>NW_026927684.1:0-316560 GCF_032062105.1 Saccostrea cuccullata | reverse complement strand
ATCTTTAATCTTTAAATTTAATTCAAAATAATCTTTTCGTCTTGTCAGAAAACGTTCCGAATTTTGAAACAATCCTATCAGGTTTTGCGTTTATCCTATCGTGAAGATCGTTTATCAGGTCTATCGTGTTTTGCGTTTATCGTGTTTTGCGTGTATCGTGTTTTGCGTTTATCGTGTTTTGCGTTTATCCTATCGTGCGTGTATCCTGTCCTATCGTGCGTGTATCCTATCGTATCGTGCGTGTATCCTATCGTATCGTGCGTGTATCCTATCGTATCGTGTATCCTGTAAAGAATAACGATGCGGGTACTGTATACATAGTTAGTTTGTTTAATACCCAGGAACAGATTTTCAAGGAATTAATGTATCTTTACTATATAATCATTAAGTAGAGCCCCGCCATAACACCAGAACTCCTGACCCTGGGGCCATAAAATTCCCAATTTTGGAAGAGGTATTCTTCCTCGTCATAACTATATACTTAGTATTTAAATACCCAGGAGCAGAGACGAAGATTTTCAAAGAATTAATGCATTTTCAGTAAACAAATCAATAGAACCCCTGACCCTGGGGCCATAAAATTCACAATTTTGGAAGAGGTATTCTTCCTCATCATCACTATATACTTACTAAGTTTGTTTGATACCCAGGAGCAGAGAAGATGATTTTCAAAGAATTAATGTATCTTCACTATATAATAAATAGAGCCCCGTCTTAACACCAGAACCCCTGACCCTGGAACCATAAAATTCACAATTTTGGAAGAGGCATTCTTGCTCCTCTTGCATCATAAGTCAACCATGTACTTACTTAGTTTATTTAATACCTAGGAGCAGAGAAGATTTTCAAAGATATAATGCCTTTTCACTATATAATCAATAGAGCTCCGCTCTAGCAGTAGAACCTCTGACCCTGGGGACATGAATTTCACAATTTTGGTAGAGGACTCAATGGTCATTACATTCATACTAAAAGTTTGAATGCTTGATGTCCAGGAGTAAAGAAGAAGATTTTTACAGATTGCATTTATTTTAGCGGTTTTGGCCCCAGAGGGACCATGAAATTCACAATTTTTGTTTCCCTTCACCCAAAGATGCTTTATGCTTAATTTGGTGGAAATTGGTTGAGTGGTTGCAGAGAAGAAGCTAAAAATGTTCAAATGTTAACGCACACCGCACGACGACGGATGAAAACAGATAGCAATAGGTCACCTGAGATTACTCAGGTGACCTAAATATGGGTTGCAACTGTTCCTTCGCCATGCGCTCGGCACTTGAAGTGAAAGTTGCGGGTCCTTGGAATGAGACCTTAAAAACAGAAGTCCCGTGTCACGATAGGCGTTGGCACGATAAAGAACCCTCACTGCTCTATGGCCCTGAGTGCCGAGTAAAGGTCAAAATTTGAAGCCCTTCGTCGGTATATGGTGACGTCTCTCGAATGGGACATAAAACAACATACAATCAGTCAATCAATCGTCGTCCGTCCGTCTGCAAACATTTCACATTTTCAACTTTTTAAGAACCACTGGGTCAATGTTAACCAAACTTGGAACAAGGCCTCCTTGGGTAAAGGAGAGTTTCATTTGTAAAAATGAAGGACCAAGACCCCTAACAGGCTTAAGGGGAGATAATCAATAAAAGACATAAATTAGGTGGTTTCATTGAAAAATCTTCAACTCACTGGGCCAGGAAAGGTGAAACTTTTGTGGAAGCATCCTGGGATAGTGTAGATACTAAGTTGTTTAAATCATGACCCCCGGGAGTAGGACGTTGTACATTGAGATATATAGAAAAAAAATTCTTCTCAAGAACGTCACCCGCGTGGCGCAGTGGTTAGAGCGTCTGCTCTAGAGTTGAGAAGTAAGGAGTCAATCCTTACGTCGCGGGTTCGAATCCCACTGTGGGACGTGGAGACCGGTCCTTCGGATGAGACCGTATAAAGCGAGGTCCCTTGTCGCAGTAGGTGCTGGCACGAAAAAGATCACTCCCTGTTCAATGGCCCCAAGTGCCGAGTATAGGACAAAATATGCGGCTTTCCACTGGCAAGTGGTGTCGTCTCCATATAAGTGAAAAATTCTCGAGAGGGACGTTGAACAATATACATGTACAATCTTCTCAAGAACCACTAGGCCAGAAAAACTTGAAATTATGTGGAAGTATCTTTGCGTAGTGTAGTTTCCAAATTGCTAAAATCATGACCCCTAGAGGTGAGCGGGACCACAATAGGGAATCCAAGTTTTATTTTGAAATATATACAACAGGAAAATCTATAAGAAAAATTTCTTCTAAAGAACTATTGGGTCAGAAAACATGAAACTTATATGGAATCATCCTGAAGTAGTGTAAATTCTAAATTGTTAAAATCATGACCCCCTTGAGAAAAATTGGAAATAAATAAAATTTTATAATTTAAGAAGACGATAAGGTGCTCAGGCCGGCAGCATTCAGTTCCCGCATCGTTATTCTTTACAATTCTATCGTGTTCTATCGTGCGTGTATCCTATCGTATCGTGCGTGTATCCTATCGTATCGTGCTGTATCCTATCGTATCCTATCGTATCGTGTTTTCCGTTTATCGTGTTTTGCGTTTTCTATCGTGTTTTCCGTTTATCGTGTTTTGCGTTTATCGTGTAGATCGTTTATCAGGTTCTATCGTGTATCGTGTTTTGCGTTTATCGTGTATATTCGGAAACCCTCGCTTTTTATCTTTACTATGTAAAGAAACTACTGAGCTATTCCGAGTTTCTTTTTCGTTTTGTTAATAAAAATAAGATTAATTCAACCGAAAAAGAGAAAATAAACATTTATCCCTTTCTTTTTCATCAATATAAGAAATATTAAAGCGTAGAAGGAAAAAATAATTAATCGCGTATTTCATGAATGAATAAATTGATTTATTAATGAATAATTAAATAAATAAATAAAATAATTATATCATGGTAAAGCAGAGAGTAATTGTCAAAATTTAAACAGTAACTCTATTTTTCGGAAATGAAATTATAAGTAGATCGATCACCTGGTCTACTGCTTTAAAAAATAATTTATCAAATCGTAAGATTTATTTTGTCAAAATTAAATACTATTAATATGATTTTCTCAAATGAATCGGAGTTACCGGAGAAAGATTTTGGTAAGCTACGATGTTTGCGTACAAAAAAAGCAAATAAATAAATAATAAGCAGGATATTGTAATGTATCTTTTTTTCACGCAATATTCTGTTTTTCCTTGTTTCGTCTGATAACGTTAGGAATATGTTTACGCGTCTGGCCTGCTTGTATGCACAATTGATTAAAGTCTTGATGTTACAAATATAATATAACATAAGACGATGATTCAAATGAATTTTAACAACGATTTTGGCCATATACGTTCAATTTTAAATTTATTTTTTAAAGCTAATTATAAATTCCTTGACATATGTCTAAATTATTAAAAAAAAATCAAAATTATAAAACAATGCAGGAAAATATTCTACCCAATTTATTACACCATGGCTGTTACTATAAAATAGAAGATTTTCATTAATTTTATCTGGCATTAGATAGCATAAAAATAATATATACAGGGGAAAACATGAAGTTTTTTAACAGCTTACCTTTTCGGCGTGGAAATAAACTCAAAATATAATCCATCGGGATGCCAAAAATCAAAATAAATCGAAGACCTTTCCTTACAAGAAAACTGACACGTATGTGTAGCTCTCTAATTAGCACACTGTCTTCCTGTGCGGTCAACCACCCCCTCCCCCTTCTCCCCTAACTGACACCTCGGCCCGTGTGTGTGATCACCGTCAACATACCTGTACTGATTTCTCACCTGGGGTCAATTAGTAACCTTGAAAACTACCTGGTTCTAATGAAACGCATCTACTTATTTTCGGGATTTTGTTCCTAACTTGTTTGAACAATTTTATCAAAGATTTAATTCAAAATATATTAAATAATTGTACATTTATGGATAAAAAATCATCTTGAATGTTAAATAAAAATTCAAATAAATCAATTTAATGAAATGAAGTCCCTAAACTCACTCCGTTGATTTTTTCATTTCGTACAATGTTTCCATTATGTTTATGTAAATAAGTCTTTTAATAAACTTAAAAAAATATACTGAACTTATGGTACATGGACTTTCGGGTCATCGGGTTTTCTACCTAATACGGACAAAATTAATTATAGGAAACAATTTCATTGATCGTAGAAACGGATGAAATAGTTCTAACATTCTAAACTATGAAAATTAGCTCGCAATATTTTTTTTAACGGTATCTTACTATAAAAATAAACCAAAGGAGTTGTCTAATCCGCCGTGACCATGCAAGACTAATAAATACACCGAATCAATTTATAGTATTAATCGATTTATTCCATACGTATATAAATTTATTTAAGAATTCAATATTATATTTGGCTATTTGGTTAGATCTTGTTTATCTAATTTTAAATTGGTTGCGGACTTCAACATACCGCCCTTCGAATATGCCTAGTATGAGATTACCGGGTCAGTGTAAAATGATTTTTAAGTTTAATAATTCATTTGCCGAATTAAACCTATTTTTTGTTATTATTAGAAACAGTACACACAGAGTTTAATAGCAATGATTTATATTATTATTTAGTCGGAAAAGTCGCATTTCACTCTTTTAATATTTGTTTAATTAATTTTTCTGTTTTGTATTGTAAAGAAGAAAGTATTTAACCATTCAATGTTCGTTAATAAATACGAGGTTTTAAGTATCTGTAATGTAAAATGTTTACATGTACATAAGTCAGAGCTTAGCGTAAATGTACATGTGCAGTTGTAGCAGATTCATATTCTCGTGACACAGTTTACATGTATCAATGCAGAGCGCCATTATTTTAATAATTATTTAGATTTCTATTCGGGAAATTTAATTTTCTTGAACTGTTTCGATCTTTTTCGGCCGTTTTCTTTAAACCTTTCTTTCGGACAGTCTTCTACTTGTATTATTTTCTAAGATATTAATATTTAATTGCGATTTGTGGATACATCGCAGATTGTAAGCTTTAGACATTAAATACAAATATTTAATTTATTGCATAAATTTCTTCTGTGAAATAGCTTGGTACTTGTAGATAAATTTATTATATAGAAAATTAAAATGTATATTTTTCATAAATAATAAATCTGTTTATGGAGTTTCAAAATTCACACCCTTCAGAAGAAATTTAAAAAAAAATACAGTCTCCATTTCATAAAAATCCATTTAATCACTGTCAATTTTTTATATATATAAATAAACAACTTTTGTAAAATTACCACAGAGATCTCAGGTTCTTTTTATAATAATGAAATGTACTTTATAGTTTAGATTTGAAGCTCTGCAAGTATTCAAATTAAAATATGATTTAATTTAAATAATCTTTAATCTTTAAATTTAATTCAAAATAATCTTTTCGTCTTGTCAGAAAACGTTCCGAATTTTGAAACAATCCTATCAGGTTTTGCGTTTATCCTATCGTGAAGATCGTTTATCAGGTCTATCGTGTTTTGCGTTTATCGTGTTTTGCGTGTATCGTGTTTTGCGTTTATCGTGTTTTGCGTTTATCCTATCGTGCGTGTATCCTGTCCTATCGTGCGTGTATCCTATCGTATCGTGCGTGTATCCTATCGTATCGTGTATCCTGTAAAGAATAACGATGCGGGTACTGTATACATAGTTAGTTTGTTTAATACCCAGGAACAGATTTTCAAGGAATTAATGTATCTTTACTATATAATCATTAAGTAGAGCCCCGCCATAACACCAGAACTCCTGACCCTGGGGCCATAAAATTCCCAATTTTGGAAGAGGTATTCTTCCTCGTCATAACTATATACTTAGTATTTAAATACCCAGGAGCAGAGACGAAGATTTTCAAAGAATTAATGCATTTTCAGTAAACAAATCAATAGAACCCCTGACCCTGGGGCCATAAAATTCACAATTTTGGAAGAGGTATTCTTCCTCATCATCACTATATACTTACTAAGTTTGTTTGATACCCAGGAGCAGAGAAGATGATTTTCAAAGAATTAATGTATCTTCACTATATAATAAATAGAGCCCCGTCTTAACACCAGAACCCCTGACCCTGGAACCATAAAATTCACAATTTTGGAAGAGGCATTCTTGCTCCTCTTGCATCATAAGTCAACCATGTACTTACTTAGTTTATTTAATACCTAGGAGCAGAGAAGATTTTCAAAGATATAATGCCTTTTCACTATATAATCAATAGAGCTCCGCTCTAGCAGTAGAACCTCTGACCCTGGGGACATGAATTTCACAATTTTGGTAGAGGACTCAATGGTCATTACATTCATACTAAAAGTTTGAATGCTTGATGTCCAGGAGTAAAGAAGAAGATTTTTACAGATTGCATTTATTTTAGCGGTTTTGGCCCCAGAGGGACCATGAAATTCACAATTTTTGTTTCCCTTCACCCAAAGATGCTTTATGCTTAATTTGGTGGAAATTGGTTGAGTGGTTGCAGAGAAGAAGCTAAAAATGTTCAAATGTTAACGCACACCGCACGACGACGGATGAAAACAGATAGCAATAGGTCACCTGAGATTACTCAGGTGACCTAAATATGGGTTGCAACTGTTCCTTCGCCATGCGCTCGGCACTTGAAGTGAAAGTTGCGGGTCCTTGGAATGAGACCTTAAAAACAGAAGTCCCGTGTCACGATAGGCGTTGGCACGATAAAGAACCCTCACTGCTCTATGGCCCTGAGTGCCGAGTAAAGGTCAAAATTTGAAGCCCTTCGTCGGTATATGGTGACGTCTCTCGAATGGGACATAAAACAACATACAATCAGTCAATCAATCGTCGTCCGTCCGTCTGCAAACATTTCACATTTTCAACTTTTTAAGAACCACTGGGTCAATGTTAACCAAACTTGGAACAAGGCCTCCTTGGGTAAAGGAGAGTTTCATTTGTAAAAATGAAGGACCAAGACCCCTAACAGGCTTAAGGGGAGATAATCAATAAAAGACATAAATTAGGTGGTTTCATTGAAAAATCTTCAACTCACTGGGCCAGGAAAGGTGAAACTTCTTTGGAAGCATCCTGGGATAGTGTAGATACTAAGTTGTTTAAATCATGACCCCCGGGAGTAGGACGTTGTACATTGAGATATATAGAAAAAAAATTCTTCTCAAGAACGTCACCCGCGTGGCGCAGTGGTTAGAGCGTCTGCTCTAGAGTTGAGAAGTAAGGAGTCAATCCTTACGTCGCGGGTTCGAATCCCACTGTGGGACGTGGAGACCGGTCCTTCGGATGAGACCGTATAAAGCGAGGTCCCTTGTCGCAGTAGGTGCTGGCACGAAAAAGATCACTCCCTGTTCAATGGCCCCAAGTGCCGAGTATAGGACAAAATATGCGGCTTTCCACTGGCAAGTGGTGTCGTCTCCATATAAGTGAAAAATTCTCGAGAGGGACGTTGAACAATATACATGTACAATCTTCTCAAGAACCACTAGGCCAGAAAAACTTGAAATTATGTGGAAGTATCTTTGCGTAGTGTAGTTTCCAAATTGCTAAAATCATGACCCCTAGAGGTGAGCGGGACCACAATAGGGAATCCAAGTTTTATTTTGAAATATATACAACAGGAAAATCTATAAGAAAAATTTCTTCTAAAGAACTATTGGGTCAGAAAACATGAAACTTATATGGAATCATCCTGAAGTAGTGTAAATTCTAAATTGTTAAAATCATGACCCCCTTGAGAAAAATTGGAAATAAATAAAATTTTATAATTTAAGAAGACGATAAGGTGCTCAGGCCGGCAGCATTCAGTTCCCGCATCGTTATTCTTTACAATTCTATCGTGTTCTATCGTGCGTGTATCCTATCGTATCGTGCGTGTATCCTATCGTATCGTGCTGTATCCTATCGTATCCTATCGTATCGTGTTTTCCGTTTATCGTGTTTTGCGTTTTCTATCGTGTTTTCCGTTTATCGTGTTTTGCGTTTATCGTGTAGATCGTTTATCAGGTTCTATCGTGTATCGTGTTTTGCGTTTATCGTGTATATTCGGAAACCCTCGCTTTTTATCTTTACTATGTAAAGAAACTACTGAGCTATTCCGAGTTTCTTTTTCGTTTTGTTAATAAAAATAAGATTAATTCAACCGAAAAAGAGAAAATAAACATTTATCCCTTTCTTTTTCATCAATATAAGAAATATTAAAGCGTAGAAGGAAAAAATAATTAATCGCGTATTTCATGAATGAATAAATTGATTTATTAATGAATAATTAAATAAATAAATAAAATAATTATATCATGGTAAAGCAGAGAGTAATTGTCAAAATTTAAACAGTAACTCTATTTTTCGGAAATGAAATTATAAGTAGATCGATCACCTGGTCTACTGCTTTAAAAAATAATTTATCAAATCGTAAGATTTATTTTGTCAAAATTAAATACTATTAATATGATTTTCTCAAATGAATCGGAGTTACCGGAGAAAGATTTTGGTAAGCTACGATGTTTGCGTACAAAAAAAGCAAATAAATAAATAATAAGCAGGATATTGTAATGTATCTTTTTTTCACGCAATATTCTGTTTTTCCTTGTTTCGTCTGATAACGTTAGGAATATGTTTACGCGTCTGGCCTGCTTGTATGCACAATTGATTAAAGTCTTGATGTTACAAATATAATATAACATAAGACGATGATTCAAATGAATTTTAACAACGATTTTGGCCATATACGTTCAATTTTAAATTTATTTTTTAAAGCTAATTATAAATTCCTTGACATATGTCTAAATTATTAAAAAAAAATCAAAATTATAAAACAATGCAGGAAAATATTCTACCCAATTTATTACACCATGGCTGTTACTATAAAATAGAAGATTTTCATTAATTTTATCTGGCATTAGATAGCATAAAAATAATATATACAGGGGAAAACATGAAGTTTTTTAACAGCTTACCTTTTCGGCGTGGAAATAAACTCAAAATATAATCCATCGGGATGCCAAAAATCAAAATAAATCGAAGACCTTTCCTTACAAGAAAACTGACACGTATGTGTAGCTCTCTAATTAGCACACTGTCTTCCTGTGCGGTCAACCACCCCCTCCCCCTTCTCCCCTAACTGACACCTCGGCCCGTGTGTGTGATCACCGTCAACATACCTGTACTGATTTCTCACCTGGGGTCAATTAGTAACCTTGAAAACTACCTGGTTCTAATGAAACGCATCTACTTATTTTCGGGATTTTGTTCCTAACTTGTTTGAACAATTTTATCAAAGATTTAATTCAAAATATATTAAATAATTGTACATTTATGGATAAAAAATCATCTTGAATGTTAAATAAAAATTCAAATAAATCAATTTAATGAAATGAAGTCCCTAAACTCACTCCGTTGATTTTTTCATTTCGTACAATGTTTCCATTATGTTTATGTAAATAAGTCTTTTAATAAACTTAAAAAAATATACTGAACTTATGGTACATGGACTTTCGGGTCATCGGGTTTTCTACCTAATACGGACAAAATTAATTATAGGAAACAATTTCATTGATCGTAGAAACGGATGAAATAGTTCTAACATTCTAAACTATGAAAATTAGCTCGCAATATTTTTTTTAACGGTATCTTACTATAAAAATAAACCAAAGGAGTTGTCTAATCCGCCGTGACCATGCAAGACTAATAAATACACCGAATCAATTTATAGTATTAATCGATTTATTCCATACGTATATAAATTTATTTAAGAATTCAATATTATATTTGGCTATTTGGTTAGATCTTGTTTATCTAATTTTAAATTGGTTGCGGACTTCAACATACCGCCCTTCGAATATGCCTAGTATGAGATTACCGGGTCAGTGTAAAATGATTTTTAAGTTTAATAATTCATTTGCCGAATTAAACCTATTTTTTGTTATTATTAGAAACAGTACACACAGAGTTTAATAGCAATGATTTATATTATTATTTAGTCGGAAAAGTCGCATTTCACTCTTTTAATATTTGTTTAATTAATTTTTCTGTTTTGTATTGTAAAGAAGAAAGTATTTAACCATTCAATGTTCGTTAATAAATACGAGGTTTTAAGTATCTGTAATGTAAAATGTTTACATGTACATAAGTCAGAGCTTAGCGTAAGTGTACATGTGCAGTTGTAGCAGATTCATATTCTCGTGACACAGTTTACATGTATCAATGCAGAGCGCCATTATTTTAATAATTATTTAGATTTCTATTCGGGAAATTTAATTTTCTTGAACTGTTTCGATCTTTTTCGGCCGTTTTCTTTAAACCTTTCTTTCGGACAGTCTTCTACTTGTATTATTTTCTAAGATATTAATATTTAATTGCGATTTGTGGATACATCGCAGATTGTAAGCTTTAGACATTAAATACAAATATTTAATTTATTGCATAAATTTCTTCTGTGAAATAGCTTGGTACTTGTAGATAAATTTATTATATAGAAAATTAAAATGTATATTTTTCATAAATAATAAATCTGTTTATGGAGTTTCAAAATTCACACCCTTCAGAAGAAATTTAAAAAAAAATACAGTCTCCATTTCATAAAAATCCATTTAATCACTGTCAATTTTTTATATATATAAATAAACAACTTTTGTAAAATTACCACAGAGATCTCAGGTTCTTTTTATAATAATGAAATGTACTTTATAGTTTAGATTTGAAGCTCTGCAAGTATTCAAATTAAAATATGATTTAATTTAAATAATCTTTAATCTTTAAATTTAATTCAAAATAAAACACTGCGACATTTAAGTCCGGACACGACAAAGTCTGGACTTTTAGGTACCCTTTCGAAAAGACCTACATTAGATTTTTTTCTATATTTTGGTGGGATTTTTTATTCTGACCTCATCATGTCCATCTCAACTTCCACATTGTAGTAGTTTTCTCATAAACCTCTGTCAAAACCTAAAATCCCATGGGAGAATGGCGGGATTTTTCATCCCACCAAAAATCCCACCAAAATCCCATGGGAGAAAAAAATCTTTGAGGGATTTTTTCTCCCATGGGATTTTTTCTCCCATAAAAGGTGACATAGGATTAAAAATCCCATATTTGCCCTTCTTAGGATTAAAAATCCTGCAAAGTACATAATACTGGGTAATTTTAATCCCATGGGATAAATAAATAAGCAGATATGGGAATAATGGGATAAGAATGCAATGTCTGAATATCCTTTATGAAGCATTTTATCTTCAATTATATACAAATTCAAATTATATACCCATTGTTAAACTGCTTTTGTAGAGCCATTTTAATTAAAGTGAGGGTCATAAACAAATACTATTGCCAGAGAAAACTCAACCAAATGACTTGCCAAGAGAAGAGGAGTGTCTGAGATACTGATTTTTATTTGTTAAGAAAAAGTACAATCAACCGAAAGGGGACTTAAATTTGTGCTAGTGACACTGTCTTATCTTTGTTTGCATACAATACTGAAATCTGATTCTGCTGAGTAATGACCAGTTTCCAAAACTGCTTCCTGATGGAAAAAACTGCATTAGTGGGAATCTTCTGTATACACTTGGATGGACAGCAATTCTTCTTTTTAAAAAACTATAATAAAAAAATCCTTTGATCCACCACAAATATTTTAAAATAAAAAATTTACTCCTCAAGGATCCACCACTAATGTAAGTTAAGACCATGATCACACATGGCATGTAAGCTTAATGTTGAAATCAGTTAGCCATAATCATTTATATCCTTTGATCCACAACAAATATTTAAAAAAAAAAATAAAATTAATATCCACTCCCCATGGATCCATCACT
The DNA here is from genome assembly GCF_032062105.1 of Saccostrea cuccullata. NCBI lineage: Eukaryota > Metazoa > Mollusca > Bivalvia > Ostreida > Ostreidae > Saccostrea > Saccostrea cuccullata. The sequence continues at coordinate 304,749 of NW_026927684.1, read as the reverse complement.
TATAAGTTTAGATCTTGATCATACATGACATATAATCGTAATGTTTGAAATCAATTAGCTATAAGCCTATAATCATTAATATCCTTTTACCCATCACAAATACATGTATTTAAGATTAATATCCACTCCCCTTGGATCAACCACAACTACTATATAACATAAATATCCACTCCCCCTTGGACCCATCCCTCATGATCAAACATGACATATAAGCTAAATGTCTGATATAAATTAACCACAATCATTGATCATTAATATTCTTTGATCCTGCACCCACCACAAATATTTAAAAAAGATTAATATCCACCCCCTTGGATCCACCACTTATAAGTTTAGATTTTGATCACACATGATATATAAGTTAAATGTTTAAAATCAATTAACCATAAATATCACATGATCATTATTGATTCCTTTGACACATTACAAAATTTAATATTTAAAAATATATCTATCCACCCCCTTGGATCCACCTCAACTATCAAAACAATTACTGGTGAAATATACATGCCTTTGATCCATCACTTATCACACAAAGAAAGGTTACTTAAATGTTTAAATAAATGTGCAATAATAATTAGTATAATATATGCCATGATGATCTACAATAAGCATGATAAGTAATTAAAAATTCAATATCAACTCCCCTTGGATCCACCACTCATAACTTTGGACCATGATATCACATGACTTATAAGCAAACTGTTTGAAATCAATTAGCCATAATCAAAAAGATAAAGCCTCTTAATTAGATCAACCTACAAATAACTCATTTTGATTTGTCTGGGGTAAATGTGAAATTCAAAACCATGCAATAAACAAAGGAAAATGTTGGAACCCATTCCCTTTAGATCCACCATCCTGTCTTTTGGATATTGATCACCAATCTGATTTATTCTCCTTATCTTTTAATCATTATGTTGGGTATCTTCATCATCTTTATGAATGAATATATAAGAATGAAATTTAATTACATCTCGTATGTTTCTCTTTATTAACCTAACTGAAATATCCACCTACCGGCAAAAAAAAAACCCCAGGTACATGTAATGAACATGATGAAATAAGACATTTTTATCAATGCATTCAAAGCTTAATACTACAGTGCTTTATTTACCACTAGTTAGTTTTTGAAATGTATCCCTATCACCATGATCACATCCATCAGCTTGACTATTAAAACTACATTGGATAACAAATCAATTAAGTTTTTACATACATTATGTTCACTATAATTAATGTTAGAATTTATATGTTGGAAGTGAACAATAATTCTTTATGTTTCTAATTTAGTGTTACTAGGGGTTTTGAAAAAATATCAAATTGTGAAAATGTTTGCATTATTCAAAGAAATATACAAAAACAAGATGTGTTTGTGAAACACTGTGCCTCCACAGCAACAAAGTTTGAAAAATCTATTCTTAGCATAAAGGTTACAGTCAAGGTCACAAGGTCATTGACCTCGGTGTCGTTTGAAAGCACTTTACTAGTGAAGTAGGCACACCAAATATCAAGTCTCTATCTCCTATTGTTTAAAAGTTATACCCAAAGTTCGAAAAATCTAATTTTAGCATATAGGTCACAGTCAGGGTCAAAAGGTCATTGTCCTTGGTGTCAGATGAAAGTGCTTAATTAGTGGAGTCTATGCATTTTATATATGAAGTCTCTAGAGGTGTAACAATACAGCAATACATCGATACGTATTATCGCAAGGTCTCATGATACGCATATCGTATCGCCATGTATGTATCGTGATACAGTACAAGTTAATGTTCTTTGTCTTATTTTAAAATTCTTTATCAAAACTGTGAATATTAATATTACAAAATGATTGAAAACAAGGTTACAATGAAAAATCATAATGATTAGACTATATGCCCTCCTCTAAATAACTTTGATTTTGGGTCTCAAGATAATTTTCTTTAATATTTTCTATAACTGTAGAGGTTAACAAGCAAGAATACTTAAAGATACCATAAATTTGACTGTTGACAGCTGTATCATGATACATGTTGTATCGCAAGACCATATCGTGATATGTATTGTATCGTTAGATAGCTTGCGATACTCAGGCCTAGAAGTCTCTATCTTGATCTGTTCAAAAGTTATGGCGAAAGTTAAAGTTGATAACAAATAGAACAAGCATTCTAAGAGTATTGCATAAGCAATACATGTCCCCTACCGGGTTCCCCTTTTTCTTCTGGATGTCATTTTATAATATGCAAAAGTCATGTCCAAGGTAAAACTGAAAGATTTTCAAGTTGTAAATGCCTTAAAACTAATAAAATAATCCACATTAAGACGAAAATTCAACTCATTTCTCCACCGTCCTTTCCTCGCTTCATATTTTTGTTGACAATCGGAAGTTAGCGCAGTTCGAATCCGATCTCATTTAAGCGATTATGAAAAAATATTCAAAATGCCCTAATTCTATCAAAAATCAATGAAGCAAAGCAAAATTCAAACTTGATCTGTAACTCATTAAGATACACTCACATACCAAAATTCAGCTCAATATCTGCAAGCGTTTAGAAAAAAAGTGTGGAAAACCAAGTGGGACAGACTGACGGGGACAGACAGCTAGACAGACGGACGGACGGACGCAGAGGAAACCTATAGTCCCCCCCGGTTTCACCGGTAGGGGACTAATAAAAGTAGGTCAAACTCCAAGGTCAAGGTCAAGAGGTCAAATTTGGTGGTACCCAAAGAAAGGTTATGTCACAAGTAACACACCTTTGAATTATGAAAGCCATAGCCCCTACCACTCAATAGTTATGGGCTAGGTTAAAGTTGGGGGACAAACAGACAGACAGACAGACAGGCAGGACAAAAACAATATACCCCTGATCTTTCGATCCGGGGGCATAATTACAGAACATAATTTCCAGATTTCTTTTTCATCAAACATAGTTTTAGAAGAGGTGTACAAATCCATATAAAGACATTCAAAGTATTGTACCCAGGTCCTTCATTAAGTGAAACTCTGAAACTCCAGGGAAGATCCTAATAAAGTTCAAACTACCGGTATGTTGCGTATGAACTGAATTTTCATTCTGCACAATGCAGTCGGGCGATATTGATCGATATTGCTTTTGCATTGAAATAGATCTAAATGTATGTCAAACTTGATCATGTTGATATATTTTTTATTATGTCAGCTACTTAAACTTCCTAAATATAAATTATTGTTAATTATTTAAAAGAAGACCTAAATTTTTTATAAAAAGCATCTACCGGGTATATGCAACATCATGTCAAGGTCAGTCAATCCCTTTTAGTGTATGGTTCTATTGATTTTTGTCATCCTTTTTATCAAATGCAAGATTTCATGATAATTAATAATTGAATCTTATAATATGTCATCTGTAAGTCTGTTGGTCTGCTCATCTGTCACAAAAACTTAAAACCTTGGTCATAACTTTTGAATGAGATGAGATACGGCTTTCGACATGTTCAGATTATACATGCATTCCCTGTGGTAATTCCTTTCATAATGAACTAGTACATCAGTCATGTAACTATGTTTTTAACTAATAATGATTTTTGACCATGGTACCTTGACCTTGAAGTATGACCTACTTTTCAAAAATCCTTTTGACTTTTGATTTAGAAGAGATAGGGTTTCATATTTTACATGTGCATTATCTGTGACATGATATTTCTGTGTATGCTATATCTGACACCTTAATATTTACCTTCATGTTTGACCTAATTCAAAAAAGTGGTGCTACATTACATTTTAATGACATATGATAGGTCTTTCATATTTCACAAAATATGTCATATATAAATAACAACATATCACCAAATATGAATAATTCACATGATACAGAAAAAAAAAATTATGATTCCATAAGGTACTTCCATAAATATCATTTGATTGGTTCTTTGATTTTGACGTGATAATTTTTGGTTCACATTTTCTTTTAAAGAAAAATAGAGATTTTACATCTATACCACTGCAGCAGTTGATCAGATCCACCCTTGTGAGTACCCATAAAAGAACATAAATCCCCCTCCCCCCATTTAGGGCTTCATTTTTGAATTTATTCCCAATGTCAGACCGAACTTTTATTAGTATCCATAAAAATACACTGAACTTGAACTTGATTAACCTTAGACAGGCACAATGTGACATTAAAATCTAACTGATATGTGACATCATAGCAGACAAAGTTGCAACTTGTGGGAAAAAGCTATCCATGCCAAAACATATTCCTCCTCCCTTGGGTAAGACAAGAAACTAATAAACGTTATTAAAAAAAAATTGACCATGTTGACTATGTTTACATCCCAAAAAATCTTCAGTCTCTCTGTGGTAATATCTACCACATAGAGATCCTTGATTCCATTTTGCCAGAAATAACCCCAATCAAATTCATAGCATGCACAGTGTAATGGGCTAGTAACAGCCGAGTAATATACAGGTCCAGTACTGGACCTGATATACTTACATCACTCCAGTCATTTCTTCACAGCAGAATTCCAATGGAAATTTTGGGGATGATGTTAATGGAGTAATACACACACGCTAAATCAATCAAACTGATTTAAAAACCTGCGTGAATTAACCCTTGTTAAAATAAAGTTTAGTTAACTTCTTACTTCCATCATCATGACGGTGGTCTCCTTACAAAGCGCTCATTTGATTTTGACCAAGTGTGGACTAAAAGGCCGAATTGACTTTGACCTAGTGTTCACTAAAAGGCCGAAAAGATGATAACCCAACTGCAGTAGATTTATTATTTTTCTAATTGGAATTTTCAAATCTACTTATATCAACTGTATATTAACTGCTCAATCTGGTCTTGTTCTAATTAATTTTTTTTCTCATAATTAATTTACTGTTACAAGCATATGTAAGATACCACTCAGTTTTCTATTAAAAATATTCATTGAAATACAGCTAAATCCCCCCTCCTCTACCAAGTTAATACTACGGTAAAGTAATATAAAGAAAATGCAGTATATTATACCCCAAAATGGTACAGTAAGAAGTCGGCATAAGAAAAAGTTGCCCCCCCCCCTCAAAATAGCATTTCCGAATATAGAAACTTGCGTATTCGGGCAATGTTTTTTTTTTTTGTGCTTATCAACTTCTCCAGGCCAAATAATTAAAAATTAAAAAACAAAACAAAACAATCGTCTGGCTCCCCCTTTTAAAAACGATGCTACGTGCCTGAATCATCAGTTGATTTATTTTTCATTTCCATGATTTTTTTTAATTGAAAGAATTAACTATCAATTAATAAAAGTTTTGTGTTGTGCCAGATGGTATAACAACATGCTATATTGCTATACAATAAAATAAATTTTATACATTTTATTTTATAATTTTAATATTATTTTTATTCCACATTGCAAATACATGGCATCGCGTACTAGGTATGATAGAGGAGGCACGTTATTCAATCATTGTTTATTAACTTCGGCGCACTGAGCATGGTCGAACCACTCTATACACAGAGGATTGAAAATCTATTGTAAGATTCACCCTCAGGGCTGTATTCCGAGGGGTACACATACACGCACATGTGTATATTCCAGGATTCGGATCCACACCTACATACTGACACCTGCCATTTCTTATTTATTGCATAACAATAGGCGTCTAGTCCCGTCTTCGAGCACTGTCTAGATGTACAAGTTTCAAAATGTTAATTTCAGATTTTAAAATTATATATGGTTCATCATTTCTACCTCATCTGAGGAAGTATATAAAAGATTGCAAGCGTGTTTAATTTTTTAAAATTTTTTATTAACAATTAATTTGTTAAATTTTTTTTCATTTAAAGTTTTAAAATGTTCTTATTAAGATCTGCTTTTGACCTGAATTGTCAGTTTGTTCAGCATTAAAAAATGTCAGTTTGTTCAGAAGTAAAAAAGAATAAGTGATGGTAGTGGAAAATCTACATCTGGAGCGTGTAGATATTTTTTCTCGGGAGTTAGCAAGAAGGATGAAAAGGTTTAACTCCAAAGAAGGATGAAAAGGTTTAACTCCAAACTCTATAGTTGCTGTAATATTAATCAAACATATCAAACATAATGTGAGATTATGAAAATAAATAAAACCAATAATTTTGATAAAATTTCCGTGAATTCCAACTCGGATGAAAAATAACACAAAAAATTCACGTTCAGTTTAAGTTAATACATGGTCAATATTTCGAAGTAAGGTCTTTTGCCATTTACGGAAAAAAACCTATTAAAGGTTGTCTAAAAGTTTATGGGAAAATAAATGATACACAAAATAAAAGTTTTAATTCTTGCTTACAAAATGTCTCATATCCGATCTAGTAGATCCGCTTTGCAGAGTTATGTCCCTTTCTAGGATCGAAGATGAAGGTTTGAAAATTTATACATATGATCATTTCATTACCTAGAATTATTTATTAAACTAAACAATAATAGCTAAAGTATTTTTTTATTTTACAATACGTAAGACGATAACTTTTTCTTTGAAAGTTTATTATAGAGTATTTTTTTCAAACATTCTTTCAGCCCCCTGTGCTTATAAACAATCAATGTACTTTTTGAGGACCATCAGATTTGCAGTGTTTCTAGAGCATTTTGCTTTAGAGTTAAGAAGTGTCTAAAAATAACAATTTATAGATTATTGATTTAAATTATCTTAAGTAAGTAAAGCTGTCCCCTGGGAACTCTTGGTTTATAAGGAATGTAATATTTCTTATGCATATGTATGTTTCTCCTCTTGTTTTCAGGTTATACTGCTTGTTTAATTAAAGTCCTTCAAATCTTCAAATTGAATTATTTACGTCGCGATGGGAATTCCAGAATACACAATTACTAAAAATTTCAGTCAACAGTAATAGTATAATTGGATTAATTGATATTGAAAATAAAGAAGAGCAAAGTACACAAAAGTACACAGTACTGTACATCTAGAGTCGCCAAATAACGGAAAGCAAAAATAATATTCCTTATACATTTTCTCGTAATTCAGTAAACAACAACAACAACAACTAAAGAGACCCCCGACGTTTCAATTACGCTGCGAATATTATGGAACAAAATTTTAGAATTTATATTAAACCCCATCCCATCCAAAAAGAAAACAGAAAAGGCTTTCAGAGGCCTGATTATTTCAGTATGCATTTTACTTGATCTATTCGATCGAAACTTTCCCTCAAGTGTTGATATGCAACTAACATATATATGTAACAGAATAATTTTTAAAAAAATATGTACATGTGTATGTGGTCTTTCTAGAACGATTAAAAAATAACAATGATGTCATCTTTTCAAATAAAGTGTTTAGTTGCTTTCTCCCGACCGACTGACAATTTTCATTAAAATGACCCAAATCAAAACTTTTTAAATTCCCGGTCGTGTGCGATGTTTTCTCTCTCTCATACCGCTGATGCAATAATTTTATACTGTGTCAAGAGAGAGAAAAAGAGAGAGAGGAAGCCATTGATAGTCTGACCACTGAATGCTTACATGCAAAGCAGTACCCGATTGATTTAATTGCAGGAGTGTTGAATCTTGAAAAGCAGTCTTAATTAAAATCCCTTTTATTAGTGTTGTTATGAAAGAGATGATTTGCAGATGGGTTTTCAATTAATTAATTCTAAAAAATCTTTTTAACTTTGTACAAGAGCAATCAACCTGAAATCAGTGAATTTCACACCTTAAATTTCACACCTTTGTAAATATATTGAAATTTTGCCCGAAGGAAGGTTCTCACACCTTTCAGAGTTTAAGTCTATACGATGATATACACATATATTCCAGAATTCATCTCCACACTGCATGACTGATCATTACACGTGCCGTTTCCTGTTTATTTAATCCAATTGTGTATGTACATACCCTGGTAGCTTGTTTCAGAGTAACTACTCTCAAAATTATTTTCAAAAGTTTTCCAAGTAAAGAGCACATTTCAAAGTGTTGATTGATGAACATACATAAAATATTAATTATCATTATTAATAGATACTATTTTTTGAAATTTTATTAATTGATAATTATATTGACAAGTGTAATTACCAATGAAAACAGTCATGAAAATTATATATCTTTTAAGTGAAAAATTCAACATATTTGGATGTGAGCAGAGACCTAGTAATATCTGGTATTTATGTCTCTGATGTAAGACTCATTCAAAAATCTGTTGCAACTTATTTCAATAACCATGATAACTAAGAATTCATACATGTATAATATATTTTTCAATATCTTCTTATATTTGGAGAATCCATCATTAGATTATACCCAGTCAATGGTGTATTCTCTTAAATGGTCATAATTTTTCCCTCTCTCAATGAAATTTGGCAAGTATGGTTTTATATTTCTTACAATGGTATAAACTCTCTAAATCTTACATGATAAATTGTAAAAGATCTGAAATTTAAATAGGGAGAATTTATCACCAGGCTATATGGAGTCATGCAGTCATACCGGTGTGTTCAGTTCCCTTAAATGGCCAAAACTTTTTCCTTTTTTACTGAAATTTGGTAAGTATAGTTTTATATTTCTTAAAATGGCATAAACTTTATAGATCTTACATGATAAATTGTAAGAGATCTGAAATTTACATAGGGATCCAGAATCCATCACCAGGCTATATTCAGTCACTCGTACCAGGGTGTGTTCTCTTAAATGGTAATAACTTTTTCATTTTTCAATGAAATTTTGCAAGTTTGGTTTTATTTTTCTTACAATGGCATAAGTTTTGTAAATCTTGCATGATAAGCGGTAAGAGAACTGAAATTTACATAGGGAGAATCCATCACCAGGCTATATGCAGTCATGCAGTCATACCGGTGTGTTCAGTTCCCTTAAATGGTCAACACTTTTTCATTTTTCAATGAAATTTGACAAGTTTGGTTTTAGTTTTCTTACAATGGCATAAGTTTTGTAAATCTTGCATGATAAGCGGTAAGAGAACTGAAATTTTCATAGGGAGAATCCATCACAAGGCTATATGCAGTCATGCAGTCATACCGGTGTGTTCAGTTCCCTTAAATGGTCAACACTTTTTCATTTTTCAGTGAAATTTGGCAAGTTTGGTTTTATTTTTCTTACAATGGCATAAATTTTGTAAATCTTGCATGATAAGCGGTAAGAGAACTGAAATTTACCTAGGGAGAATCCATCACCAGGCTATATTCAGTCAGGCGTACTTTGGTGTGTTAATTCTCTTAAAAGGTAATAACTTTTTCATTTTTCAATGCAATTTGTCAAGTTTGGTTTTATTTTTCTTGCAATGGCATAAATTTTGTAAATCTTGCATGATAAGCGGTAAGAGAACTGAATTTACATAGGGAGAATCCATCACCAAGTTATATTCAGTCAGGTGTAACATACTCTGGTGTGTTCTCTTCAATGGTCATAACTTTTTTCTCTTTCACTGAAATTTGGCAAGTATGGTTTTATTTTTCTAACAGTGGCAAGAACTTTGTAAATCTTACATGATCAATTGTAAGAGAACTGAAATTTACATAGGGAGAATCCATAACCAGGCTATAATAATGCAGTCAGTCATACAGGTGTGTTTAGTTTCCTTAAATGGTCAAAACTTTTTCCTTTTTCACTGAAATTTTGCAAGTATAATTGGTTTTATATTTCTTGCAATGGCATAAACTATGTAAATCTTACATGATAAATTGAAAAAGATCTTAAATTTACATAGGGAGAATCCATAACAAAGCTATATGCAGTCAGTCATACCGGTGTGTTCAGTTCTCTTATATGGTCATAACTTTTTCATTTTTGAATGAAATTTGGCAAGTATCGGATTTTTTTTCTTTATAATAAAAGCATGAACTTTCGAAATCTGAAATTATAATTTGTAAATATTAAAGGACTAAAATTTTCTTAGGGAGAATCCATAATTATGTTATGCTCGAAGAGTCATAATGGTGAGATCCTCATAAAGGCAGTTTATACATGTAGTATATGATATAATAAATTTTTTTTAAAGGATAGGGATGTTAAATTAAACATTAAAAAATATATAATTCAATACCTTGGTACTTGAGAAGCCTTATTCTAAGTTGTTTTAAAATCCTTATCACAGGTATAATTAGTTATTATAATGACACCTTAGGGTATTTCACTGTGTATCCATTCCTGCAGGTAGAGTGCTAGCTCCAAGGCAATCACACCTGTACAAAATTAGCCTCTCCCTCTCCTGGAATAAAAATACCACCCGGTAAAAATGCTCTGCCTTTAAATGACCATTTCTTTTTCTTCTTTTTTTTCTCAATCATATTAAGCCAATTTGGAATATTATTTTTGTTGTTGTTTAAATGTTGTTGAAATATTTAAGATAACTTTCTTATCTGCATTATATCAAGTTACATTTATATCCACATATATTACTTGCACTTACAAAAAGAAGACTTAAATGTTAAAATGTAAAATTTTACATACATGTATATCTTGTTGCAGTGATGTTTATTAATCAAATTTAGTTGTCTAAAATGATATAATATATTACCTTTACAATATTAAAATATGTAGGAGTTGATGCCTCAGATTTAATTACACCGGGAAAACAAAGACAATCTGCGCATAATGGTATAGGAAAAATCAGAGGCATAAAGAAAAACCTTTGTAGAGGAGTTGACTCCTCATTTTTTTAAAACCTTAAGTACGACTTGGTTTGTGTACGAGTTGACTGTAAATCATCTGAGATCTCAACTGCGCTTTGCAATCGTAGTAAAATAATACATCATTTGATGAATTGTCGCAACAGAGATGCAAGAACTCGGAAAGAAGAATTTGGTGATTTGATCAGATTTTAGTCAATAATTGATTTAAAGACTAAATTTTCAGGATTAATTCACGTACATTTAAATCAATTTAGTCTCATTCATATTCATTTCTTTGAGATATTGGTTTAACATGCTTGAATTAGTTCATTATCATCTCAACACAAAGTGAAGCAACTAGCAAGTGAGTATATAAATCAGTAAATGGTCAAAGTTATATCAACTGGTACAGATAGTATAGCTGTATATGAGCCTTGGGTAAATTCACCTTTCAACAGACACTAAACAGGTGTAAATAAAAAGAAATACATTTTATTATCAGAAAGAAGTGTTAGGAAGGAGCATGTTACATGTTACATGTGAACAAAGGTACATGTTACATGTGAACAAATAATGAAATATGACTGTATCAAACACAATAACAGAAGTACAAATCTGTGACTTTGACACATTTTTAATTGAAAGACATGTAAAAAGTACTGTCAGAATTATGAAGTTCATATCTTGGATTCATTAATCATGTTAATTAATTATGTTAAATTAGCTGCTGTCATTATAATCATAATCATTCAGAGAAGTTAAAGAAATATATTGTAACATAGATAACCTGCGTAGACCTAGATATTCATATGATAGATACATGTAAAATATCATTTCAATGTGTACAATCACTGCAAAGAAAATGAATGGCAACTGATGGTAGACAGACAAATCATCAGTAGCAAGGCAATATGCCTTATTGGGGGTAAATAACAAAAAATGATAATGAAAAAAAAATATTTTGAGAATACTACATGTTACATTCTTCGGCACTAGAAATAAAACACCACTCTTAACGGTGCTTAAGGTTACTTATTGTGGTTATTTCAGATTTGTTATATATTTAATAGGTTGGTGGGATAATTTCTCCCATCACATACCAAAAATATGGGATAAATCCTATATTGACATCAATTAGTGGGATATTTTGTCCTGTGGGAAAAATAATCCCATTTTTGCAACAACCGTGGGATTTTTTTTCCCATGTGGGAGAAATTATCCCACAGTACTTTTTCTCCCATGGGATTTTGGTGGGATTTTTGGTGGGATGAAAAATCCCGCCATTCTCCCATGGGATTTTAGGTTTTGACAGAGGTTTATGAGAAAACTACTACAATGTGGAAGTTGAGATTGACATGATGAGGTCAGAATAAAAAATCCCACCAAAATATAGAAAAAAATCTTATGTAGGTCTTTTCGAAAGGGTACCTAAAAGTCCGGACTTTGTCGTGTCCGGACTTAAATGTCGCAGTGTTATAATCTTTTCGTCTTGTCAGAAAACGTTCCGAATTTTGAAACAATCCTATCAGGTTTTGCGTTTATCCTATCGTGAAGATCGTTTATCAGGTCTATCGTGTTTTGCGTGTATCGTGTTTTGCGTTTATCGTGTTTTGCGTTTATCCTATCGTGCGTGTATCCTGTCCTATCGTGCGTGTATCCTATCGTATCGTGCGTGTATCCTATCGTATCGTGCGTGTATCCTATCGTATCGTGTATCCTGTAAAGAATAACGATGCGGGTACTGTATACATAGTTAGTTTGTTTAATACCCAGGAACAGATTTTCAAGGAATTAATGTATCTTTACTATATAATCATTAAGTAGAGCCCCGCCATAACACCAGAACTCCTGACCCTGGGGCCATAAAATTCCCAATTTTGGAAGAGGTATTCTTCCTCGTCATAACTATATACTTAGTATTTAAATACCCAGGAGCAGAGACGAAGATTTTCAAAGAATTAATGCATTTTCAGTAAACAAATCAATAGAACCCCTGACCCTGGGGCCATAAAATTCACAATTTTGGAAGAGGTATTCTTCCTCATCATCACTATATACTTACTAAGTTTGTTTGATACCCAGGAGCAGAGAAGATGATTTTCAAAGAATTAATGTATCTTCACTATATAATAAATAGAGCCCCGTCTTAACACCAGAACCCCTGACCCTGGAACCATAAAATTCACAATTTTGGAAGAGGCATTCTTGCTCCTCTTGCATCATAAGTCAACCATGTACTTACTTAGTTTATTTAATACCTAGGAGCAGAGAAGATTTTCAAAGATATAATGCCTTTTCACTATATAATCAATAGAGCTCCGCTCTAGCAGTAGAACCTCTGACCCTGGGGACATGAATTTCACAATTTTGGTAGAGGACTCAATGGTCATTACATTCATACTAAAAGTTTGAATGCTTGATGTCCAGGAGTAAAGAAGAAGATTTTTACAGATTGCATTTATTTTAGCGGTTTTGGCCCCAGAGGGACCATGAAATTCACAATTTTTGTTTCCCTTCACCCAAAGATGCTTTATGCTTAATTTGGTGGAAATTGGTTGAGTGGTTGCAGAGAAGAAGCTAAAAATGTTCAAATGTTAACGCACACCGCACGACGACGGATGAAAACAGATAGCAATAGGTCACCTGAGATTACTCAGGTGACCTAAATATGGGTTGCAACTGTTCCTTCGCCATGCGCTCGGCACTTGAAGTGAAAGTTGCGGGTCCTTGGAATGAGACCTTAAAAACAGAAGTCCCGTGTCACGATAGGCGTTGGCACGATAAAGAACCCTCACTGCTCTATGGCCCTGAGTGCCGAGTAAAGGTCAAAATTTGAAGCCCTTCGTCGGTATATGGTGACGTCTCTCGAATGGGACATAAAACAACATACAATCAGTCAATCAATCGTCGTCCGTCCGTCTGCAAACATTTCACATTTTCAACTTTTTAAGAACCACTGGGTCAATGTTAACCAAACTTGGAACAAGGCCTCCTTGGGTAAAGGAGAGTTTCATTTGTAAAAATGAAGGACCAAGACCCCTAACAGGCTTAAGGGGAGATAATCAATAAAAGACATAAATTAGGTGGTTTCATTGAAAAATCTTCAACTCACTGGGCCAGGAAAGGTGAAACTTCTTTGGAAGCATCCTGGGATAGTGTAGATACTAAGTTGTTTAAATCATGACCCCCGGGAGTAGGACGTTGTACATTGAGATATATAGAAAAAAAATTCTTCTCAAGAACGTCACCCGCGTGGCGCAGTGGTTAGAGCGTCTGCTCTAGAGTTGAGAAGTAAGGAGTCAATCCTTACGTCGCGGGTTCGAATCCCACTGTGGGACGTGGAGACCGGTCCTTCGGATGAGACCGTATAAAGCGAGGTCCCTTGTCGCAGTAGGTGCTGGCACGAAAAAGATCACTCCCTGTTCAATGGCCCCAAGTGCCGAGTATAGGACAAAATATGCGGCTTTCCACTGGCAAGTGGTGTCGTCTCCATATAAGTGAAAAATTCTCGAGAGGGACGTTGAACAATATACATGTACAATCTTCTCAAGAACCACTAGGCCAGAAAAACTTGAAATTATGTGGAAGTATCTTTGCGTAGTGTAGTTTCCAAATTGCTAAAATCATGACCCCTAGAGGTGAGCGGGACCACAATAGGGAATCCAAGTTTTATTTTGAAATATATACAACAGGAAAATCTATAAGAAAAATTTCTTCTAAAGAACTATTGGGTCAGAAAACATGAAACTTATATGGAATCATCCTGAAGTAGTGTAAATTCTAAATTGTTAAAATCATGACCCCCTTGAGAAAAATTGGAAATAAATAAAATTTTATAATTTAAGAAGACGATAAGGTGCTCAGGCCGGCAGCATTCAGTTCCCGCATCGTTATTCTTTACAATTCTATCGTGTTCTATCGTGCGTGTATCCTATCGTATCGTGCGTGTATCCTATCGTATCGTGCTGTATCCTATCGTATCCTATCGTATCGTGTTTTCCGTTTATCGTGTTTTGCGTTTTCTATCGTGTTTTCCGTTTATCGTGTTTTGCGTTTATCGTGTAGATCGTTTATCAGGTTCTATCGTGCATCGTGTTTTGCGTTTATCGTGTATATTCGGAAACCCTCGCTTTTTATCTTTACTATGTAAAGAAACTACTGAGCTATTCCGAGTTTCTTTTTCGTTTTGTTAATAAAAATAAGATTAATTCAACCGAAAAAGAGAAAATAAACATTTATCCCTTTCTTTTTCATCAATATAAGAAATATTAAAGCGTAGAAGGAAAAAATAATTAATCGCGTATTTCATGAATGAATAAATTGATTTATTAATGAATAATTAAATAAATAAATAAAATAATTATATCATGGTAAAGCAGAGAGTAATTGTCAAAATTTAAACAGTAACTCTATTTTTCGGAAATGAAATTATAAGTAGATCGATCACCTGGTCTACTGCTTTAAAAAATAATTTATCAAATCGTAAGATTTATTTTGTCAAAATTAAATACTATTAATATGATTTTCTCAAATGAATCGGAGTTACCGGAGAAAGATTTTGGTAAGCTACGATGTTTGCGTACAAAAAAAGCAAATAAATAAATAATAAGCAGGATATTGTAATGTATCTTTTTTTCACGCAATATTCTGTTTTTCCTTGTTTCGTCTGATAACGTTAGGAATATGTTTACGCGTCTGGCCTGCTTGTATGCACAATTGATTAAAGTCTTGATGTTACAAATATAATATAACATAAGACGATGATTCAAATGAATTTTAACAACGATTTTGGCCATATACGTTCAATTTTAAATTTATTTTTTAAAGCTAATTATAAATTCCTTGACATATGTCTAAATTATTAAAAAAAAATCAAAATTATAAAACAATGCAGGAAAATATTCTACCCAATTTATTACACCATGGCTGTTACTATAAAATAGAAGATTTTCATTAATTTTATCTGGCATTAGATAGCATAAAAATAATATATACAGGGGAAAACATGAAGTTTTTTAACAGCTTACCTTTTCGGCGTGGAAATAAACTCAAAATATAATCCATCGGGATGCCAAAAATCAAAATAAATCGAAGACCTTTCCTTACAAGAAAACTGACACGTATGTGTAGCTCTCTAATTAGCACACTGTCTTCCTGTGCGGTCAACCACCCCCTCCCCCTTCTCCCCTAACTGACACCTCGGCCCGTGTGTGTGATCACCGTCAACATACCTGTACTGATTTCTCACCTGGGGTCAATTAGTAACCTTGAAAACTACCTGGTTCTAATGAAACGCATCTACTTATTTTCGGGATTTTGTTCCTAACTTGTTTGAACAATTTTATCAAAGATTTAATTCAAAATATATTAAATAATTGTACATTTATGGATAAAAAATCATCTTGAATGTTAAATAAAAATTCAAATAAATCAATTTAATGAAATGAAGTCCCTAAACTCACTCCGTTGATTTTTTCATTTCGTACAATGTTTCCATTATGTTTATGTAAATAAGTCTTTTAATAAACTTAAAAAAATATACTGAACTTATGGTACATGGACTTTCGGGTCATCGGGTTTTCTACCTAATACGGACAAAATTAATTATAGGAAACAATTTCATTGATCGTAGAAACGGATGAAATAGTTCTAACATTCTAAACTATGAAAATTAGCTCGCAATATTTTTTTTAACGGTATCTTACTATAAAAATAAACCAAAGGAGTTGTCTAATCCGCCGTGACCATGCAAGACTAATAAATACACCGAATCAATTTATAGTATTAATCGATTTATTCCATACGTATATAAATTTATTTAAGAATTCAATATTATATTTGGCTATTTGGTTAGATCTTGTTTATCTAATTTTAAATTGGTTGCGGACTTCAACATACCGCCCTTCGAATATGCCTAGTATGAGATTACCGGGTCAGTGTAAAATGATTTTTAAGTTTAATAATTCATTTGCCGAATTAAACCTATTTTTTGTTATTATTAGAAACAGTACACACAGAGTTTAATAGCAATGATTTATATTATTATTTAGTCGGAAAAGTCGCATTTCACTCTTTTAATATTTGTTTAATTAATTTTTCTGTTTTGTTTTGTAAAGAAGAAAGTATTTAACCATTCAATGTTCGTTAATAAATACGAGGTTTTAAGTATCTGTAATGTAAAATGTTTACATGTACATAAGTCAGAGCTTAGCGTAAATGTACATGTGCAGTTGTAGCAGATTCATATTCTCGTGACACAGTTTACATGTATCAATGCAGAGCGCCATTATTTTAATAATTATTTAGATTTCTATTCGGGAAATTTAATTTTCTTGAACTGTTTCGATCTTTTTCGGCCGTTTTCTTTAAACCTTTCTTTCGGACAGTCTTCTACTTGTATTATTTTCTAAGATATTAATATTTAATTGCGATTTGTGGATACATCGCAGATTGTAAGCTTTAGACATTAAATACAAATATTTAATTTATTGCATAAATTTCTTCTGTGAAATAGCTTGGTACTTGTAGATAAATTTATTATATAGAAAATTAAAATGTATATTTTTCATAAATAATAAATCTGTTTATGGAGTTTCAAAATTCACGCCCTTCAGAAGAAATTTAAAAAAAAATACAGTCTCCATTTCATAAAAATCCATTTAATCACTGTCAATTTTTTATATATATAAATAAACAACTTTTGTAAAATTACCACAGAGATCTCAGGTTCTTTTTATAATAATGAAATGTACTTTATAGTTTAGATTTGAAGCTCTGCAAGTATTCAAATTAAAATATGATTTAATTTAAATAATCTTTAATCTTTAAATTTAATTCAAAATAATCTTTTCGTCTTGTCAGAAAACGTTCCGAATTTTGAAACAATCCTATCAGGTTTTGCGTTTATCCTATCGTGAAGATCGTTTATTAGGTCTATCGTGTTTTGCGTGTATCGTGTTTTGCGTTTATCGTGTTTTGCGTTTATCCTATCGTGCGTGTATCCTGTCCTATCGTGCGTGTATCCTATCGTATCGTGCGTGTATCCTATCGTATCGTGCGTGTATCCTATCGTATCGTGTATCCTGTAAAGAATAACGATGCGGGTACTGTATACATAGTTAGTTTGTTTAATACCCAGGAACAGATTTTCAAGGAATTAATGTATCTTTACTATATAATCATTAAGTAGAGCCCCGCCATAACACCAGAACTCCTGACCCTGGGGCCATAAAATTCCCAATTTTGGAAGAGGTATTCTTCCTCGTCATAACTATATACTTAGTATTTAAATACCCAGGAGCAGAGACGAAGATTTTCAAAGAATTAATGCATTTTCAGTAAACAAATCAATAGAACCCCTGACCCTGGGGCCATAAAATTCACAATTTTGGAAGAGGTATTCTTCCTCATCATCACTATATACTTACTAAGTTTGTTTGATACCCAGGAGCAGAGAAGATGATTTTCAAAGAATTAATGTATCTTCACTATATAATAAATAGAGCCCCGTCTTAACACCAGAACCCCTGACCCTGGAACCATAAAATTCACAATTTTGGAAGAGGCATTCTTGCTCCTCTTGCATCATAAGTCAACCATGTACTTACTTAGTTTATTTAATACCTAGGAGCAGAGAAGATTTTCAAAGATATAATGCCTTTTCACTATATAATCAATAGAGCTCCGCTCTAGCAGTAGAACCTCTGACCCTGGGGACATGAATTTCACAATTTTGGTAGAGGACTCAATGGTCATTACATTCATACTAAAAGTTTGAATGCTTGATGTCCAGGAGTAAAGAAGAAGATTTTTACAGATTGCATTTATTTTAGCGGTTTTGGCCCCAGAGGGACCATGAAATTCACAATTTTTGTTTCCCTTCACCCAAAGATGCTTTATGCTTAATTTGGTGGAAATTGGTTGAGTGGTTGCAGAGAAGAAGCTAAAAATGTTCAAATGTTAACGCACACCGCACGACGACGGATGAAAACAGATAGCAATAGGTCACCTGAGATTACTCAGGTGACCTAAATATGGGTTGCAACTGTTCCTTCGCCATGCGCTCGGCACTTGAAGTGAAAGTTGCGGGTCCTTGGAATGAGACCTTAAAAACAGAAGTCCCGTGTCACGATAGGCGTTGGCACGATAAAGAACCCTCACTGCTCTATGGCCCTGAGTGCCGAGTAAAGGTCAAAATTTGAAGCCCTTCGTCGGTATATGGTGACGTCTCTCGAATGGGACATAAAACAACATACAATCAGTCAATCAATCGTCGTCCGTCCGTCTGCAAACATTTCACATTTTCAACTTTTTAAGAACCACTGGGTCAATGTTAACCAAACTTGGAACAAGGCCTCCTTGGGTAAAGGAGAGTTTCATTTGTAAAAATGAAGGACCAAGACCCCTAACAGGCTTAAGGGGAGATAATCAATAAAAGACATAAATTAGGTGGTTTCATTGAAAAATCTTCAACTCACTGGGCCAGGAAAGGTGAAACTTCTTTGGAAGCATCCTGGGATAGTGTAGATACTAAGTTGTTTAAATCATGACCCCCGGGAGTAGGACGTTGTACATTGAGATATATAGAAAAAAAATTCTTCTCAAGAACGTCACCCGCGTGGCGCAGTGGTTAGAGCGTCTGCTCTAGAGTTGAGAAGTAAGGAGTCAATCCTTACGTCGCGGGTTCGAATCCCACTGTGGGACGTGGAGACCGGTCCTTCGGATGAGACCGTATAAAGCGAGGTCCCTTGTCGCAGTAGGTGCTGGCACGAAAAAGATCACTCCCTGTTCAATGGCCCCAAGTGCCGAGTATAGGACAAAATATGCGGCTTTCCACTGGCAAGTGGTGTCGTCTCCATATAAGTGAAAAATTCTCGAGAGGGACGTTGAACAATATACATGTACAATCTTCTCAAGAACCACTAGGCCAGAAAAACTTGAAATTATGTGGAAGTATCTTTGCGTAGTGTAGTTTCCAAATTGCTAAAATCATGACCCCTAGAGGTGAGCGGGACCACAATAGGGAATCCAAGTTTTATTTTGAAATATATACAACAGGAAAATCTATAAGAAAAATTTCTTCTAAAGAACTATTGGGTCAGAAAACATGAAACTTATATGGAATCATCCTGAAGTAGTGTAAATTCTAAATTGTTAAAATCATGACCCCCTTGAGTAGTGCGTAGTCACATTAGGGAATTCAAGTTTTAACATAGAAATATATAGGAAAAATCTTTTAAAATCTTCTTCTCAAGAACCACTGCAACTTATTCTCAAGAACCACTGCAACTTATTTAGAAGCATCCTTGGGTAGTAAAGATTCTAAATTGTTTAATTCATGACGCGGGGGGGGGGTAGGAAGGGGCCCTAATAGATATTATAAGGAGGGCAATCTGGCAAAGAATTGCATCACCAAAGTTACTCAGGTGAGCGATGTTCCCCATGAGCCTCTTGTTTCTTTTCTGCTCCTAGGTTTTAAACAAACTAAGTACATAGTTATGAAGACCAAGAGTTCTTCACAAATTGTGAATTTCATGGACCCTGTTTTAGGGGTTCTTTTTTAAGGGCGGGCTCTATTCTCTGTTCCTGGATGTTAAATAAAACTAACTAAGGACATAGTTATGATGAGCAAGAGTGCCTCTTCCAAAATTGTCAAATCAATTTCATTGCTCCTGGGTGAAGGCCTCTGGTGTTAGGGCGTGCTTTATTGATTATATAATGAAAAGCAATTATTCTTTGAAAATGTTACTTTCTGCTCCTGTGTATTAAAGTTACTTAGTATATACAGTAATACTCGTTTAAAACGAAGTCACTGGACCTGAAAAATTACTTCCCTATATCCGTAATTCGTTATATCCGTAAAAGGAATTCGTTAAATTTGTGTTGTTTGAGATCCAAGATTACTTCTCTATATCCGTGTGCGCACTACACGAGTTTTACTGTAGTTGTGATTAGCAAGAGTGCCTCTTCCAAAATTGTGAAGTTCATGGTCCCTGGGTCAGAGGTTCTGGTGTTATGGCGGGGCTCTATTAATTAATGGAAATGCATTTACTAGTATTCTGTGAAATAACCCTGTCTAATCCTTAGTGTTGAGCTGATAAACAAAGTGCATACTTATGATGAATAAGAGTTTGCTACTTTTTTTTTTAACTTCATGGTCCCAGGGTTCTTATTGGGGAGTGGGGGTCTATTGATAATAAAGAGAAAACGCGTAAATTCTTTGAAAATCTTCAACTAAGTGCAGAGTTATGATGATGAGGGTACTTCTTCCAAATTTGTGAAATTCATGACCCTGGGTCATGCTTTTTGGTGTTAGGGTAGGGTTGTGTTGAATCTGTAGTGAAAATGCATTATTTATTTTGAAAAATCTTCTCTGCTCCATTGCATATTAAAAGTTTTAACAAGCAAGGATATTTTTTACCAGATTTAAAAAAAAAAGAGGCCCAGGGGCCTTATAGGTCATCTGAGTATCATGTAACAACTTTCCAAGAATTGAATTGGTTTGCGTTTTAAATCAAAGGCCATGAAATTCAAAATTTTGAAAGAGGCACTATTGCTTAACATAATTTATACACTTAGTTTGCTTACTTTGGTTACTTAATACCCATAGGTAGATCAGAGTAACAAAGAGAAAATGCATTTCCACTTCATAACCCGTTGTGCACCCCACCCCACAGGAACCAATGACCCTGGGAGCACATATTTCAAATTCTGGAAATTTTATCATAAATTTTATTTCATCTTAATGGTTGACTAATACCAAAAAGCAGATATCAAAGCATTAATTTACTTTTAGACTATGTAACCCCCACCCCAAGCACCCTGACCAATGGGCCCTAAAATTAGCCATTTTGGAAGAGGCACCTTTCATCATCATTAATAGGTACTTAGAACATTGGCATAAAACCCAGGTGCAACGGAAAAGGTTTTCGAAGAATCCATTTGCATTTTCACTACTGAGTATATAATCATTAGAGCCTCGCCCTAATACCAAAACCCCTAAACCCGCGGGGCCCTGAAATTCACAAATCTGGAAGGGGCATCCTTCCTCCTCATAACTATGTACATAGTTCACTGGTTTAATACTCAGGGGCAGAGGAGAAGATTTTTAAAGAATTGATGTATTTTCAACATGTAATCAAGAAAGCCCAACCCTAACCCTAGAACCCCTGACCCAGAGGCCATGAAATTCACAATTTTGGAAGAGACACTCTTATTCAACATAACTATGGACTTGGTTAGTTTGTTTAATACCCAGGAGCAGAAAAGAAGATTTTCAAAGAATTTATGCATTTTGTACTATATAATTAATAGATCCCCGCCTATCACCAGAACCCCTGAACCGGGAGCCATGAAATCCATAATTTTGGAAGAGGCAGCCTTATTCAACATAACTATGTATTTGGTTTGTTTATTTAATACTCAGGAGCAAAGAAGATTTTGAAAGAAATAATGCATTAATTTTCACTAGAAGAGAAGAAGCTGAAAATATTCAAATGTTAACGCACAACGTTCGACGACGGACAAAAATGGATAGCTATAGGTCACCTCAGTTTACTCAGGTGACCTAAAAACATCTGGACCATTTGGGCAAACGTTCTGGTCCTTGCCAAGGTTCTATAAATTTGTATTCTACTGAGAGAAACTATGCCTTCTGGTAGTTAATCAATGTTATTAGTGTATTTTAAAAGTGTATATAAAAAAAGAGAATAATTTAATGTAGATAATTAATTTAAAAAAAAAAACCCACAAAAATAACTCATTAAAATGTTCTTCAAAGACCAACAGAGGCCAATGTGAGAACTTTTGTACAGAAGCTCTAATAGTTCGTTAATATCTGAACGGCGATAGTGATTAATTTGGGGAAGATTGTAATTTAATTTATGAGTTGTTACTAAATATTACACTAATTACTTCATTGATCCTGATCATCAATTTCTCTTGCTTTTGGAGAATGAACGCAAAGAACACATACATGGAAATGATACTATACATCAATTTTATTTTTTCTTAAAATTGTGGGAGCATTCAAAAATTTGCCCAAATTTAAATACTTTTTCAAAAATTTCTTTCTTATATCAATATACAATGGACATTCAAAATAAAATGCAACAAACTTATCATGGAGATTACATCTTCCAGTTTATTTTATATTCTATCAATCCTTTAAAGGTGCATGGACACCTGTAGATTTGAAGTTTCACACAAAAATATATTAAAAATTTTATTTTATCTTTAAGTTATTGAAAATTAAAATTTTTGGATGGGTATGATTGACATCCTATCACTCTCACAAATTTTACTTTTATTCTTGATACTTAATAAAAGTGGCAATATCGTTGTGTATAAATGAAAAATATTAAAACTTTAATCCAGAAAATTTAATTATTTTCAGAAAAAAAATTTAGAAAGCAAATCCCATTCACAAGTATCGTCATTCTGCGCTAAGTGTTGTGTACAGAGTTTAGCAAATTGATTACACCCGTGAATCGTACAGTTTTTGTAGACAGGGCACGAGCTCTGTTATTGTTGATGTTTAACGATTCACCGGGTGCGTTCAATTGTTAAAGTCAGCTCACCACAACTGCACGGACTGATCATATACTGTGTGTATATTTGGCTTTCGAACATTTCTACTCTAGTTTTCTGATTATACGTTTAATATTTTTTCATTTATACACAACAAGATTGCCAGTTTTCCTTAGTATTAAGAACAAAATTAAAATTTGTAAAGGTGCAACTATGTGTCAACCAAACCCGTCTAAAAATTTGAAGTTTCCATAACTTTAAAATGAAATAAAAATTTTAATGTATTTTTGTGTGAAATGCTATTAAAATATATGTCATAATATTATACAGAAAATATTAACTTCGAATTTGTGTCCATGCACCTTTAAGTTGTTGTATTATACCCAGGTGATCGTTAATGCTCTTGGGCCTCTTGTTAAGTACATGATCATTGTCAGTTTGTAAGAAGGAGAAACAAGTACAACCCTCCAGTAGCAGAATGAGACTAAAAAACAAACTTGAAAAGGAGCATCATTATATGGGATTACGCTTAAGAATCTGACGTATTTTATTGACGTAACTAGACAACCTTCATCATCTCAAGATGTAGTGTCATTGTCGGAGTTCTTATCCAGGGAGATTAATTCAAACTGATTGCCGAAGAGTAACAGTTGATGCAATCAGATTTCATTCTGAGAGATAACGGTTGAATGCAGGTTTTTGTTCCTTTCTTCACCCAAAAAACTTTGCACATTTAATCAAGCCCCAATGTAATTGATCGTTCGTTAGGCAAGTACGTGATGTCCCGCAAGTAATCATCAACTATGTAGAATTCGGTGCTGGATAATCAGGCATTTTTGTCACAGTGCTCTCTGCACTGCGAGCAATGCAGATCAACCCCATCTCTATGGTAATGCGTGAGTATTTTCTAATGTTTACCATTCTTTTGACTAATAAATATGTTGCGTCATAATATCTACTGATTAGTGTAAATTATCTCTCATTCTTTATTTCTCAACTTTACGTATGTTCTAAATTTTCTCTTTGTTATTGATATCAGTAATTAGCTAACATATGCAAAAGAATTCATTCAAATTTCATGTATGAAATATTTTTTTAAATAATGGCAATGTCTTATAATACATTCAAATTTCATCTTGTTGATCTTGAGAAGAAATTATTTTAATTATTTTCTGTGAGAAAATCAATCGACATGGAATAGCGTTTATTTTCGTATACTTTTTTGTAACGAAACGAAGCTCATTTGAACTGAATACATTCTTTAAATACACTTTAGCCTTTTACCATTTGAGTAAATAAAGAGTAATTCTTGATATCGTTATAAAATTTGTTTAAATTATTTTGTTATTAAACTTTATCTGTACGAATAGGAAGATAATTTAATTTGAAATAAAAATATTCGAAATGATATTGATTACTTAAATTTACATCATGAATTGTGAAGGTTCACATGCTAGGTCTTCATTGTAAAATTTCTAGTTGTCTGAACAGAGTTTTTAACCAACACACGAGGAAAAATTACTGTTCTGTTAACTATCTGTTCCTTTGCATATTTGTTTTATTTTGGATCTGGCACAAATAATTATATCATGATCACATGCGTGCGTGCTGCAGAAATAGATGGCAAAAAACATTGTATTAATGTTAATTGATGTAGGTATATAAAATCACAGGCTTGGTTCACTAATGCCTGGGATTCTTTTACCCACGCGCATGTAAGGTAGGTATAAACGTTGTATGATCTAGTTGTGTCACAGTGATCCAATATTCGGTCGATATTTAGATTTATTATGCATATTAAAATTTGAGCTAGTAGAAATTTAAGGAAGGTTAGTGATAATAAAAATAAATTCTTTACATTACATGTATTACTTTTTGGAAAAAGGTCAGTGAAGAAAAGGGTGTCGGGTTACTGTTGTAACAGAAAAATATTTCTAATCTATGAAAAAATAAATTGTCACTACTCTTTCAGAAAATGGCGGGAGTTTATCTCGTGCTTATCGTATTACTTTTTGGTCGACTTTCGGAATCATTGAGTGATACAGACATTATTTCCAGGATCTCTAAGCTCGAGTTTCCACAAGGTTTACCGAATAAAACTGTTTATGGTAGACCTGTCATTAAAATTCCCCCGTTTGGACGACTTCCGGGACTTATGCAATATGTTCCAAAAGGAAAACAGCTGAAGGAAAAACGACTACGAAGGAGACTTGGAAACGACTTTGATGAGTTTTGGATGTCTGTACAAAAACCTATCGAGACGGAAAAAGAAATCACTGTTACTGGACCCAATCACATAAGACTACAAATATTAGAGGATATTGAAAATTTTACCAAGTCCTATAAATTTCAGATTGAAAATACAACTGAATATGTTGATGAAACTGTATCATTCTTTAGAAGAATGATGACCTATGGATCATGTAAAGTTGAATATGAATGGGAGGACCTAAGCGTCCTGTTTTGGCCTCGGTGGGTAAAGCGAGGCTCGTGCAATACGGAAGTGTCGTGTTCCTTTCCGTCGGGAATGTACTGTGCCTCAGCTCGAAGTAAGGTTATCAAGCTTTTAAGATGGACTTGCAAGAGAAAACGGAAAGGTTCTAAACGTCGGAAAAACAAAAACAAGACCGAAAAAAGCAAAGAAAATCCCAAGAAAAGTCGTTTTCCCGGTGTAAAATGCAGATGGAAAAAAGTACCGTATCCTGTAACAGATGCTTGTGTGTGTTCATGCTGACAGCGGCTACATTTGTGTTTTGTGTAACAATATTTCCTGTGATGACGAACAGCAAGACGAAACACTTGCCCTGGAATGTCTTAATCGATTCTTAACAATTGTCAGGACTCAGGAATGTTGGAGGAATTATGAAAATAAAATACTTTGAATGATGTTCCAACAAAACAGATGCCGCTGGCAAACTCATTAGATACAGTGGTGTAAATATAGGCATAACAATGCTAGTCTTCTCTCTGCATGAAATATTGCAGACATTCAATTTTTTCATGCTTACTTCTTTCATTATTAAACCATCGAAGTTACATTATATTTATGATAATGAATTTGTGTGTAATATTTCTTTATTTTTGCTTTCATTGTGCAAAAATCAAACAAATACTTTCATATTGTAAAGTAAAGTTATTTGCATTCATGTTAACCTGTATACGCTCGATTTCTTCATTTGGCAATGCATAAACTATTAAAATAATAACTTAAGGAATCCGACCGTTGAAGCATTGCGGGAGATCAACGTACAATGAACCGTAATAATATATACTATCCTATAAGTCGGTTGTATTTTTTGCTAAGCTTAAATATCCTTTTTTCCCAAACAGGTTCATAAATCTACTTGTCGAAATTCAGTGCCTTTTGAGTTATCTGCAAGTAGTATTAATATTAACATTCTAGTATTCGCTAAATAATGAAAATATCATTATTTCTTATCTTAGATATACATGTAGGTGCACTGGCTAATCGAAATCATTAAGGGACTCCGATCCTCAGCCAGGAAGGACAACTCTTTAATTTACAATTTAATTCAAAAAGTCTCAAAATGAAGCTTAAAAATTAAATCTTTTCATGCAACAAATTTCATTATATACCTTTCAATGTGCTTCAAGGTTCTTTGAAGTTGTCAGAAAGGTCTAATAAAAAGTCGAAATTTTTACCCCGAAAAAACATTTTAAAATTACATATATCAAGAAATTGATGTTCATTTTAGTCTAACCATAGATACCAATGTTTATTAACATGATATGAAATTGGAAGTGATTTATGGTGCTTCACAATGACAGGAGAATCTCTATACACTTTGCATTGTAAAATGATGGAAGTAAATAAAAGAAATTAAAGTACAGTATATGCATAAAAATTGTGGATTTTTTTCAAAAGCCTGGATACCTAGGGTTTTTATTTTTAAATGTTTTAATTGATCAAATTTGAAAAGGAATATGCATAGCAAGTGTTTTTATTTGCAATTCCTGAAAATATATTTGAGATTAACAAATTTTCTCTATATAATATGATTAACTTGAAAGATGAAAATTGAGGAATTATTGTGGGTAAAACACGTTACTTTGAAAATTCAGAGACATTTTTGTAAGCATTTTCAATTAGTCAATGCTTGATTTTCAGAACCTGAGGATCGGAGTACCTTAAGTCCAAAGATGTTGATGTATTCGGATATTTAAAAAACAATCTGTCGATTTTTTTTCTATTAAGGTCAGATGATACAAACCAAAAAATGGATGTCTAGATTGGTATATATGTAACACAAGAGAATACTGTTCTTGTATTGTAGTTCTTTTATTCTTGATTTGATGATCAACAAATGATTATCAATGGTTATGGTTATGATGACAGTGGTCCTAGAATAAACAATACACAATTGAAAGTGAATGTCAAAAAAAAAATTAATGTAAACAAGTACAACATAACCTCTTGACATTTCAATATTAGGAAAAAGTAATGTCCATTTCATTAAGAAATATTTATGACAGTCAGACTTCTGTTACACTTTATCATACAGCATATCATCTTAGCAAGAAATAAATATGCAGTATAAATAATTAGTGATAAAAAAAAATGTACACAGTTCACAAACCTAAGTAAGGAATGCAGTATGACTTCCGGTCACTGTGACGTCATCACATGAGGACTGTTCACTATAAACACAATCAGGTCTTACTACTCAATTCATCCAAACTATGCATACATGTACTTGACAAGGAACCACTATTATAATAAAGATGTTTTGCATTGAACAATCTTTTAAAATCATATATAACATCAGGGCATCTATTATTTTTACCCTATAAACATACTTATAAACAAATGACTAAATGGTAACAACTTTCAATCGGGAAATTACACAGTTGCATATTTCACAAAATATAGAATAATCATTCACTTGTGACATAAGTACCTAGTGTAATATGAATGCAAAACAAAAATATCATTACTCACATATATCAGACAAAAGGCGTTTAGTATAACATATAACACGGCTGACACACGTCTTCACTGGTCAACATCTACTGTGAAAACACCGCCAAAAAATGGCCTACTGTACATTCGGTTAATTGACCAATCAATTGACAGATTCACAAGTGTTAAAAATAAATTATGAAAATTACTTACAGCCAAATACTAACGTTATTTCAATTATTGAAAAAGGATATAAACATAAAAATAATTTTCCTTTTCATAATTTGTAAACTTATAAAAATTTCAATCTGAATCTCGAACCCGATGCAAAATATACTTCGCCCTCTTACATATATTTTTTGGCCTAATTCTATTGCAAATGATGCAAATAATAAATTTTTAGATTATAAAGAAATTGTTTACCTTCTGTGATGTTCAAAATTCTTCCTTTCTAAAACCATCCTTATTATATACAAATATTTTTCAATTCAAAATTTTTGTAAAACTTTGAATAAACAAGCAAATTCAAAGAATTGTGGTCCCCAACTTTCATGTCTTTGTGGGTGATATGTCATTTTTTATGACACTGTCATAGAAACTTGGGTCAAGGATATTGTATTTTTTCTATGTAATGTATTGTCGAGAAAATTCGAACTAGTAACATTTTTGGGGGTTTGGAATTTGGGGACTAGAGGATTAAACGAGCGAAAATGGAGAGAAAATAATTATTTAAAAATATAAGATGGGTGAAAAGTTTACACCTGAGGATTTTTATCATTATATAAGAATTATCTGGAGAGATGGGGGTTCGTAATTCAGCTGGTAAACGGTGCATATATCTTTTTAAAAATCAAGCCGGGTACGGAAAGGGGCAAATGAAGTTGCAAACCTTGTTTCTTTTTAGTATACAGTGGGATATGTCATTTTTAAAGCGTGCATAAAATCAAATTTCCGTGACATTCTAGTGTATATGAAGCAAAAAGGTTTACAAAAAAACACAAAAATTAATACTGCGCACAGAAAAAAATGTTACGAGTCTGGTTCGAATTTCCTCGACAATACATTATGTAGAAAAAATACAGTATCCTTGACCCAAGCGCCTATGCATATTGTGTCAAATATGAACGCCCTATCACATGTCATTTAGAAATTATCACCAAAGTTGATTTTTTTAAACTAAGGTCAATCGTGAAGGTCAAGGGGTCAGAAATCATAGCATGCTCGGAAATATCTTGTCACGGGTAATGCACATGTCAAAAAATATGAAAGCCCTATCTCTCAGTCAAAAGTTATAAGGAACAAGATGTGTTTGTGAAACACTGATGCCCCCGTACGGCAACATAGCGAATAATAAACTTTTCTTAAATGCAAATTAGATATACTTGTATCCAAAGTAGGGTCTTCTCACAAGAAATACGATTTTGAAATAAGAAAGCCCTAGCACTACCTGTTCAAAAGTTATGGCCAAGGATCAGGTCAAACTCCAAGGTCAAAGTTGTTGGTTTCTTAAGAAAGGTCTTGACACCAGTATTGTTTATGTGAAGAATGAAAGCACTAACCATTTAAAGGTTATGGTCAAGTTTTTTTTTCTAAAAGTAGGTCAAACTTCAAGGTCAAAGGGTCAAAGTTGTTGGTTTCTTAAGAAATGTCTTGTCACAGGTATTGCATATGTGAAGTATGAAAGACCTAGCCCTAACCGTTCAAAAGTTATGCCATGGTTAAAGTTTTTAAAAAGTATGTAAAAGGTCACAGTTCTTGATATCCATTGAAAGTTCTTGTCACAAAAATTAAATATTTGAAGTATGGAAGCCCTAGCCTTAACCCTTCAAAAGTTATGGTCAGGGTTTGTTTTTAAAAGTAGGTCAAACTCCAAGGTCAAAGGGCAAAGCTCTTGGTATCCAATGAAAGGTCTTCTCACAAGAAGTACTAGCTGCAGAACTGTAGCTCTCCGAAAAAAAAAAGACAGACCGGAGAGCTGCAGTGCCACCCATTGTAAAAACTGTATATTTTTGGCGCACAAAAAGTTACACTTAGCTCTGGATAAATTCTTCCAAATTCTTACCTCAATCGCAAAAAAAAAAATATAAATATCAAAAAGATTCTTACTTCTCCACCAAGTTCTTTCGTAGTCCACATCTGCACGAAACGCGTTGGACTGAATTATCTTCCAAACCAAAATGGCAAGTTCTTATAAGTCGTATAAGTCCATTTTGAAAGGAGTTGCTATTGACATCTTTTTTGCAAAATCTTGTGACAATTTCATGTAAATCCAGTGATGTTTTAATCTGGTTTCAATTAATATTTTTCTGACACCAATATTTATCTTGGCAAACTTAAAATACAAAAAAATTATTAAAATATGGCTTTATCTATATAATCTAAGAATACATAAATTATCACATATATCCAGACATGTTCTTCAATAATCATCGGAAATGCAAATAAGATACTACATTTCACCCTCAGAAAAATACCAGTCTCTTTATGATCTCAATTTCAATATATACGGGATGATCTCAATTTCAGGGCCAGGGGGCTATTAACATCATTAGAAGGAATGTTTTGTTGTGAAATTAGTGAAAGAATAAGTTAGGAACACACGGTTAGTAATATTTTGAGATGATAGTTTAAAAACATGGAGAAATAAATCGAGAAACAGCGCACTTTTTGTGCGCAATAAATATACAGTTTTTATAATGGGTGGCACTGTAGCTCTGCGGTCTGCCAATATACATGTATATTTTCGGAGAGCTACAGTTCTGCAGCTAAAGAATTACATATGTGAAGTATGAAAGCCCTAGCCCTCACCGTTCAAAAGTTATAGCCGAGGTTAAAGTTTCTTCTAAACTACATTCATTTAAATTATTGAATCTTTAAGGTCAAGGTCAAAAGGTCATAGTTGTTGGTATCCAATGAAAGGTCTTGTCACAAAAAATACATATATGACAAATCTACCGTTCAAAAGTAATAGCCAAAGTTAAAGGCTAGGTTCAAGTTGACAACAGACAGTCAATCACAGACAGACAGGACAAAAACATATTCCCCCGGGATCTTTCGATCCGGGGCATAAGAAGAAAATAGAAACTTTGCATATACTTGTATATTGCTTTTTAATCTTAAAAATGCATTTTTTTCCCTAACAATGAGGCAATAACAACCAAAAAAAAAAAAAAAACAGTTACCTCCCGTAGACCAGTGTGTCAAGTATTTCTGGCGTCAGGGTACGAGGATATGATGAATCAATTATTTCAAGATGAATACTTAAAATATGTGTCTCGGGTCGGTGAAAATTAGCAAACTTTTTATCATTGAAAATAGCGGGGTGCAGATTGGTAAAGATTCATCAGGAATTTACCACTGCCTATTGCTGTCATCTAGCTGAAGGTCACTGGAAAAACTTTCAGTGATAGCTTAAATTCTTTACAAAAAATTTGATACACTGTTTTATTATTTTTTGGGGGAGGAGATCTTTGAAAATTCGTATATAGTTTTAAATTATCTAAATTTTAACCTTTTAATGATGTAACTCAAAACAATGCGTGCAAAATGCCTATAACTTCAAAAATGTAAAATTCGTGTGCAGTTTGAGAAATTACTCTTTCGAGCATCTTTACAACATTAAACTTTTGTTTTATTCCTCTACACAATTAAACCTTTAATAAAAGCCGCTATGTAAATGCGGGGTTGGAAAGCCACTATTTTATTTGCTACCATCAAGGAATGGGAACCAATCAGAGAGCACTTTTAAGAGTTTTTGAAGAGGAACGATATCACAAAACCATATACGACATTGTGACGATGTATTTAGAGTAACATTTTATAATTGAAAGGAAGAAATTAACAAATAAAGGTTTTCTGCGGAAAAATATTTCAGAGAAAAAACATTCATTTTTGGGGAGTACTTTTAAACTAACCCGCTAACCTAACAATTTCGTTAAACACGACAAATATCGGCATTAAAATCACGTTTGTCAAATATCACTTGGCTTGATAATCTAATATCCCTAACAAAGATACAAATGCTTTGTTATACAAAATTGCATTTTTATCGTGGGTCTCTGCTCGATATATCCATCTACGATAAAGAAAAATTATGATGAAGTATGAACAAATATACTAGTAATTTTTGCTAAGTTTGGTGTGTTATGCGATTTCAGAGAAGAATAATTTTTATCTCTGTAAGATTGTTGCTATATTTGTGGAGATTTTACAAAATTTAAAATTACTCGTATGTTATGTGAAGCTTAAATGATATAGCAACGAATATCGTGTCATAAATGAAATATATTTTAACTTTTTTGAGTGTCAAACAAAAGGCATTTTGCTCGCCTTGTTCAGTAGATATTCGACAAACTAATCAACAGCAACTAGGCGAAGAAACGCAACTCTTCAACAACCTAATTCTAGAGTAGAAGTTGTATTTCTTCGGGATTTTAGATATAATGGCATTAACCTTCGATCACTGCAATATAAAATCACCAGGAATCGTCTGAATGTTTCTACATACTAGTAATTATTATACTGTGTACTTATCCTCGGCTACTACAAGGAGTAAAGACAGTATTTTCTAGGGCAAGCTTTCAGACACTGGGTTTTCTTACAAGATTTCCTAGTAGTAAATTTCCTAGTAGAAAATTTAAGATTATATATACATGTACTTTTATTTGATAAAATCTGCCTTTTATTCCAGTTTTATTTCAAAGAAACTATGTTGTAAATTAAAATTTGAATATGTATTTCTATAAGTTTGTAAACATCATTTACAATAAAAATAATAGTATCACCTACATAAATTGAAATAGTTAAATATGAATTTGATACTACACTAGTAGAAGATTTTTTCGGGGTGGCATGATTAGTCAATATTTAAATCAATGTTTTGAAATTGGATAGTTAAATTCAACCACGATCTCAAACTTGCAAGACGATTAGAGGGCTGGGATAATTCCGGATACCTAATATCCTTGATAAAATCTCCCACACCTGCACACAGTGATACATCTCCAGTCCTGGTTAAGGTGTTTTATGTTGTAAAACAAGGAATTCAGGAGCATTGATGGTGCATACTGTCGACCTTTTTGGTTAAGTTTGCTAATGGTATTCTAATGGTCTTTCCCATAGCCAGCCTTTAGATGTGATACGACAGAAGATCAAGAAATGCTGTAATTATCAGTTCAGTTAGATTTCTTGTTCACCTTTAGATAAATTCTTTGATCCATGATGATATTTCTGGAATTCCAAACGCAATAAAAATCAAAGCTTAACAAGATAAAATGTTAGTAACATTGAAGTATACGTGAAAGAAAAACCAACCAATAACTTTTGTATGCCAAGAAGAAACATGTAAAAGAAAATTGGAAATTTGACACTCATTAAAATAAAGAGACAATTTAATGGATTTGTCTCCAAATAAAGTATAAGCACAAGTCCACACGCGAAATTATCAATGAAGACGTCGGCAAAAACATTTCATAGCTTAACCTGAAACTCCAGAACTCTGTCGCTACACGAACGCTGATTTGACAGTTTACATAAATGACATTTTTTGTTATAGCAAGGTTGTAAATATTTAAAAAAAGACAAATATCATTTGACAGAAACATCAAGTTTAAAATTTGCACAACAGAACATTTTCATTCATAAATTTTTTCCACGCGATCGTTCCTAGACTATCAATTAATAATGTTACTCATTGGGCAAATTAAGTTGTAAGATCATTGATTTATGGGCAATGAGTATACATACCTGAGAACCCAACTTTACATATCCTGTGTACGGCACTGACAACGACATGAAAATATGAAATACAAAACTTTAATTAATTGTTAAACGGATTGACGAGAGGAGAATTTAGAAGCAATTAATAATGTTACTCATTGGGCAAATTAAGAAACGTTGTAAGATCATTGATTTATGGGCAATGAGTATACATACCTGGGACGTGTTGCATTGTTATGCTTGACATCAACAAAGAAATTTACAACACATTGAATTGATAAGGACTTTCACAGCGTTCCTGGTAAATCACCACGGAAAAAATCTCTTAAATCTCAAAGTACAAATTTGGAGTGAAAACATAAATGGGAGACTCTAGTATTTGAATATAATTTTGACAATGTGTGCCAAGTGAATGATTTTCATTTTGAATGATTTTCACAGAAATTTCTATTTTTAGTAACCATGGCAACTTGTTCATCATACACAGAATTAATTTCCTCAGTTAATTGTTAGACAAGAATTGTTGACGGCACTCATTTTATCTCATATGCTACGGGAGATCCACTTTCCGACGCCATAAAGTGCATTAGTACCTGAAGTACTCGGTGGAGAAAAACACCAAAAAGGTGTAAATAAATTTGACAATACATGGAAAAAGAATTAGTACAGGCTGAGGGTAGTTTCTACATTTTAGCGTGGTTTACTTTTACAGTTTATCTACTATCCAAATCTAAGCACCACCCTCATCTACACTGAAACATGTGAACATTCTGTCACAGTTGACATTTCAAATTACTCTATCATTACTGACTTTAATACACAGTAATACGACGAAGTGTGAGAAATGCATAAAACGAAGTTATTTCACCTACTACACCCATGCGTGAATTTAAAACGGGAAAAAATAAAGCTTAATTACCATAAAAACGCCGAGGTTCTCTTTATTAATCTGGAAAAAGTAATAGAAGTGCACTTTAATGATAAAATCCATAAAAATTAAATAGATGAGCTCGTTGGTATTAAAGTTTAAAGGATAAGTATTTAAGATATGTACGGTTGGTGATGAGGCGTGCAATGTTAGCCGTCCTAACGTCTG
Source organism: Saccostrea cuccullata (assembly GCF_032062105.1). Classification (NCBI taxonomy): domain Eukaryota; kingdom Metazoa; phylum Mollusca; class Bivalvia; order Ostreida; family Ostreidae; genus Saccostrea; species Saccostrea cuccullata. Next base: position 269,927 of record NW_026927684.1, on the reverse strand, counting down.
CCACTTGTTTGCTGATTTCCTCGGCGCGAGACCTCCACGCCTCTCCAAGGATGTGCACGAGAGATATGTTAATAAATGAGTTGTTTCAACATAACAAGAAGTATCATCAGTCAAGTGAAATTAAATTTCAGAATGAAAGAAAGTAGACAAACAGGGTTGCACCTCGGTGTTAACTTTCTTTTAAAGCCCCCCGTGAAATAAGGAACCACACAGGCTATACGTGCAGCACTGCGTATCTCATACAGTGTGTATGGATGTGTTCAAATCAGTTAATTTAAAAGTTCGGTATCTCAAGTGAATTCATCGTTCTTTCCGTAATTTGGGAAAAGAAAATGTGTCTTTAAGTTCTTTTTGAGGTATATATAAGACGTTGGGTAAATTTATAGCTGTTAGAGTCATTGAAATTATGCATGTCATCAAACGGCTAGCTAGGTTTTTTTGAACCTGACTTGCTTTAGAGGTACATGTTAACTGGAACATGAAATGCAAATAGAAAAAAACATGTAAATTAATATTATTTATGCCAACTTAAATTGTATGAAATATGATGTTTTCTACTGTATGGGTTTTGTTGATTGTGACTCAAGAAGAAAGGCTAACAATGGGTAAAGTACAAGTTCACTTGAAAACTTTTAACCAGCGTAACGAGAAAACGGAAATTCAGATTACTTATCTGAGTTGTAGACAAAAATAGCTAAATAACAGAACCAGACAATTGCTCGATTCGATCAGATCTCCGTTTCCTCCAAAAATAATCCTGAAAGTTTATTTCTGCTGAAATTTCTGAGTGATCACTCAGTTCTTTGTTCTTCGCCACTTGCATATGATATGTCTTACCTTTTCTTATTACACAAGTAGATTTACATGTACACATACATGCATACACAGTAAGCGAGAGAGAGAAAGATGGAGAATCAATTTATATATTCAAAGTTTGAAGTAGAAATGTCTTGGTTTTACTGAGCAGGTTATAATCCATAGACTATGTTTTCTGTCTTTGAATAATTCCCTCGAAAGCCCTTTAATGGCGTAAAAAGCATAAACATTATATGATAAGTAAATCAAAACATAAAAACGAAATTGAAAATGTTTAAAATTAAAAAAGAATTATATCTATTCAATTCAGTAATATTCAATACGTGCAATGTGTAACTTAAGTAAAAGGCATTTTTATGTTGTGCATTTACTAAGTAATCAAGTAATCACCTTTACAGATCAAATCGTACTTTTCGTAATTATTACTTAACATTACGAAATAAGTATTATTCATAAAAAAGTAAAGTATTAAATAATGTCTGTATACATCAAAGCTGAGTGTTTTCACGGCTTTATGTACTCTGATCATGAACTTGAAGCAACCAAGATTACACTGCATGCACATAAATTGGTTCTAAACAATACATGTACTTAACAATACATGTACTTACAGCTGCGTATTTCGAAAAAATTATTCATCTGAATAATTCTTATAAATGATTATACATCATAATTATGTAATAGAAGACAGCAAACAGAATTTAACTTTCTGAAGGAAAGCCGGTAGTACCTTCACTCTTCAGAAATTTTGTCAGAAACTAGTGAAAGGTGTGGCGTATTTGTCGACAAGACAACATTAAAGGACTATTTCCCCCCTCTCTCTCAAGGACAAGTGATAAAAAAAACAAAATAAAACGGATGTCTGGATTCTATATATATATATATATATATATATATATATATATATATATATATATATATATTTAGACGTACATGTATTTTGGCTTTATTTGATGAAAATATCAGAATTCTAAAATCATAAGAAACTGTAACCTTTCTAGATGATGTTCAAAAATCTACCATTCTGCAATCATCTTATTAAATCGTTACAGTTATTATCATTAAACATGCATGTGTGACTTTGCTGTGAGCTTTTGAATCACATAATCAAAATATACACGGTTTATTCTTCACCACCTTACCTATCTCAATATGCTTATGTTGTTAATTTTAAGGTGTTTGAAAAAAGTTTGTTTGATTCTATTGTCCATAAATTAGTTATAAAACAAACAAATGATTGTCTTTTCTTGTATCTATTATCAAATATAATTTTAGAATTCTTACGCTTTTTATTGGTTTTTTAATGAATTCATGTTTTAGTTGTTCTTTGAATGTAAACAGATATAAGTATTTCCTTTCTTAAAACTTGACAATTTCGGTTTTCGTATTACTTATGAATTTACACGTCGTATGTTTGCAAATCTAATTTAAAATACCTTCTTTTTTTTTTCTTTTTTTTTTTTTACAAATACACTTTTCTCAAAAATGCATGTTTGTATCTTTTGAAATAAAGTGGTCTTTATTTATTTTTGGCAAAGGGTTGAAAAAACTGAATACTTATAACCCGAAAATTTCACATAGATACTGAAGAGTTACAGACCAAACTTCCCAAGGTATAAGGCTACCTGCATTAAAGCTCATTCATGAATAACACACAAAAGTGGGGCGAGGGTATGATTACGGAAATGATTCTAAATCCGAATTGTGTGGAATTTTATCATCCATATATCTCACAAACCTGGTGTAAACTAGACATAATACAACTGATGATTGAATTATTAATATTAATTAATAAGCGATCAATCGTGGTGATAGATTAATTATGTAGTACGGACTTCCACGCGCAATCAACGCGGGCCCGGTTAATCGGTCATCGAGACCAATCACAGGGGTCTAGCCACAAAGCGACAAACTTTAGCCCTTTTTATGCAAATTTTAGCAATCACAATGTATCGATGATAGGTCATTCATATATAAAACAATTAAGTTTTTATATACATGGATTAGTTTTTTTTATCAGCGCCTCTTCGGTTGGTCTCGATTCTTCCTGCTATCGGACTGTTCTCGGCTCTCAGAAGAATTGTCAACAGGTTTAACCGCCCCTTGGTATGAATCGTTCTCCTTAAGTAGGTTATCTGACGTCCAAAGTTACGGGACATGTAATTATTTTATATCATCGTATTAATTACTGTTTATTTGAAAGAGTACATAGAACCTTTGCGACCATGACAAATAAAGTTTAAAAGTAGACAAAATAATTGTTTACAAATCAAATAGAACGTTTGAATCATGGTGACTTTAATATTTCTATTTAAATGCCTCCTCATTAAAACCAATAGGACCCATGATTTAAAATATTGTTATTACAAGACCATAAGATAGCTCAGATGCATTTAATAGATGCAAACATAAAATAAAAGGATAACTGAAGATATTTTTAAAAAGAAATGCCGAACCAAAGCACATTTGTAATCTTATAGTTACTTTATTGTTCATTCCAATGGAGATCAACAGAGGAAATTATTCTTCATATGTCGCCAAAGCTACGAATAAACTTCATATTTATTTATTTGAGCACTTCGTTTTAAAAAACACTTAAACCAACGATGTAACATTTTTGTTTTCAATTCAACAAATAAATCTAAATAGTAATCTATAAAAAAAAATTAAACTCTAAATAATTTTTAATTTAACAAATAGATTTACGTGTAAGTATAGTAATCTATAACAATAACTCTTAATTAATTTTTATTCAACCAAAAGGTCTATGTAGTTATCTTTGAAAATGAACTCTTAAGTATTTTTTATTCAACAAAAAGATCTAAATAGTCATCATCTATAAAAATAATTCTAGATAAATTTTTATTAAACAAATAGATCTACGTCTAGTAAATCTCAAAAATAATAACTCCCTTAAACTTTATTGTATAATGTATTTGAAAAATAAATGCTTTAATTATGCCACACATTCATTTAAAAAAAAAAATTGTGGTTAAAAACTTTCCTTTTTCTTCATAATTTGCTCTGTAAATAACAATAATATTGAAATCGTGTAAAAACGTACACACTACAAGGTTATAGAAGCTCAAAATACTTTTCCTAAATGTGGAATGCTGTGTAAAATATTTCAGCAACAGATATGCTTCTAATATGATGTTTTTGACACGTTTTGCGTTAAAATACTCAGCTACGGAGCTAATGAAGTAAAATATTCAACAACTAAAATAATTGACATGGGAGGAGAAAAAATGGCAAAAATGCAAATGAAAGAACTTGCTGTAAAATCACTATATATTTTTTTCTACATGGGAGTCTAATGAAAATGGTGGATAATTAAGATCCTCTAGGGCCACCCAAATGAATTGGTATTTACTTGTACTTTGCAAATAATTTGTAAAATGCCGTAATGTCAACGCTGTTTGAATTAAATTAACATCTTCATGATACGTACAGCAGTGTATGAGGTGGAGCAATCTTCATTTAATAAATTTACAGCACGCTGTACTCTCTCAAGATTTTCCCAGTAATGTGAATATAAGATATTGTTTGTATAAACCCTCTTTGAAGAAAAATGAGAAATAAAAGTGATATATAAACCACGAAAGGCGCCAACAGTTTTCAAAATATACGTATAGCAAAATGTCTAGGTTAGTTCTGAACAACTCAAATCATGGGTAATTAAGGTAGGCCTGGGTGCTGAAAAATGACACCTCTTTGAAAAGGTTTCGTCACTTGCAGCTCTCATAGGGATGTTCATTACACCCCAAAATAAAGATATCGCAACCACTTCTTATTCTTCCAACATCACCGCGCGATTTAATGGAGTACCACTTGAAAAAAGACGATTAAAAATTTAACAAGGTCTCGCCTCCCAATTGATTTACCCTGAATAGCAGCTTTGAAGTTCTTTACTTTTCACACCATTACGAAAGAATGGTCGCGCTGTGTCCCACCCCAAGTATCCAAGACTGATAATTAGGCAGCCATGATGCGGCCGTATCGTTGTCCGTGGTCGTGGCAGTCACTGTCTGACCCACACTGTTGCTCGTTGGCAGACTCACACGCCACCTGGTGTCGGTACGTTCCGTTGTTCATACCCTGTTATTTCGATGGCGCCCTGCTGCTCCGTCGTTCGGAGGCAGGGCTCAGCCTTCATTTTGTGTGGTCCATGGATGGGTATAGTCCCACCATTGTACAGGGTTTAAGTTTGAAGTTCTCATAACTCAAGTCTGCCGTCTACGAGGCGCGCTTTTTCTTCGGGATATCGTGAGCTGTAATGTGTTTATATCGATACCTGGTATTTAATTTACAACGGTGTTTGACTTCATTTTTGAAGAACTATCAGACATAAAAGTTTATGTGTAATGATATGTGTTATATGCAGATTAAAGGTGAAAAAAAGTTCTGGCACTTGACATTAGCCCCCACTTTCTGACAACATCACTCATTAGACTATATTTTGGATGGAAATAAACGGTCTTATTTACATGATAACCATCTTTATCGCCTAATGTTATCGACGAATTTTAATGCATTTAATTCTATGAGTCCGTTATATGTTAATGTTGAGTTCTATATCTTGAGGTGAGAGCTTTGCACCGGATTATCATTGTATGCTCACGCTATTTTGTTTGCTCAAAACGAAGAAATTTGAGTTTTGTCCCACAATATCTCTCTTGTAACAGACAAATAAAACAGTTGTTAATCAATGAAACAAATCTATCAACTATCATCCTGTGTTTAATTGCGACACTTACAACATAAAAGACTCTTTCCAGTTTGAGTCAGCGACCGGAACTCTTCAAATCAGTTCTCAATGTCGTCAGACCGTAATCGTCTGTGATATCCGACTTTCTGGTCCAGAATTCTCGCTGACGCGTACCGGAGGAAGGCCTCTACAACACGCCTTCTGTTTGGACCAATGTGTTATCAGATTTTAGAAAACTGTTTTCCCCTCCAAAATGTCTATCTAAACGACCTTATGGAAACTTTGGACGACAAATCAATTATTGTTGATAGATTTCGCATAATCTTGCAAATCTTGTAAATGTTTGTCACATCTAACATAAAATCAAGAAATACAAGTCAATAGCGTCAAAAGTCTCTCAGTTAATCAAAGAGACATCCAAATATGGATTAATTTCTTGGTATGTGATTTAGATGTTTCGTGTTTTATAAAGGAAAAGGGACTTTTCAAGCCGTCTGGCAGTTTAGGAGGTAATTTGGCGGGACAGAGAGAGCAAAAAGCGCGCCAAAAGTCGTTCACATATCAAATCCACGGGCGCCAAAGCGAGGTTTTACGGAACTGAAATTTCGGCGAACATGTCTGCTGATACTTCGTACAAATAGGTTTAAGTAACGTTATGTCTATGTTTTTATTGCTCCATTTTTGTCTTTATTTACATGTGTACACATTAAGGTAACACGAATTTATTTACGCTGGCGTCCGAACGAAGTGTGGGTCTTGGTCTATCATATTGACCGTCTAGTTCTCAATCACCGTGTCGCCGGCTATCGCGTAATACTTAATATACTATTAGGTAACCCAAAGATAAAAGTTAAAACAAGTTAATTTATATAGTCTACAGTCTCTTTGGGTAGAGGGTGATTTATATACCTATATGAATGCTTCTAAATGTTTTAAGGTGGTTGTTAAAAATGTAAAATGTTTCGACAACTTTTATGTATCTAAATACAAAATGTACCCATATTTAAATTTATACACACAGTTTATTTAGAAAAAATTGAATGATTACTTCATGAAAAGTTAGAATGTGCTTGTTTTATGTTTTGCTTTACCAGCACGATATACTCGCTCCCCTTTACACTTATTTAGAATCGTTTTTAGTCAGGAATGGTTACACTACGCACAAATTAAAATAACAGAACAGATCATTCACACACCACAAAATGTTGTTGTACATTGTTTAGAAAGTGCATGACTAAAAGTACAGTAGTTTACTTGCAAGAGTTCATTTAAGACTTTTCTAAACAAAGTTTTTTTTTTTGCAGGATTTACATGTCCTTTCTGTCTTGTCGCGAGATGTGCTTTCTGGGTAATTAGAATGCGCCGCTCCTGGTTTTTATGAATGAAATATTAGTTGCACACCAATTTCAGATCGATTCGGATAAATTTTAAGACAAAACGTGAATCGAATTCCTATACAATTACAAACTGACAAAGCCTACAAAATGGTAACATGTCGTTATATCACTGCAATTAATTATACTCGGACGCCGTTCATTTGAATTTAATCGACAATATAGATAAGGTACATCGCAAAATGAAAGGAAATTACGTTTATGAAAGCCACGAGGAGTTAAAGGATAGTGAAGATTAAACAATAAGACGAGAGGCGCTGAACTGGATGTAATTGGGATTTACACAAAGATAAAGGCAAATCTCCAGATGAAATATTTAGTAATTCCTCGCTGTTGCAGCCCAAACGCTGAAGATACTTAAAGTCAATTCCACCGATCGTCAATTGATTTGAAACAGTTTCTCTCCCACTTCTGAGGAAAAAATATATGTATTGTAAAATTGATGTTTTATACTGGTGGGAAATAAACGATTTCCGAGATATGCGCCGCGTTTATCGAATAAAAGTGTTAAGTTTATCAGAATCTGGCAGCTTCGTTACGCCGTGGTTCTTCCGTATCATGCCCACAGTCTAATTGACGACTTTGTCAGTAATATAACTTCTGGTCAATGTAAATTTTAGAAAACGATTCACCCACACCCTCCACATCAAAGCAGTTCAAGATCAGTATAATCTATATGCCCAGTGACGCTGGGTTTGATGACTTTAGAGTACACCTTGCACTCGGAGAGGTCAAAATCATTTAAAGCAATAAAATATATCGAGGTCTTTGTAATAGTATTCAAACAAAAACGAGAAAATACACCTTACAAATTGTGTAACAATCAATTTAGGAGATGTTTGAAGCAACTCCAATCAGATATTCGTTAACTGGATTACACACCTGTTCTTTTTCGCATGTAAAATGATAAAAACCTTTCTTTTCAGAGTATTTATAGAGAGTATTTATAGTCCCTTATCATTGATTCTGGGGTACTTCGCAATTCTTTTTCCTCCATTTTGTCCTGTAAGGGTAGTTAAATGTCTAAATGTCTCATTTAGATATTGTGAACAAACTTATATATTGGACGGGGTTGTCATCAATTTCTCATCTTCCTGGACTTGAAAGCCGGCAGGAAGTGGTACATGCGACATAATTTCCCAATAGTTGAAATATTATAACAAGTAAATGACAAAAAAATGAAGATAAAGAGTCTATGCTATTGAAAGGCCGTCAATTTCAAGAGAATCTGTATCTTGTTAAAAATGATTAATGGAATTTCCATCCAAGAAGACCGTTTGAAATTTTCTCTCATTAGAGATTCTGACGGGGTTATCATGTTCACTGGCAACTTGTTGTTTACAAAACGGGGCTGATGCGATATCGATGTGACTTAATGATCAGAGCAGCCTGTCTATGGATAAGTCCAATGAATTTTTTTTACACTAAATGCATCATGATACATGTATTTGTAAAAAAAAGAAATTAGTTTGAGAGTTTGTTTTTAAATATGACCCGATAATTCTTATTCTGGTAATTTAATGAATTGGAAAAAAAATTGGAGCCTTTTTCCCCTGGATTTTAATAGAATATTTTAAAACCAACATATACTTTCAATTTTTTTTGTTTATTTTATTCAAATAAACCAGAAATTGACAAACTATCTAGTGTTTATTTCCTCTCTTTTTTTTTTAGCGGCGTCTTCGTGGCGGCAAACTTACTGTTTTTAAGTCTGTGAACTTAAAAAAATTATTTTAAAGTGTCCTCTTTTAAATTTACATTTATCTTTTTTTAAGTTTAATTCATTGCATGCAAATCTAAATTAAAAATAAAAGATGGACAACAAGAATCTTTCAGAGAAATCAGTTTATATTAAAATAAGAAAATAAAATGGGATTCAATTCATTCGAAGTAAATTATTGCAAACAAACACTTATTTTAATTTAATTAAACAACCCTTTAGAGACGTATAAACACATTTTTTAGTGTTGACAACGTCTATTTTTACATTATCGTGGTAATTTTCTGTTCGTAACTGTCACTTTTTACAATGAAACTTATTTCCCAACAAAGGCACTGTTCTTTTTATTTTTATTCTTGCTTATTTGCGACACAAAAAATAATAATTTCACAATGTAAATTTCAAGGGTCTCTTTTATTTTTTGTAGGGTTTAAAATCAGAAATTATTAATTATACACCTTAACTAGCTACATTAGCTGTATAAAAATTATTTGTTACATTAAATACATATAGGTTTTACGTACATTTACTTGAAATCAAGTGTTTGATGATTTTGGATGATTTTTAAATATATATACTTGTGCATGTGTATACTATGGTCTTTCAGTTTTATAATTGAATCTTGTTACAATATGATGTTACAGAGTAACTGCCTAGTGTAAAATGCTGAGGATGGAGTCTCCGAAATGACTCCATCTTCATTTTCTTACACCCAGAGATCTTTCCTGTTACACGTATCTAAGGGACAAAATGATCCTGTGGATTCATCCACGTATGCATCCAATGATGTTAAAACATAGGACTTGTGTTCTCTCTATAACGATTGCCATATTTTGATTCTTTATACAATAAAAAAAAAACACTTCTACATTCAGGATGGGGTATTCTCTCTACAACGATTGCCATATTTTGATTCTTTATACAATAAAAAAAAAAACACTTCTACATTCAGGATGGGGTATATGTCATGTGCATAGCGCAGTTTAATCAGTGATAAAGGTTATGCGGAGAGATAGATACAAAAAAATAATAAAGATACTTATGCACTAGCAGTGCACAAATGCGTTGTTTTTCTGTTTCTTTGATGGCTTTTCCTTGATGTAAGTCCAAGCGATGACAAGTTTAATCAATCCTTTTACCTAAGTGTCTGAATCCAAGGTGTTGTCTCATAGGACAGAGAATATTAGAGTGTTTGATGACCACAGTTCAATCCAAGTCAAAGAACAAAGTTCCCGGCTACGATCTCGCGGAGGAATGTCGCCCCCCTGTGGTGGCAATGTTTTTCTGATTATTGTTCGGTTTTTGTACCTATTTGATAACGAAGTATAATGCACCTGAAAACAGAAGCACATTACTGAAAGATAAGGTGCCTTTGAGAATATCGAATCTGATTACTTTTACCTGCCTCTTAAGCGTCTTTGACACGGGAATGAATTGGGCTCTTCATAGCCCTCTCAGTCTTGAGGTGTTAAAGTATTGCCTCTTACAAGATAATTTTATCGATTGCCGTTCATATTCATTCAAAGGCATCTTAAAAGGGTGTAAATATGTCGATAATTCATAATGGGAACGATAGCTTGATGAAACGAATAAACAATATTTCTCTTATGCTCTAGAGTTCCTGAACGACTCAGTTTTTACCCATTCCTACTGAGCTGAGTTCTCTACTCTGTTAAGGGGGGAAATCAATCGATTATGTCTATAAATCAACAATCAGAAAGTCGTGGCATATTTTACCGTGTGAGATATTGGTGATAGAACATAATAAACAGTGGATTAACTTTGTTAGGTGCCGAGATAGTGGTTAGAAATATTTAAAATATTTTATTTTTAACGTCAGGTAAAGGTATTTCTGGTACCAAAATACTTTGCGACAGCTCAAACTGAGAAGTCACAACAACGTTAACAAGATTGTTTCTACAGCAGAACAATTTAGATACATGTATTTGTTACAGTACTAGAAATGATTATTTTTCGGCAATATCAAAAATCTTAAGCATCTTCTGTAAGTGGAATAATATTTGGAAGGAGGCGACGGTTCCATGAAAAACAAGACAAATTTGATGCAAAAAACAACCGTCATCGAAAAAGCAAGAATTTTGGTTTCGCGTATGAGGAACTGTTTCATTGCACACACAACTAGAAGCCTGATGCATCGCGTCTTATTGGTAAGAGGATTGGCATGTCCGTGTTTTTATGTTAGTCCTATTGTCCCGTCTCTCTATGTCGCGCCAAGAAATATATTGTTGTCGAAATAAACATTCCATCTCGTTATCTTGTCACTTCTATTTGTTATTTTTGCAATTAATCATTACATAATTAACGACCATGCAGTGAATGTGAATCGAGAACAGGAGCCTAAAGCAGCGCACTTCAAAACTTTTTTGTCCGGCATCTTTGATAGCCTATAATGACGAAAAAAATCAACCATAGATGACCAATGGGCTGCTCAGATTACAAATGACGTCACAGAAATGTAGCATAAATATCAATACTCCTACACCAACATTTTATCGCCTGTAGCTAAATTGTTAGCGTTGTCTGCGATAAGCTATAAATTTCAAGAAGTTTAGGAATGATTTTATGAAAAGTACATCAATGCAAATATTATGCACATGTACTTTTACGATGAAACAGGAATTGGTCCTGTAAAGACATACTACCGTTCAAATCACGCCAAAAATGAAAGGTATATTTAACATGTTTAGAAAACTGAGAAGCAGACCTTTGCTTTGGTCAGAATATTTCTGGTCAATATGTAATAATTTCGTTCTATTTAGAAGTGCATATTTGCAACTTCTTGGTTATTGCATTTTTGACTCTGCAGTACTCTGTATGTAACCCTGAGACTATGCAGCCTTATTCAAACATTCTCATTTCCTCAGGGTTTCCGGTTTTAACTGCAATCGAACCGTTTAGGTATGTATGAAGAATGTTCCTCTGCCACACTAGTTTCCTATATACCTTTATTCAACATGACCATAAATTAACGGAGAATAAGAACAGTCCCACACAGCTATTGGTTTTTTGGTATACAAGAAGGCATTTATATAGAATTATCAACTGTCAGCAGCGGTTTTGTACTCTATAGACCACAGCTTATATACAGTTACCTATAATTTACATGTACATAGTGTATTAAAAGTTAAGGGTACTGCGGTCGGTGTTGATTTTGAGCACGGCAGGCTATGAGTTTCTAGAATATAGTATGTTTTGAATATTGAAGCAATTGAATGAAGCATGTTATACAACTAATTGTAGGAACGTATTACCATGAAATTTGATGTTTGAGACATCCAAGGTACTAGTTAAAACAATTATATGACGAACAATAGGACAGTACAGAAATGTAGACTACTTCCCTTTACATCAGATAGAACTAAGCTAAATAATAGAATAAAACCAATGTACCAAGAGTATGTCAGGAATTCATGCATCTATCATCGGAATATGCAAAAAACTGTTTTCACTTGCTATTAATCTTGTATAATTAAATTAAGCCATTTTAACCGAATTCTGTTTTCGTAATATTCCCATATCTTGAACCGAGACCCAGGTCAACGCTTTCAAATTGTTAAAGGAAACTACCGCATGATCGTATCATTTTAAGATATTAAATACCGAAAAAAGCCATCTTTGTACCTTCAGCACCGGCACATGATCTGCAACGATTCGCTCGCTTTAACATCCCATCAAAACGAATTCCAAGTCGGTGTAACCACCAAAATTGATTTTGCCAGAGACCATGTTCCAGCTATTCAAATTTTATACTTTTTGGATTTTGTGGTATGGTTTGATTGAAATACGGGAATGTTAAGGAGAATGATTTAAATTTTTAGCCCACATTCTTGTTGGATGGATATTATTTTGTGATAAGGAATCATTCAGTAAATGATCAGATGTTACCATATGGTGCATCAAATCATTTGATCTTCTTTGAGGCGTTTCTAAACATTCTATTACTATGAACCCGGTTCCACATTGACAAACGACTTCAATGAAAAATAAAAACTGTAAAAGTTAAAGTAAATCAACATTTTTATTTTTTCTTAATAAATATTCTGGCCATATGATTCATAGGACCATCACATATGTACATAGTCTTAAAACAAATTATGAATTCGTACAATAGTCGCCAACAATGAACAACACCAATTGCACTGAGAAAACGGACACATAGGTTTACAAAGTACATATAATATCAATAGTGTGTGTTCTTTGGTATTAAACAGTACTGGGTTTGCCGGAAACCAAATCACTCATTAGAAATGAGGGATAAGATCGCTCCCGTGTAGCCGGAAAGTCTAGGTATTTTTGCCAAGGAGCACGAGAGAGCGAAAACACTCGGAATCTAACAGGTTGTCGTACCTGATCGTAGTTCAGTCGCGTTATCCTGTATCAACAACCAAAGCATCCAGTCGACTGTTCTAAGACGCGCATCACAAGAACAATCATTAACGATAATGATCGTATTCAGCGGATAAATAAATGAGATATTGTTTATTCCATAAACAAACGAAGGGCCGTCTAGATGAGGTCTCTGGAGAGCGAGGGATAGTGAGTTTTAACACCAATATAAGCCTCCTAATTCCGCTATGTCGTCGCGGCGTCTGCTTAGATCCAAATATTTCTTCAATGTACCTTCCTTAATCAACGTATTTCCATTACAAGGTTTTAAATATGGCATTTTATCAACCCGGAGTAGGGGCTTGATGAGCGAATAGACAGATCTTGGTCACAAGGCGACGCTTTGAACTCCGGTTCTTCACACATTGAGCTGATATAAGGAAAATTATCTCACAGAGATTGCCTATTCACTATTACAATTCCTTGGGTTGTTTGACAGTTCTTCAAACTTCCCGGCACCAGATATCGTTAATCAAATTGGATCGCGTTTTTAAAAAAAATTCCATGTAAAGTTTCTCCGTCTCAACTCCTTGACATCTCAGATTATTGAATAGATGAAAAGTGGCGACAAAGATTAAGTCGACAGAGTGGCACGGTTTATTTAATTGAACATAAAGTACCTTTTGTTTCTAAAAACAGAGTGTATATGTGAAATTTAAATTGTGTATATTAAACTTCTTTGACGTATTTCATAGTATCACGGCGTGAGCGTATTCTGATATAACTTCTTGTAACACCCAGAATAGCAATTAAAGACAAGAAAGTCAATACTCTTTCATGGTGTCTCTGTAAATGAAAATACTGGCCGAGGAAGTATTTGAGGATGAATTTAACTCATTGTTCTGCTGTTTGCATTCGGTTTTTAAGATCCTTCTTAATCAAACCCAGCTGGTACATGTTTCAAATTCAAATCCCTATTTTTAGGAATTAACACTTGAAACTTTTTTTTATTTTTATTCGTTCAATATCGCTATGAACACGAGCACGCACATTCTGTCAATATAGGATACTGCACTTTTATCCAGGAACAGTTTGTCCCCACCTCCGGCCCCCTACAATACCACCGCAGTAATGTGATTCGCGTTGAGCGGCTCTGTTGACAGTACATTCCTGGGGGTATGGAGCATGACCTCCCCCTATAACATTGTCCCTCCCGAATCCAGCGGGGCCAAAACCTTATTCCAAGGTCCTTCCACGTATGGAACACTGGACAATGTGTATAACTCCATAGATATTTTTGCACTTTTTTCCTATCCTCACGTTTAAGTTTTAGTCTGATACTTTTTTGATTTTTACCCGTATAAACTGGTCGTCCAAAGTATTTTATAAAATACGGCCTCCTGCCTTTCGGACGTCCTTTTCGAATTTTAAAATCCAAAGTTCCATTTCTGTGTAACACATGTTCTAAAGGTCTCACTGTTGACATGTAATCACGATCAAAATCTCTTCCTAATAGGCGGCGCAAGCGCCTGTAATCCAGATCTCCCTCACTGGGATCATATAACGGATTGGGATTTTCTTCCAAGTCTATTATAGGAAGTTGATTGGAGGGAAAAGGACGGGTTCCGTCGTGGAATGAGATAGAATTGCGCTCCTCTGGTTCAAAAGGACTTCCACCGCTTAACCGATTCCAAGCATCTCTTGAACTTTGACCCGTCACCTTCCGATGCATCCAGAAAAGTAGGACGACACAGTTCAATATAAATCGATAAAGATTCATCACTTCATCCGTGTACTAATCTAAAACAGTTGACATTTTATAAGTAAACATAGAAGGGGACGTGAAGGGTTTTCTTACATTTGCAAAAATTCAAGTTTGAAATTTCATATGTTTATGACATTGCGGAATAGAGAGAGTAAAGGTTAACTACTTACCATTGAAACATCTTCACGGTTTATTTCATTGCAGAAATTATAGTCAATACTGGAATGTCTGACGAAGAAAATGTTTAATGAAATTATTATACACCAAAAATACTATATTCCATTTACAAAATGCGTGAAGGTAAGTCCAGATATTTAACACGGATGCGGGTACCTCATCACATGGTCGAATAAGATAAATATCTAGAATGTACACAGCGGCCTCCAAGAAGTGAAATTTAGATGCTTAATGTTGGAATTTGATGTAAATTATCCCTTTTGTATTTTTCTTGCGAGACACCTTGTCTGATATGTAAACGACCGTGATTCTGAAACTATACAATATTTTTAACTGTTATAAGAAGCCTGTTAAGACTGTAATCCTAGCAAAATCAACATCAACGACCGAGAGTCTATCGAATTTGTGTCAATCCGGACAGTAGGACGTATAGTCTAAAGGTTCTCAGACCTATTCTCTATGTACATCGAATGTATGCTTGTCAAAGTGGAGGGGGCGTGGCTTAGCATGCGAACCAATACAAATGACTTCTCATTATTTGTGATCCCATTCATAAATCGAAATAAAAGGGTTCTGGATACTAGATCAAGAACAAATGATCCGAGCTGAGAGATAGATTAATTCTTATCTGTCGCACAAGAGCTGTGTCTATGAGATCGCCCGACACCAGAGATTTCTTCAGTTGCGATAAATTTCTTTCGTTCACTTGTTTCGTTCAAGGCAAAAACGAGTTTAGCAATAAACATAGCAAAGTTATGTTAGAGGGGTTAGGCGGCGCCAACACTGATACAATGCTAATCCCTACCTATTGTGATCCTCGTAGATAGATACATTTATGTGCATGTAATAAGTATACGTTATATTGAGAGCGTTTGGCGTATTTGAATGTTATCTTAAGTATACGACACAGAAGAAAATATTAATTTCATTTAATGTATTAATTTATTTCCACAAATCATAGTCCCGGACGCCACCATTTATCTGTAACTCTGAGAATACCGGCTCTCTTTGTAGAGCCACCAAAGAAATGTCACTGGAAAATATTTAATGACTACACTGACATATTTCAATTTAGGAAATTAAGTAGCGCGAATAAAATATTGCTTGGTAATTTTTTATCCTTCTATATACAATACTCTTCAATGTTGGTGGGTAAAAGAATACGTTTTCATTATGGTGTGACAAATTGAAAGATTAACTTGAAAGGTGTACAAAAGTTAACTAAACGTTTTCATTTTATGGCCATTTTCTTCCTGATTGATGTATTTAAAACGGGATCATAGAAATTAACCCAATACAGTGGGATGATACGATATTCTTTATACGCAAATTTTCTTTCTATATATATAAAAGTAAATTTACAAAGTAAAAGTGTACTGATAATTATGAAATTCATAAAGAAAATCAATATAAAACCCAGATCACTGAATATAAATGGCTAATTCTAGTTATTTTAATTTTTTATAGCATATTGTAGTTCACAGTTCACGTAAGTATAGAATGATCAAGGCAGTACACAATGTAAAACTCTTGCCATTCTATAGTATGAATTTCAACTACGAAAGGTTCAGTTACAAGTATCTGTGGTAGGTTTGGGGCGAAGATCAGCGGTATCAGGTAGATTTTATTTTTACATTTTACATTTTACTGCGTAATTAGATTTAATTATGCAATAATTTAAATTTGTGATCGGTAAATGCACGAGCGTTGTGATATCGTTAATCTATTTTAATAATAAATCCGAGTTCGCGTGTACAGGATACCCAAGAGTCGTACCCCTCTCTCAGAAAACCAGCGGCGGTGTCACTTTACTCGCCTTTTTTGCCAACTTCTGGTTAAAATAATCGTATCTGACTATAAATTCCACGTGTGACGATGGCTGATAGAACACCTGGCTGCTATTTTTTATCTGTTTGTTACTATAATAACCTGTGCGTAGCTCAATGAATTCTTTTGATATGCTGAATTGCATAATGAAATCGGTTTTTGTCGTGGGTGGCTACAAAGGAAGCTTACTGCAATTTTAATAAAGTACATTGATTGATCCTTTGTTATAATTTTTTACATCACAACGTTAAATGATTTGTTAAGTGAAATTTAAAATATGCAGCCTCTCTCTCTCTTTATCTTTCTTTGCGTATAGATATCTCTCGACAATCGAAAAAAGATTAATATACATTTACATGTATTTTATTTTCACTGGACAGGGTGGAAAGAAGAATCTTACTTTATCTGCGAGATCTTCATAATTTATCGAATTTTACAACCATGCATTGCGCTATAAGTTAATAAAGTAATAACAACGATAGATAAAAGAAGTCCAATGATGTACTCAAGGAATTAGATTCCTTAAGGACCAATTCAATTCTTTTTTAATACACCAACAATTTTCAATTTTGTTTTGATTGTTGTTGAAAAGCCCTTCATACCAAAGTAATCTTTGTTTCCTTTTGTGAAAGTCACGTTAAATGCGGTACAAGGCATTCTTTCACCCTAATAACGTCGGCGTAGTACCCAATAGAATACTTTGGTTGACAGTATACTATCATTCATTACCAAGTGCACAAACCTATAGGATTTATCAACAGGAAGCCCAGTATTCTCCTCGATCATCGCAGTGATAAAGTTTGAAGCAATGCGATCCAAGTTCCGAGATTACTAAATATAAAAACTGCGCCTTCAACATATGGAATAATCTCAAGGGAAAAGACCATATGATACAAAAAAACAAAAAAACAATCCAAGACGTAAAATTAGGACTTTTTTTTCTGGACTGTGTGCAATTTGTTTTTAAAATATCTAGACCATCACGACTTTGTCCCCTTATCAGATATAAATACATAAGAATGTAAGAAAGCCGTTTTAATAAGCCATTCATTGGCCAACACCTGATACCATCACGGTCTGACTTTTAGTCTCCATCTCTCTCGCCACGACAGACGAGAGGCGGCCCGCTAAGGCGTGTTTTTCGGGTTAACGATAGACGGAAGGATTGACATTGACATTGCAATCATTTTGCTAAAGGCTTACAAGAAATATCTTATTGTGTCGATGATTGTTTATCGGGATTAGTAAAACTTTGAAAATTAAGGAAAGGATGCTTGTGTGTGACGAATGAAATATATTGTAAACAGTTGACATCATCAGAAACATTCCACAAAAAATGTGCTAGTTTCTTCCGCCATTTGCATTCTCTGATTTTTTAAATAATATTTATATCTAATCTAATTTGACTGTATTTTATCGACATGTTTTGGGGGTTAATACGACGTGTTTCTGGTTTACATCATTTGATATGTTTTTTCTGTATAGTTGGCATTAGCAATGAATATGAAAATGATTACAGAACATGCATTTGATTACAATCAAAAAGCACGATTTCCGATTGTTCTTATTGTCTAAATTGCATTGTGTTTGAGCGGAAATAAGGTGGCAATCCTTGGTCGATGTTTTTTCCAGCACCATAAGGTTTCGGCACCTTGATCACCTGTTCGTTCAACGATTCACATGCAGTTTTAACACTGTTTAATCTTGATAAGGGTAGTTTTAAATGATTAGAGAACAGATATATTCTTTTATTTGTTACATCACGTGAAAATTTATTTGCGCAGAGATCTTCCTAAAGACAACAATCTGATAAAACGCATAGAAGACTACAGTTTTAGATAGAAATCAATGTTAGAAGTGATCAAGATCAAACGCTTGAGCTACCCTGATCAACTTTCGCCCCAAAAGGTTCTCCTGAGTTCCCCGCCCCTCGGTATAAACTTTCGTGCATAGACTACAATGGAACAAAATCATTATATGTAATTTCCCCGGCTTTAATATCAAATGTAAACAGAGATTCAACGTCAAAAATGGCGACAAATAGATTCAGTGTAAAGATTGATAGGTGCATCAAGGTATGTTCTACAACGTCTTATAATTAAACATCAACCCCAATTCAAAAACCACCCAAGAAGGAAAAAAAATATTGACCTTTGAGAGAAAGAGTTTTGAGCACTATACTTAACATCTTTTGGGATATAGCACGAAGACCGAACTCATTAAACCACATGGCTATATTAAAATAAAATTATTGTATTTTATTTATGATAATTATAGTCGTGTCAGAACAGACCAAAACCTCTACGGCCTTAATCGCCAGTTCTGTATTAATAACACATAGTAATCCCGCCATAGAGGAGACGAGGATACTTGTAAAGCTCTTCCAAAGGGGGATGCATGGCTCCACTATGCTAATGCCCAACGATTTCTTGACAAATAAAATTGATACGCCAGCAATCCTGACTTCTTCGTAAGACAATAAATTCCGATAGTTTAGTCGTTTCAGATTCGTGGTCGAAATCAAAATCATACGAAGGAATTTCAGGATCACGCATAGCAAATTTACCTGTGTATTTTAGAAAGGTAGTTACATACCTATCTACCTGTTACTTCAAGGTCAAAGTTTTAGGTTTATTTATTTATTGTAATCTCAGGTTTAGCGATTTTGTGGCGAATATAAAACTTATAATTATACCTCATTGGCAGTAGAAAATATGAAATGTTCATTCAGAAGACACATGTTATTTGATAAAATAACAGCATCTACACAAAGTTGGTCAGAAATTGATACTATCTTGTTAGAGATACGTAATGGATTTTCTTTCTAGCTGTCCAATGAAAGACGTTCCTGTACACCTACCCCTTGCAGACGTCGAAAACGTTATGCAATCTCGGAGACACAAGGGAGACTAAATTTTTGGCCTTTGGCGGATTTATTAATTAAATGTTTTAAACTCCATGTTCAGATTGTAATTTTTTTTCCTTATCGTTAAGGTTTTTTTCCTTTTGTTAATAGGTTTTCTTGATAGAAGTAATATATTTCGACGATTTTGATAGAAATCCTCCCATAAAATTAATCGCGAAGGTCATCGAGAAAGTTTGTCAAGATTGGAGATATCTAACGCGTCATTGGTATTGTCCAATATAAAGCACAAAGAGTGATATTGCAAAACCAATATGAAATGCATGTATTGTCACAATGTATTCCATCCAAACATACATGCACCCCGCATAATTATATTAATTAAGGCTTTGCAAATGTCAGCTAGATGGAGATAAAGCAATACTAACGTTAATGAGTTCATTCTAGAAAATAGAATACATTTTCAGATTTGGTTTGCTATCTTTTAATTCTAGTCACCTTTTTAAATTCGTGCTTCTAAAGGTCAATGATGTTTTTTGTGAATTCATTGTTATGCAACAAGGGAAGATCCCCGGTCAATTTGGCTGGATATAGAAATAATATTATTTTCAATAGGACACAAAGTACAAAATTGTCAGGTTAAGTACCTGGTTTAAGCGTCAGTTTATTTCTTTGTAATTTTAGCTCGGAAAAAGATCTTTTCGTGTAAAAAAGATAACGCAGAAAGTGATCTCTTTGAAAAAGGCATGTCGACAACGAAAAGCGTGTTGTACCACTGAGGGGCTCTTGTTCCCGATAGTGGCAGGCGTGAAGAGGAAGATGTATTGGCTTTATAAAACGCTTCATTGCATTCATGATGTTACAGTATTTTTAGCCGGTTTGTTCTGATCCAAACACAGGAGTAAAATGCATGATTCAGGAAGCAAGCCCGTTTCCGGTAATCCCGTAAAAAATGGAGCCGTTCTAGTTCTTAATGAAAGTCAACCATGACACCAGATGTTTTGTGGAGACCCTTTCAGCAGATAAATCAGTTAATTAAAATGAAAACTATGTCGTTGTAGATGTTTATTCTGTTGATTTGGGTGCGTACTATTATCTCAGCGTCTCTCTGTTTCTCGATGACCCGGAAGCAACTGTGCTCTCCTTTGCGAATTTGTGTTCCGGTTTATATGAAGGGTGACGTCATTTTTCCCTCCCTCGTTGAGAGAGTACTCGGAGTTCAGTCTTTTATGTCTATGCGCATCTTCTATCACTTCTTTCATTTGTCAAAACGAGAAACAGATGACTTGTTACACTGTATACTTCCGAGGAATAAAAAAAAACATATGCGTGCAAAAGAGTAAATGAATGAATAAACAGCAAGTAATTCATGGAAGTTGAAGTTTTTCTTGAAAATATCTGATCTTTTCTTTTGAAAAGACTTCTGATCTTTTTTTTTAATCGTTTTCTTTTGCTTGAGTATGTGTGTGTTTTGTTTTATTTTAAATTATTTTTTCTGTTAAAGACTGATCATTATTAATTGATCAGATTGAAAAAAAGGTAATGTTGACATCATGGCAAGTTGACATTAGTTGTAGACTATTGTGGGTGGGACGCACATTTGTACATATTTTTGTTGTTGTTACTACAATAAATGTAGATATATATACAAACATTGCAAATGGACCATGCGAAGAATTTAAATAGGAAACGATTGGAATTCAGCTCTTTGTTCGCTGTCAAAATATGTAGCACCTAATAAAAATCAGAATATTTGACGAGAAAACACGCATTTTATTGTTGTGAAAACGCCATTTCACAAGGCTCTCCATGGTCGTACCCGTATAGCCTAAATCCTCATTAGATAAACCATGTAAAGTACAAACATTTCTTAAAAATATTTTAACTCCCCGTTTGGCTGTAGGTTCTTTCATCTTTTTCGACTCTTAAAAATGACACGTGGTTAACAAAAGACTTGTTTGTAGAACGGTATTTAATGCCATCACGCAAAAGGTCTAAATGTCTACTTTATATTAAAAAATAATTCAATCAAATGTTTTGTTCAATACTTGGATCAAATTGACCAGTGGAGAGAATAATAACACCATTGTGAAGGATGTGAGGTTTTGGATACAAAAGCGTTTTGTTTCAAAGGTCCTGCACGCCTCGGTATTCTTATAATTTGTCACAGCATTTTATATAATTTTATTTTTTCCTTTAATGTTCGAGACAAACAGAATAAAGACTACAAATAACTTGTACACATTAATATCTTAATCCGCTTGTCATTTTCATGTCAGGATTTTAAAAAGGAGGTGAATATTAAATTGACATATAGGACCATACATTACACGTCTTACAATGCCTCGCAGTTTCCGGCTCAATAATTATAATTAATTTGATGCATTAGTCTTTATTGTGAATCTCCCGTGTAGATAATATACAAACCTAATGACTGACATTGTCACAAGAAGCATTAATGTCAAATTAACAAAACATATAAACGATTTAAACGTCAGACCACAACGTTACGGAGTCAGAAAAATCCCCCGCGACAACGTGGTGGTCTTATAGTCGGAATGTAACATTTCTTATCACTGGTATTTTTCTTCAATGAAAGCATATTTTTACTTTAATTGTTTTCTCAGTAGTCATTTAAATTAAAATATCACAAAATATGTTTTAAATTTGTTGTTAAATGTGTATTTCCTCCTCCCGATTTTGTCATTGTAAAAAAAAAAAAAAAAAAAAAAAAAAGAAGTAGAAATAAGAAACATATTCAAAGACAAATAAATTATAAACATATAAAAATAAGTAATATGAAGTAAATAAAAATGATATCTCTTGGATGTCATTATATACAATTTAAAACACAACGTAACTGATAAAGTGATAGCGATTGTAGTATTAGCACCTTTAAGAGAATATAAATTAACCCAAACTAGAGAAATGTGTCCGAAACACGGGTGCCAATAAACACGGTTGCTATATATTTTACCGAGATTGAATGAATAAATTAATAACCTGTCTCGCCTCTAGGCCTCATCAGACGGATGAGAATTCTTTATTCTTTAATGAAATCCAGGCCTTAATAAGACAGAGCTTTCACGAAAATTAAGAAATATTTAGAAATAAAGAAAGGCGAGTGGATAATCATTTACTAAAATAAGTGCAGGACCTCACTTCTTCAAAGAATCAAACATATGTAAATAATAGAAAACACTTTATGGCATTATCTGATCATTTTTGCTATTTCAAGTGGGAATAAAGTGAAGTCGAGACATTGTTGACACAGAACGTTCAGTGTAAATATGTCGCCGATATGCCAAAGACAGAAGCAAGTTTCTTGTCATTTCTTACAGTTTTAAATCGATTATGGCGCACTAGGGGATTAGTAAAATCTTTTTGGTAACCTTTCATATCAATAAACCTCGACCTGGTGTTGTCTTTAAGATGTTTTTCCTCCTATTAGACTCCGCGACGTGACAGTGGCGACACCTCCCGTGATCAAAATTTATAAATGGTAGATTTTACGGCCCTAAAATTCAATTCTCTCAACAAAGCAGAAATAAATCTACCACACACTTCAAGTATTCAGGATTAAGAATGAAACATATATTTAAAATTTTTAGCCGATTGAAAAGGTCAATAAAAATCGCACCAACCG
The DNA here is from genome assembly GCF_032062105.1 of Saccostrea cuccullata. Classification (NCBI taxonomy): domain Eukaryota; kingdom Metazoa; phylum Mollusca; class Bivalvia; order Ostreida; family Ostreidae; genus Saccostrea; species Saccostrea cuccullata. Next base: position 246,664 of record NW_026927684.1, on the reverse strand, counting down.
GCGCAGGAGAGTATATAATTAAAATCGTCATTACCCTCGTTCATTTATGTGGCAGAACATATTACACACATCTAATTCGCTCGCACGCTTCAGTACTTACATAACGTGTTTATTTCGATGGGTAATAAATTTTGTGTTATCTGATAGCGGAGTATCAACCGGTTGGTCGCTATCGTTTTTATATCAAAACTTTTAAATGATTTAATGAGTTCAAATCTAAATAATCAAAGTGATGACTCACTATGACCATAATGTTTACAAATGCATATAATTAAGGTGATCAAAAATGTGCTAATTAGGAACCTTAGCGTATTGCAGGTGGAGCTCTTTTTTGTGTGTCAATTAAAAAAATATCTGTATAATGAAGATATAAAATAAATATACAGTCTTAAATTCTTCTTTTTGATCCTTGACAAGGGCAAATGACTCAACGGTGACCATGTCTAAAATTATCAGATCAAGGGGGTACATATGTTAGAGGGAGATAGACCAGGAATGTTAAGGGGATTCAAGAAAAATTCCCAAGGACCTGGGCACAACACACTTGAACCATTTTTTATGAACCATTACCTTAAATTTTTGGTATTTAGACAAATTCCGTTGTACAAAGACAAATGCATGTACCAAACAGACACCGTTTATAGTATAGTTAACACGAAACCAAACACCACAATCACCCGCAGACAAAGAATGCGTTTCGCTGTTCATAGAACAATAACTGGGTATTTTACTTTTTGAAATTAGAATTTTAACATTAAACTGAAGTAAACGATTTGAAGAATAAAAAGGCGTAAAATCTCCGGTTATTGAAATCTGAAGAGCGATATTATTGTCAAGTATTGTACGAGCGTGTTGTCAAATGTAGAGTTTTTCTCCTTAAGAGGAACGTTCGCGCCAGTGAAGAGCCTGTATCTGTCAAATATGGTCTCCCCCTGATATGATGAAGAGATTATTTGTCCTGATTGATAGATATAACGACCCTTTGTGGCGTCAAAGATTATTTCCTCGCCGTACCATCGTATTCTCTACAGAATAAAGGTCTGACAAATAATGAAAGCTCCTTCAAGATTTGTTTTGAATCACTGGAAGCAAGATTACCAAATACAAGTATACTCGTATTCTGGTTTTATTTCTTATTTTTTTTACTATCAAGTGATTTCATTTCCTTTCTCACTGACGTAATAGAGATGTTTTGAGTTTCATTAAAATAAGAGACTGAAAAACATGGAATTGAGGATGTTATAATTTGTTTCTATACTGAAATTGAATTCTTGGTCTCATTTAATACAACTACTCCAGCATAAATTAAAATCTTAAAGCGACCTCTTCTTTTCATAATAGATTCAACTATAGTGCTTATGTTTTTTTTCTATGAATCCATGAATTTTCAGAAATAATAGGAAACTTTATATTTCTGAAATTTCAATCTTGCTTTAAACATTCATGAAGAAAAGCTTTACATGTAGTGATATTACATTATTATACACACTACATGAACATGTATAATGCATTTGAGTCTAGTGAATAAAATCCGCACTTCCAGGATCGGGATGAAGGGCTGACACGTAGGTTTAGTTAATGCATTATGGATCTAGTCCTTTCCCGTATTCTCACATAATACACAGAATTACGGAACAATTTCATTGTTAATGGCCTGTTCACACGTCACCTCTTACCCATGCGAAAGGGGACAAAATCGCTTCTCAAGGCCACGGAGGAGTCACTTTTAGAAAACCCTGCTGTACACGCATAAATTATGCAATTCAATTGAACAGATTTGCTTTTTACTTTGCATACATTTGGCGCCAAAAGAAATCGATCTGTGTTAAATTCATGGAAGGGTAATCTAAGTTTCCATGAGACAATATCCAGTTTACAAAAGAAGAAATTTCCTTTCCTCTCTTTGTTCTCCGTTGCCTCATGATACAGGAAGAAAGCGTTGATGAATTACACCTGTAATCAATTTCAGGATTCAGTATTTACCAAACAAAAAGTTAAATTCTGTTCTAACGTGGATCGTTATTTCTTGCCAAAATTCTCTCCATTATAATTTGATTTAATTTTTTAAACATTTATTGTGATAAGAAATCTCAAAAATAACGTGTAAGCACGTACAATGTAGTATCGGGGATGATTATTTTCCCCTCAAAAAATATGAAAACGTTCGAAGTATTCACTTTTTTATACAATGAAAGCCTACCATGTAAATGTACACGTATTAAAAATCGCTTGTAAAATGAAATAACACCATCCCACCCCACCCACCCTCCGCACTAACGACATGTTCAGAATGCCCAATTTCGACTATCCTAATTATTATTTGTTTGTCAAAGATTTTTTTAAGGTAAGTTTTCTATTTTTTTTTTCAAGCTACCCTCCGTGAAAAAAAAAACAAAAACACGATACTACATTACATAATACATGCATACATAATACATCCCCTTTTCAAGCCGATTTTCCCCTCCTCTTTCTTTTTGAAAGAGTGGACCTGGGTTAGTTTGAAAATTTGCAATTTCACGGAACGATTTTAAGAAACGAAAAAAAAAGTTTCGTAATTACATAAACTACTCACTGGTGGTGATTGTATATACTGGAGAAAACAAATTGAACGAAGGGTTGGGAATGGAGGATTGGTAAATATAATTTGTATTCCGTGCTAAAACTTGGTCTATCCTTCATGAATAAAAAAAATCCCAGTATTAAAGTAGATACATATAATTTAACTGTTGAAAACTATTCTCGAAAAGAGACAAAAATAAAATTAATAGATAAAAAAAATGGACATCATAGAAAGTGGCAGATGAAGTTATCATCAAAGCAAATTCGACCCTACAAATACAGTATTTTTTTACGAGTTCAATTCAAGGTACAGGAAGGAATTTCTTGCTATTTTTAATGTTTTATATAATAACACTTATAAGTATTTTAACAGCGGATTCATGTATTCATTTGTTTTTCCTTTCATATGTTGATGGTTCATTGTCACAATAAAAAGATTACATTAATTTAAATGTGATCTCAGCGAAATTGGCTTTGTTATGATATTTCACCAATATAAACTTCTCTGAAATGAAATTATAAATAGAGTCCCGAATTTTAGACTCATTTGAAGGGTCTTCAACCTTTTTCTGTCCATCAATCAAATTTTATTGGTGGAATCATTAGTAGAGTATCCCAGACTAGGTCCAGACGCCATTTTCCGTCCAAGCCGTGATTTACTGAATCTTTGGCAATAACTCATGGCAACACCATCCTATCGTCGTCTTTATCAGTCCCACAGAGCTGCGCCGACGCCACTTTATGAAGATGATAAACATTTATTACAGTCCGACTATAAAAGACCCAATAGTCCATGTTCATATTTTCTTTAAATAAAACGCGTAAATATGTCTTATCAGACTCCATCGAAATGTTAAAGTCGTGAAAGTGTCAAGTAATTAAATAATGGTGAACATGTTTTGAAAAGTGAATCGGAATGGGTTGACTTGATTATCGCATGAAGAAAGTAATGGAGATAAACCTAAAGTAGTAAATTATAAATTTCAAATAAATACAAATGGATGGTCAAATATATAGGCCTGGTGATCGAACCTTTCTGTTTTATATTTTCATATTTTACCTTATTTGATTCTAGAAATGTCACAGGTCGTTATTAATGAAATTACACACATTTCCGCAGTCCACAGGAAAAATGACTAGGAAAATTTGTCATTTTTTTCTAAAATAAATAAAATGAAAATGTCAACGAAAATCTTAACTGAATAAATGAACTGGCATTAAAAAATCCTCAACTCTAGTAAAGACAGAGGATAGAAAAAAATACTTTAGACATACATGTATTAACATGGTGATGATTGTTTTACTCTGCCGTTCTCCTATTGACATATTAACAAAATATACTGCTCTTAAAATCTTGTTTAAAAAATGTTTTATCACTTTAATTTGGAAATGAACTGACAAAAGTTTTTTCAATAATAGTGAAAAGTAATGGGCCTATTTGTCCTACAGGCATTGCGAAACGCGAGATAACCGGGGCTGAAATCTCGACGGCCAATGAAAAACAAAGACGTAGCTGTTAAATTCCTTCTCATTCAAACGTTTTAAGACATTTAAAAGAAACAATTTAAATCTCGGTACGTGCTCAAACGCGGATGGTAAACAAACCCGTAACAACATGCTCCATTGCAGACGACTAAGAGAAAGTGAAAGAAGCCATGGCCGTGAAAAAATGCATCGTCTTTATGTCTTTGTTGTCACAGGTGCTTGTCCAAATTCAGGGAAATTCCCGTGACCTTTTGGACGAAATGTTACAGGATGGGGAAGCCGGAAACATGGAGGGAATGTTTGACAAAGTCGGAGACATGTTGGGGGAACTTGTAGATTCATTAGACACCATCAACAGTCCATGCAGATTTAAGTGTCCAAACGGTATGTGTAAATCTGGCCTAAATCTGTTTCTTTTAAAAACTCACGACCATTAAAAAACTTGCTACATTCTTTGAAAAAAACTAATAATGGACAAATAGAACAATATTTATTAAATATATCTATTATTTATTACCCAGTAATAAAAATGACGTGGCGTGTTACACTGTATATACTGGATAGTACGTATTATCAAATATATTATATTACTATAAAAGCTGATATACGTATTTGCCATTTTAAATGAATCAAAGAGATTGGAATCAAGTTCTTTAAACTAGTCACTCAAATACAGTATTACAATGTCATGCAACTAAGATAATATACACAAGTAGACATAAAGATGTATAAGAAGTGATATTAGTAAATTCTAAAAATTATATCTCCAGCTTTCATCAATAAATTAGGGACAACAGAAAATCATTGTTACGTGCATTAGTGTGTAAACCCTTTACAAAATTATCATCCCCCATTTTTTCATTGAAGGCTCTAAAACATGACATTTTATAGCCATATCACAAGTAAAATATGTGTACATGTACTTTAAATAAAACCCCAAAACAACAGGAAGAAAAATACATGGAGTCAGAGACATATGTATAATATGTACATTTTGTCTAGTAGTAAGCCCATTAAAAAGGGAAAAGATAAAAAAGAGTATGAAGTGATTTTAACAGTCTGTACCGTGTACTGCACTGGTAAGTTGTCAACTGAACAAGTGGACGAAAATTTAAGTAGGTCAGATGCAATACTTGGAATCTTAGTGACTTGTGTATCTATATAATTTGTTACGTGAATAGGAATTTGTCCCCATTTAACCTTGATACGCTATATGCTTCTGTGATTTCATTTGATAACGAGTAATAGTATATTTAAGTATTTTCAATTTCATTTTAGGAGTGATACCTAAAGAACGAAAAAATCACATTCGATCAAGTAATGGATGCGGAACATTTGGGATTGAGGTACACGTCATTTTTTGTCTTATAAGACTGCAAGAGTTACAGCGCTTTGTTCGAGAATCCGAAATAATAATATATTAATCTTTAAATCTGAGTAATTTTATCAATTTCAAACTGATTGTATTAATTGGTAAAAGTTAGAAAATATATTTGAAAGGTTAAACAGAGGATCAACGGTATTGAAGTCATCCCTCATCCAAAATTTAACAACAAAATATGAAATTAGAGTATAAAATAGAGATTAATTCTTGTATAGATTGACACCTCCTCTGTGCCTTTAATGACCTCGTGTTGTGATGAACACGATTTCTGCTATGACAAGTGTAACAACGACAAAGAAAAATGTGACAACGATTTCAAAACATGTCTACTAAAGATGTGTAACAAGATGAAGAAAGGGCTCCAAAGCGACGAATACGAGGGTAAGTGTTAAAATTAACGATCTGATTCATAAAGTGTAGCAAGTAGATCTTTTTTAAAAAGCTATCCGTCTTAAGCAACAACTGACCTATACCTAAGTCCTATCAGGACTCAGGATATATTTATTATTCTTGAGAATATCTTGGCTTTGTATTTATTCATTAGTTTTTAAATTTACTGGCATAAGGCCTGCAAACTGAAATGTTTGACCAGACGCTCGACTTCGACTCTGCTGCCGAAATCATTCGACAAAACTCGGCTGATTCCGTCAACTTCTTCAAGCAATAAATATAAAAAGAATAAATACAAGTTGTCGAGCTTGCATGATATAAAGATCAATTCTGTTTACAATGAAAATATATGAAACTTTTTTAATGACTGCCAATTTCACCTGTTCCTTTTGTCATATTTTTTACGATTGAAAATCTTGAAAAATTGTTAAGTCGTACGAAAATTAGATCATCAGTAAATTATCTCCCTTGCCTTGAGCGGCATTTCAACCAATGAAATAATTGCAATTTCCACCAATCACAAAAGAGAGGAAGTTTATATTCCGAAGACTGTAAAAACTTCAACTATGAATAACATCTTCCAATACAAGGAAAACGGTAAAAATTAACGAACTGATTCATAAGGTGTTAAAACTAAGGACTGATTCATAGAGTGTTAAAATTAACGCTCTGATTCATAGTGTAAAAAGTACTACTGGATATAGAAGTTCCCTGATTAATTATACAAGGATGTATATCAGAAACAGCTTGAATTGATAAGATACGTATATTATTTATCAACCTACAACGGAATCAATCAATTTTGAATGTATTTATATTAATAAACAAATATATTTTTAATAAATAGCAAAATATATTTCATTATATTATTTTCCATAAGGTTAGTGTTTCCGAATGTGCTTTCCATATCAACCAAAATTAAATGTAGAAAAACATATAATACTTACCTTCCTTAATTTCACCTAGGCAAATACCGATAGACATTCGGAAGAAAATGCATATTTCATAGTTAATATTGAATTTGATTTTTTTTTTTTACATTTGTTGACGCATAGCCGTATCTTTAGGAAAATGGAAAAAAGTGGAAAGAAACAGATAATCTAGATTTTACAAAAACAAAAAAATTACACATGATAAATTTATTAGTCTTCTGCTTACATGTACACACTAAAGACACGATTTCCTAGGACATATTTTGCCTCGGAGTTATTCCCCGTAGCCCATCTTGTAGGGCAAAGAAGTGTATTTTCCTCTTTGAGCAACCAATTGTAAACATGCATGCAAGAAATATATGGGGGGAAATATTTACAGTCTTAAAATTTTGAATTAATAGATACTTCTACAAACGTATATCCATAAGAAAAATAGTATTCTCTTTACCTCAGCTTCCAGTATAACACATTGAACTTGTTGAATAATAAAGTGAATTCAAGGGACCCGGGAATGTTGACCTACAATATGGCGGCCATGGGGAATAACTCTTGCTTAAATCACCTCAATGGAAAACACTCTATAGCTATTGATGTTACATTTTAGGATGTAAGGCCACTGCAGAGTTGATGTTCACAGGAACAAACATGTTGGGCTGTAATTCTTACAAAGAGGCTCAGGCAAAAGCTTGTGACTGTGGTTCTATAGACCAAGATACAGTAAATGATGACAAAGTGAAAGTGAACTCAGGAAAATCGACCTTGACCCACGAACGAAAAATCGTGAATGCTGAACCCATACCGGGAACAGAAAATGCTAGTGCTAGAAAATCTAAGAAATCTACCGAATCAGAAACATTATTAAAGGCCACTAAACTAAAACAAGAGGGGGATCATCGACACGATGACTTATGAAAGCAATTTGATTTATTATTTCATATTGTCATTCCATACTTTTATTTTTCTGTTCTTTGCATGAAAGTGTTCTGCCGAGACAATACTGTTCTGCGGAGACAATACTCTTTCTGAAATCATATTCTCTCAGTTAATCTAGTAAATCAAGTCCACTATAGGAAAACTAGATGTACTTGTAACGTTTGATGGGTAAAATACCTTTTTCTAGGAAGTGCCTTTACATGTTAGTAATTGTTTGTGATAAAATACTCTTAAGTTAAAAGCATGTTCTAATACATCGTTAACATTGAACCATTCTTCTTTAAGACATTGTGCAAGCCATTGTTTTCCGTGTATTTCTGCACTAACAGTTCAGAGTAGATATTACTCTGCCTTGAAATGACGAATATGATAGACAGTATTGAACAAAGTCCGCATAATTGCATAGAACACAATACGCATGATTACTTATAGCAGTATTACGCATTTATTGATTGTTCTACTCATTTACTTTGTATTAATTATCATGATTATTCATTTATTTTTTACACCCTTTTCAACGCAAACTTATATGTACCCTCCTACATGCACGTACAAGTGTAAATAAACAGAAACAGCACTTCGTCTGTTCTCTCGATGGTCCGTCCAGTTGTTCACTCTTGTGATCTTCCAGAATGCCATGGATTGTTACTTTATTATTGATTGTAATTGATTATTTCACATTTAATAAAATAAAGTATATGAATATAGAAATTCTTAGGTTCTTATAAGCTCACATGAACCAAAGGATCCAGTGAGCTTTTCTGATCTTAATTTGTCTTTCTAAACTTTCTAATTGAGAAATACTGAAATTTGGGTGTGTGTTTTTTATACTTACTAAAATTCACTGGGCAAGAAAAAATAAAACTTGAAAGTATTTACATTTTCCTGACATGCATACGTATAGTACTAGCTGCAGAATTGTTGCGTTAAGGTTTTATTTACAGTGTATAAGTAATTGGTCAAATGACCAATACATCACCTGATGTAGTTCTAGTGTATAGATCCTTTTCTTCAAATCATGGTCCCAGGGGTAGTGTGTAAATTCGGAAATATAAAACTTGGCTATTGTTCTGTTTGCCATTAAAGAAAAATTGAGTTCGTTCTATTTGAAAAGTGTACGTGTATATCAATTAACATCAACTGAATAGACATTAGCTTAGCAGAAGCAGATGAAATGAACATTTTCCACACCAGTATGCTAGAGTTACAACCTTAAGGATGCAAATAAATGTATGTAATAGAATCGATATTATAATACATTAACACATTAATTAATATGAAATGTAAATGTACGTGTTTTGGTCTGTTTCACTAAACAGAGAGTGTACGTTATCCATTTTGAAAGAAAAGTAAGTTGGTCTGATTATCAATAATCAGAAATATATGTAAACCACTTTAACTACACCGTGCTCACTGGACAAGAGGATAAAATTCTATGTCCAAAACAAATCTTCTTCAAGGTAAATGTAGTATACTATCTGGAAATACATTGTGTGTTAATGTCTTTTTATAAGTTTTACTGAAAATGATCAAATTATTTTAAAATACACATATACAAACCCTCTACCAAAACTGTGAAAGTTATGGTCCCTAGGTCAAAAATATCAGACATCAAAGTAGAACTGTTTATCATATTTTGAATTTAAAAAAATATTCTTGAAGAACATCCAGCATCGAAATTTTTAAAATTACGTCTCCATCTTCCAAGTTAACGGGTGGGGCTATGTAATGTTTATTTATTAGTACACTAAAATTAAAACGTTGAACGGTATCTTTAATCTTCAACAACCAGAAAGCTGTTTGCCTGATTGACAACTCTTTGAAAGTAAATTCGATATTTAGAAATGAAGTGCCAGATCAAGCGCCTATGCTTTATCAATTCTAAAAGTACTACTTTGAACATTATTTTTTATCTTGAACAACTAGGAGACAAATTGTTTGCATGATTGACAACTCTTTGTAAGGTTTTTTTCTCATTTTTAAAAATGAAGTGACAGGTCAAGCGCCTAATATTTTATGCCATATCAATTTCCCGCGGCTGTCATATATTTGACGTCAGTGGTCGTGGGAGGGGATTATGGAAATGAATATAAAAATTTTCACGTATTTTATATCAATAAATCAGCAAGTTTTATTTTAAGAACAAGGGCCTTTTTGAGGTCTTTTTTGGCCCTGGGAGTTTCTGAAAAATCAAAACTGCTGAGTTTTTATTATCATTTTGACTCTTTGTAACCGCGTACTATTGACCATGACGTAATTTTCTCTCTAGTAAATGAATTAGGACGTCATAATAAAAGGCGTCATTTCTCCATATCATGTAAATTGCTTTAAGAATGGCCATAAGTTGTAGTATTTTTTCACTATTTCATATAGAGGACAATTTCCGATTCAAAATTTTCATTTCACTTAAAATTGAAATATTCAGTTTTGTAAATAGCCAGGACATTGACAGCAAATGGATATGTTGGGTAAAGTGACGTTTCCAACAGTCGCATACCCTACAATCTACACGGTGATTCCTTAAATTGAGGATCCGTGAAATAAAACTGTTTAAAAGATATACATGTATTAGGGTGGTCAAGGTTAAAGATTGGAAATTTGTTGGTCAAACTCCAAGGTCAAGAGGTCAGATTTGGTGGTACGCAAAGAAAGGTCTTGTCACAATAAAATATAACTGTGAAATATGAAAGACTTAGCCCCACCAACTCAAAAGTCATGGGCAAGGTTGAAGTATTGGGGACAAACAGATAGACGGACGGACATACATGGCAATTGATAAATACTCCGGAATCTTATTCCGACTGAAAGGTCTTGACACAACGAAAAGTGACTTTAACCCATATTAAGTACAGTATTAAAGCTCAAAAGTCCAATAAACAATAAAAAGTAAGAGCAGAGCAAACACGGACATCCAAATCATCAGAGGTGGGAGCAGGTGTCATGGAGGAGTGAGCATCCCTTGCCGACCGGTCACACCCGCCGAGTGCGCCTTGTCATGATCGGGAAATAAGGGAAGAATCCGTCGACAATTCAAAGTGTAAATAATGGCCTAACAATTAGTATTGAAAACGTCAGTTAGCATTTGACTCAATGATAAATTGATGCTTACAAGGTCATTGTATCGACCATAGAACTTACGAAATGATGACTTTAAGGTATTTCCATCCTCCTATGATGTCATACATGTATATAGGTTTTTCTAAAAACTGTTATTAATTTAAGTTTATACCCAATAGAATAAAAGTTTTGAAAGAATGCTTTAATTTCATTAGGTGTAATGATAATATTGTTAATTAAAAGAATTTTAAATACAAAATTATATTTTCTTTATTTACGCAATCTTTCAAACGTGTCCACATGGGCAATAACTCCTCAGGTATCTTCATAATTATAGGTACTTTCTTCATAGTACTTCTAATGCAAAATAGTTTCCCTGATATTCACAATTCAAAATGAAAGAAAAAGTGAGCTAGCTCACATACCCCACGCTCCCCCAAAACTTGACGGTGAAACACATAATGAAAGGTACAGTGCACTTTAAATACATAGTATAGATCAAAAAGGGCAATAATTGCAAAAAAAATCTTCACATCAAAATGTCTTGCATATGAGGACATTTAAATGTGGAATGAAGTTTCTAGATAAATAATGGAATCAAAATTTCTTGGCATTATACAAATCCAAACATTAATTTGAAGTGGTTGGGGGGAGGGGAGAAATTTTCTTGAATAATAGGCAAAACTCTTTGGGATAAAATGATGGAATGTGTCCTAAATATCTGCATAGGTTGACGTAACTATGTACAACAGTTTAAGAGGAGTGGTGCTGACAAACTGTTCATCTCTATATTCAAAATATGGCCAAAAAGTCTAAGTTGGAAAGTGTGGAAATTCCCGGAAAAATAAAGGAATCGGAATTTCCTGGTAATATGCACATCTACACATTGTGTCCTCAATACCTGCAAAGTTTGACGAAATTCTGTGCAGCGGTTTATGAGGAGTTGCGCTGACAAACTGTTCATCTCTATATTCAATTAAGGTATGGCCAAATGCCTAAGTTAAAAAGTGCGGAAATTTCCGGAAAAAATAATGGAATCGGAATTTCCTTGTAATATGCACATCTACACATTGTGTCCGAAATACCTGCAAAGTTTGACAAAATTCTGTGCAGCGGTTTATGAGGAGTTGCGCTGACAAACTGTTCATTTCTATATTCAAGGTATGGCCAAATGCCTAAGTTAAAAAGTGCGGAAATTCCCGGAAAAAATAACAGAATCAGAATTTACTTGTAATATGCAAATCTACACATTGTGTCCTAAATACCTGCAAAGTTTGACGAAATTCTGTGCAGCGGTTTATGAGGAGTTGCGCTGACAAACTGTTCATCTCTATATTCAAGGTATGGCCAAATGCCTAAGTTAAAAAGTGCGGAAATTCCCGGAAAAAATAATGGAATCGGAATTTCCTGGTAATATGCACATCTTCACATTGTGTCCTAAATACCTGCAAAGTTTGACGAAATTCTGTGCGCCGGTTTATGAGGAGTTGCGCTGACAAAAAAAAAAAGGACTGACTGACTGACTGACGGACTGACGGACGGGTCAAAAACATTATACCTCCCGCAACTAGTTGCGTGGGGTATAATTATCTCATAAGTAGCACATATTTGGAACTTTCAGCATCAGAATGAAGCATTTGAACCAGTGTTTACATAATGTTTATATTTATTGTTTACAAAAATATGCGATTTTTTTTATGTTGACGTATACTTTTGTTTATTTTTGTGTCACATCCAAAATAATATGACAACCTTTACATTTTTGGCAATATAAAAACATGTGCTGCCCATAATGAAAATTTTGTGAATTCCTTTGGTGGAGCATTTTTATTTGATAAGTATTTCATTATGCTACCATGATTAAAAATATCGGACCATTAGGTACAAAATATGACCGTTATACATTGAATACCTTAATATAGTTTTAATTGACCAACTAAGTTATTGTACAAAGTAATTTGAATTTCAAAGAAATCTCTCAAGGTGAAAATATGCATAATCTAATATCTCTTTATTTAACTATGAATTAAAATGAATTACTAACGGCAGAAATTGTGAGAAATTATTTTTTCCTACTTTTCATCAAGGGCAGATAACTCTTCAAAAACCTTTAACTTGCAAAATGACCGTCTTCTTACACGTTATCAGTCTTTTAAATTTGGTTCATTTCACTTATATTGTTATCTAAAAATGCGTTTATCTAGTTTAAAATTATTTTAAATTCTTCAAAATCCTACATTATACATTGAATACCTTAAATAAAAATGTGTAGTCTTGTACTTTGAATCATTAAAATTGTGAGGGCGGACTGACCTTAAGCGAGACTGCTGAAATTTTTGTTTCATCAACTTGTTTGTCAGAAATTTAGCTCGTTTTAGAAATTGTACAAACGAAGAGCATGCTCTTGCATATCGCATCAAGAGATATAACCTTGTATGCAAGTGATGAAGGTACATGTATATTGCTGCATAAAAGGGGAAGTTGGCTATTGAAAAGTCATCAAGTTTATCATAAAGCTTGGTTGTTTGATTACCATTGCGTCTTTTTCAAGAAAAATATCCAAATATGAAACAGATCTGTCAGACTCACTGTGATATCTTTGATCTCAAGCTCTCCGGGATACAACGTTTTAACATAAGAATGGAAATAACCATTGTTATATTAACCTATTGTGTTTGTCGTGATTTACTGTATATAGCTTCTCCACAGGCACTTGTTTCGCATACGGGGCACCCCTACTTATTTTTACCACAAGGTACCTAACTCAATTTCAGGCATCGAATGAGATACACCAATTTCCGGTTGGGGTAATAGAGATGTAGGATAAAACCAGAAACATCCGAGTATTTCATTCTGAGGTCTCTGGTTTTATCCTTTATCTATAACCCCAACAGGAAATTGATTTATCATATCCGATGTCTTATTTTGTATCGAGATAATTTCTGAGGAATAAATGAGTGTTTTACAATAAAGAGTCTCGACCAGAGACTTCTGAAACGATTTGATTGACAAGAAAAAGAGTTAGGTACCTTTTGGTAAAAATAAGTAGGGTGCGAACAAGTAGGGTGCCCGGTATACGAACAAGTGCATGTGAGCTTCTCTCTTTTCTTGATTGGTGAGATGAAAACTTGATAGTCATTCTCAGCAATATAGATTCTCTCTTTTCTTGATTGGTGAGATGAAAACTTGATATTCATTCTCAGCAATATACTATTATATTTACACTTCCACTCCTTTATATATCAAATCAAGATTAGAGACCGATACCTATAGGCGAACTCCTCAGCTTCAAACATATTGCTGACAAATCGGCAAAAAAAAATATCAACACTGTCATTTAATAAATTTTGATCATGAATTTCAGACAATATTTTGCAGAAAGTGTTATCTTGAAAACTACAATCATCTCGAAATCCTACGAGCGGGGGCCACAAGCTTCTTCTCCCATAGTTATACATGTATGTCTTCGTGTTTGGATTTTTCCTCATTTAATTTTATAAAGTACATTAACTCATTCACATGTTCCCAATAAACATACGGGGGTCGGGGCTCATTTATTTAAACAAATGATTATAAATGTCATTACACTATATTTTAATTTAAAGCCGATCACGACTCTTAAATAGGCATTCGCCATTTTCGATTTTACTATTGACGATGTCAGCACCGGGATGTTCTATTCGCATTCGTTACACCAAACTGCTGTCAGCGTGAAATGGCGATCCGTGTTCGTTGTGGTAATCTTATATTACTTCTGTTAAAATTATGTATATTTGTGTTTGTTTATATACTGCACTGACCTTTGTAACTGTAACGTGTTGTAAGTTTCTTTGGTGTCTTACTCCCCTGCATTCGAGGTACGCGGCTATTTTTTTTTTTCGCTACCGAGTGCTACATAGCATGCGTCCGTCTACCCAGCTGACAATTGATTACACTGAATAGTGATTTAGTTTAGGGCTTTATAATACATAGGTCCCATCGAATATGGCGGACAAATTCCTTTTATGAATCGTGTTCAGTCTTAATTAAATAGTTGAACTTATAAAGCATGCACGGAAGTGGTGTAAAGTCAGAGCAGAATAAAAGACACGCTGGCATTCCTTCAAGACAATTAGTTTGTGTTTTTCTTCTATTTTGAAAATGCATTCATAAAGCAAAGGCGGTGTGGAGTAGGAAGCATATTTCCGAGGTAAAAAAAGCAACACACTCTGATGGAAATAAGTTGTATTCTTAAAATAAATTGAGATTTTTTATAAAATACATTCTCATTCACATACAATGTACACATGTACATGATCAATTTTGTGTCATTCAATGTCTGTGGATTTTAATTAATTTCTATCTAATGGTCCTAAAAAAAGAACAATTTTTAATCGCCATATTTAAAAAAAGCACCCATGTTATGTCTGTAAGGTTTCAAGAACTTCCTTTTTTCCTGAGTGGAACACTAAGATGGTCCTCTAGTAATACATGTCCGCGGTGTCGATACTGGGTGGGTCCTTAGTAAATTCTGAAAAAAAGACATTATCCTCATCATGTTTATACATGTATTCCAAACCAAAATACAATACAGTAATTTCAGTAAAACACGATAATAACAAATACGCTTATATTGAATTGTCGCCTAAGGCGATGAAATTTTCATTCCCCTTGGCTTAAAATTGAATGTGAACTTAACGGATATGACGAATTTCATGTTATAACGGAGCAAATAAAGAATAAAATACATGTATGTATTTTCAAAGTATATTATGATAACGTTATTGGGAAGAACAGGGCCAGAAAAAAATGCCATATAAGTTTCTGAAAAAAAAAGTATCACGTACCCCAGATGTCGAGTTCACCATCCTTATTTATGTCAAAGTTGTTGAGCTGTTGCTGTGCGTATCGCTGTGCGTCTTCGGAAGAGAAGTGGAAATTGTTGAAGAAGAAATAGGCTAATTCGTGAAACTCAAGTTTGGAATCGCCATTCAAGTCGAATTTATCAAACATATCAAAAACTGAGCGTTTGTCTAATGAAGGAGCAGATCGCTGAAAAGAGAAAGAAAATGTGTATTTTAAAAATAGTAAAAGCTTCTAAACAAGAGTTTATCTTACAAGACATAATGATGGATGCAAACTAGTCTAGTCCAGCAATATGGACATGTTTTCACCAGATATAAATTATTTTTTAAAAAATAAACGCCTTCTGAGATGTTTGGTTATATAGGACCACGTGCATAATTATTTTGTTATTTTTGAAATATATTATTCCGCGATACGTATATTGGGTCTCCAAGTCCTTCTTTTACGTGAATCACATGTTGTCATTTAATAAAATTTTAGACAGCAGAACCATTCGAAATACAGCTTACGTCTTTTCCATCTGTAGCAGTCAAAATAAAATATAGTCAAGTACCATTCGGCTCGGGCGTCTGCGAAAACATTGGATTGAAAGTCAAGTTTGAAGCTAAAGTTAGGACCTATACTTGGCACTCTGGGCTATTAGGCAGTAAGGGATTTTTTCGTACCAGCACTTTCTGCAAACAGGATTTACACGGTCTCATCCAAAGCAACAGTCTCCACGTATACCGTAGTGAAATGAACCTGCAACACATAAGGATCAACTCCTTTTCTCCGCGACTACCGCAAACTCTATCAACTGCGCAATGCGGGGCGACTTAATTATTATATATAAATATAGTGAATTTAATTTATTTAAGAGCTAATTTTTCACCTTCAAGTTTGCCATATTATAGGCATTCCTCTTTCCTTATTCACCCTTCTTCTGTAAACTTGTAAGCTATACGTGATGTTGTACATGTAAATGCTAA
Source organism: Saccostrea cuccullata (assembly GCF_032062105.1). Lineage (NCBI taxonomy): Eukaryota > Metazoa > Mollusca > Bivalvia > Ostreida > Ostreidae > Saccostrea > Saccostrea cuccullata. Next base: position 230,111 of record NW_026927684.1, on the reverse strand, counting down.
AGAGGATTTCGTGTGATTACTAGGTGAAATTATATATATTTCACATTCTACGCAGCTAAATTGAAAACAATGTAAGTATTGAAAAATAATGTAATTTTTCATCCAAGTGATATTCAAAAAAATGCAAAGGGTAATTTAATTTATTGCTTTTTCATTGTTATCGACCTTAGTTGTACGATATACTATTACACTCTAAACTTTGATTCGTTTAGAGTTTCCAAGAATTGGTCAATAATACAGCATGATTTATTTATCCGTAAGTTAAGCAGATGTTTTAAACTTTCGACAACAATCTTGATAAAAATCTTTCCAATTCACCAAAGAATGGATTCATTTATTGAGTAAATGTAGAACTAGCGTTACTTTTTCTTCGCGTATTTTTTCTCCTTTAGGATTGGTTATGCACGAATGAATTGCTGCTGTGTCGGAGACTTACATGTAAGTTAGTACATCAAATCCACAATAGATGTTAAAACAAAATACTAAGTAATATATCAAAATTTATATTAGTTAGGAGTTGGGGGACTTCTAAATGAAGAATAAGAAAATGTTAACGTCAGTAAAAATGATAAAAGGTAGTGTATACTGTGAAAACGGCATGTGGATGCGGTAATTTAGTTTAATTCACGGAAGAAAAAAATTATCAATTACATGAACATGCAGTGGCATCAACTAATGAATGCCGATCTATTTAAGTAATTGATTTAACTTAATTATATAACATTAATTTAAAGTTTTGTTTCATCTATAAATAGGAGATAATCCCAGGTTTCATATTTTTTGACGTGATAAGAGAATCGAACACTACGATATGTTCTATTTAGAAATCTCAATACATTGTTAAAAATACTTTAAATAATTAACCTTTCAATTTTAGAGACTAAAAACAACGATCTGAAACCAGAGGCGCACGCAACGTTTTCCGGATCAATTCAACCAATATTTCTATAATTATGGATAAAGACTTGCTATCAAATAACATGAGAAAATAGCAAAAAAAGTTCCAACACAGCTGATTTATTTTCATGTTTCTCGGTGAATGATATGAGTTTAATAATGAATTTCAGATAACTTCCAGTAACTTTATCCCTAGTTGTCGCCATGCCATTTTAGAACTTTGGCTCCTTGCTTATAGTGCATATCTTTGATAAAATTAATTAATTTACATGACGTGTCTAGTGAAGTTTTGATTCAATATGATTACAGATGAAGGGAAATTCAGGCAAAGATCAATGCTGAGCTGTCTTGGTAATTTAACCACCTACAGTGAGGGCTTCGTTAGGGACCCGACTAATAGGCAGAGAATATACATGTAAATATGACCATAAGAAAGCAAATGCATGTTCATGTACATATAGCTTTTGATTTTTATTTTATTCAAGTAGTTTGGTACACCAGAAAAGTTGTCCATCTCATACTATTGTCGTTTACTAATTATTGAATTAGAAATTCAAGTAATGAGTACACGACAATTATATCACAAATAGTATTTTGGCATTTTATATATCGTGTCTTAAAAATCATATAGACATAACGTTCAAAATTATATGATACAAAGAATTGAAAGGAATCATAATTACAATGCAGACATATTCAGATAACAAGTTACTAGTAATCTACATGTTCATGTTTACAACAATCACAAATAAGTAAAATTAAACTTAAAGTTTAAGTATTTTATTATTTTATGTGCAATTTTTCATCTATAAGTAGGGATCACAATTACTATAAAAAAAAATAATCAAGCGAAATCGATTGACCATCAAAAATTAAAAGAAAAAAGACCTCCATAACTGACGCCAGGTTATAAAACACACACACATGTAATTCTATATTTTTAATGAAACACCTTCTCAAGGTTGGAGTCGTCCTATGTAATCACTTTTTTGTGTTAGTTCCTCCAACATACATATACATAGTTCATGAACTATCTAGTATAATATGTTTGAAATTATCTCCTAAATGAAAAGTAATTGTCATTGAGTCTGTATTTAGATTATTAATAATTTTAATACTTGTCTTGGATATCGAGATTCGTAAAAATTTCGGTGTTGTTCTTTAATTGCCCATACTTGCGTTTTCAGGATAATAGAAATAAATCATTTAAAAAACAGATTTAATAAATTCAATTAACAGACATTTCTTTTTCACTGAAAGTGAGAAAAATAACAAAAGTCTTTATATTACAAAAAAGTGTTATATTAAACCTGAATTTCCATTGATTATTTGCTCCTTTCACTTTTTAATCAAAACTCTTTCACTATATATGCCAATCTTATCCTTCTAACAATTAATATTATTCGGTGGAGGTATATTATACGTGAATATTTCAGAAAATATAATTAAATTACATAATATTTTACTCATGCATTAGGACATGTGCATGGAATTGGTATTCATAAATTGACTACAGGAGAAAGAGACTAAGAGGAACTATTACGGTACATAGGCATACTGGGGGTGTATTTAATAAACATGTCAGTATTTAGAATACGACATGTACATGTATACAGCTGTTTGATAGATATACTAATGTCCTTTAATTTTTTTTGATTAACTAGATAAAGACCGACGTGGAATGTAATGTTTAGGAAAACTCTACAATATGAAAACTTTTAATTAAAAAGGGTACAGAGGTAGTGTCGAGTTTGTATATTAGATTTATCAATAAAAACACAATCTCACATATACTTAAATTGTCTTCAGAGAATTTGAAATACATGTATACTCGGAGGCAAAAATTTAACTGACAAATGGATTGAAATGCTAGAAAGATAGCAATTATGGGACAAACAGACGCTAAGGGTTTGTAAAGCATTTCTTTGCCTTTGAAGGACATACTTTTGTAAATTGTATTGAATCACCATGAGTGAATTATAATTTTATATGTTAAATCTTATTGGTTCTAAATGTTTAAATCTAAGAATTGCAAACGATCGAAGGTGAATAGATAAAAGCAAGAAACCATTAACTTAATGAATTTATTTAAGGAATTTTCAAAATGAAACTTGTTCTAACGCTAGTATAAACCAATATACCATTCATTTTATTTAATCAAATACCTACGTTGTAAACTGTTGCTACATATACTTACTTTTTGGACGGACCGCCATTTGGACTTGCTCATGGGCAACGATAACACTACAGCCAACAGCGACATCAAGACAACCAACTTCAGAACCGCCATATTGTTCCGCCGCTGTAAGAAAATAATCCACCTGATTATTGTTATAAAACCACGTTTTTACTCGCTGTTAAACGATACTGTGGTATTGTATGCGATTTGGGGAGTTTATATTCTTTGTCAACCATCTTCAAGTTAATCGATGGCTTCTTTTCCAAATACAACACATTATCGGACTTCTGATTTGAGCGCTTTTTACCATGAGATAGGACACGTGAAGGGGTACGAAACAAATGGTCAATTATGACATGGCAGATGGAAAGCGTTACGTTATCTGCAATTACAAACCAATTCACCACCCAAAGTACTCAAGGATGCTGACTTCGATTATTGTACACTCGTGACAGACGGGTGAAGTACATATTTAATGCTTTGAAGGTCAGTAAATAACATTGTTGACTGGTTTTAATTGTGAGGGGATGGGTCTCGAGTGTCCAGGCATTAGTGTTAATTTCAGCTTAAACAAAGAGATTTATTTGCACGTATCTACGTAATATAATTTAAAAAATAATAGAGTTATATGAAAAAGGAACAAACTGTATAGGGTCATTTAAATGACAGTTTCCACAACAAATGAAGAACTTTACTTGTACCACAGTGCTAAATACGTCATCAATTTTGTTATGAAAGAAAACCGGAAAAGTAACAACATGAAGTAGTTAACGAGTCCATACCTGTACCATGTGTATAGGTTCCATCACAGCTCCTCACGTCAACAACTTTCTCTCAGTACTCGTTTGTGGATTTTATAGTCGGCGATCTGTCGTCATCAGAAACTGATTGGCAGTTAACGGTTCCTTTCACCTATAAATCAATACCTTATCAAAATTTTGTGAAAAGGCTGAAATAAAGTCTTTATGAAGCCACTTCTTGGGCTTTTGAAAGTGATGAGGAGAGTGACTTTGTCAGGCAAGTAGCAGCAAATACATACACACCAAAAGCGTTCACGTCATTCTAGTTAAATTATGTAAAATTTTATTGTTTCAATTCAGATTTTATATTTTTACACATTATGTACATGTATACAATACAATATCGTTTGTTTCAAAATAAAACATTTTAAAAATTCTCTTCTAATTTACTATCCTGAAGAATATAACTTATTTTAATAATTTTGAACAGATCCTTGAGAAATGTTCTGATATCTTCTTCGGTTCTGTGTATTTAGTAAACAAAGAAAATGATAATGACTATCCCTAAATTGTGAAAATGACCACAAGGTCAGGGCTTCTGGAGAATGTGGGAGTGAACTTTTTTATCTTTAAAAATCTTCTTTTCTTCTGCGTATTAAACTAAGTGTGCAGTACTAGTTATGATGGGTAAGAGTACCTCCCAAAAATTTACGAATTTCATGACACTGGGTTCTGTTGATTGGGCGGGGCTGTGTAAATACATAAATTCTCTGAAATCTTTTTTTCTGGGCATCAAGGAGGCAAACAGTGTAAAATTGTATTAAACAAAGATATTGTTTTGTAAGATTTCAAGATTTTTGAAATTCTGGACCGCTTGGTCAAGAGGGTTTTGTAGCTTTCCAGGGATCTATTAATTTATTTTCTACTAACAGAAGAAATGGGCTTATTAATAGTGCTGAAGCACTAGTCTTTTGTATTATTTAGTCTTCGTGGTCATATACATGTAGTAGCAAGTTAGCAACTGGGTGCAAGTAGATCTACTTTTAAATTATGAGTTATTACTGAGCACTAGTCTTATAATTTTGTTGCTCCTTGATCACCATATTTCTCTTGCTGTTAGGCAACATAACTTTCTGTATGATTTTTGTTGGATCCATGACATTTTTAATAAACTCAAGAAAGTGACGATAAGGCCTTAACCCTCTTGTATGAAAATAGGCTTTTCAAGCACCTATAAATCGGCGGAAGAACTCTGCGAAATTACAGTAAACATTTTACATTTTATTGACCGAGTTCGAGGGCAACATGCGTTTTGTCGGACCTAAGAACCAAACTGTCTGCCTGAGGCAGTTAGGCCAAAGGTAGACAGTTTGGTTCGAGGGTCAACAATAAATGTTTTGTTATACCTTTCATTTTATTTTGTTTTTTTTGGCATACATGTATTTTGTACTGTCTTCCGTGATGTAACAACAGGTCCGTCACTGTTGAATTCCAACGAATGAAAATGAGATTAAGCTACACCCTTTCTGTGACGTAAGCGGTCCAACATTCCACTCAGCGGTCAAACATCAATTTTTTATATTCCCGCTCAGCAAAACGTTAAAAATGTTAGACTTTCTATCGTATATATTTGTATAGGAACAAATTTTTAAAGGTAAAACAATAAAATTTCATTAATAGAAATCAAACGTCCATTCTTAGTTCCTTCCCATTGATAAAACAATAAATTAATACAATAAATCAGACGATACAGTTTCCAAATTAATACATTATCATTCAAACTCTTGTATTTGCACTTACTTTTTATAGTAAAATCAAGCAATGAAGTGCAAATATTCCAAGTTTTAAAGACAGATTAGGCCTATCCTCTGTAGCACTAAGTACATGTAAAACCACTAACTAAAGTATCATTTGTCAGTGATAATTTATCGCCTGAGTTAGATTAAATCACAGGTTAACGAATAAATGGACTACATTTTCCTTCCTACATATGTGTTTATTTAGCCAAGTTGATGACATTGAATAACATTACATCAATTTATAAAACAGCAAAGTTTATAATATTATTACGGGAGTTAGCATGATTCTAGTTCGCATAGGTAATCGTTATCATTTTTTAGGCAAACCGGGAGAAACGCTTCAAGAAATGGGGTAACCTACATGTATGTCTGATTAATCCATGATAATTGAACATTTTACTACAACAAAACAAATGTTTGAAAGGTTTATCAACTCCCCAACTCACTATTCCTATTCCTTGTGACAAGACATTCCTTAGGATACCAACAAATTTGGCGTTGGATTTTTGACTTGCACATGAGAGGGTTGAAGTTTCTCAAATGCAAGCCAAACTCGAAGGTAAAAAATGTTGGTATCCCAAGGAAGGTTTTGTCACAAGAAATACACCAGTGAAATATGAAAGTCATTGTACTAACTGTTCAAATGTTATGGCCAATGTTAAAGTTTTTAAAACGCGGATCAGACTAAAGTCAAGGTCAAAAATATTTCCACCCATTGAAAGGTCTTGCCATAATGATATGCATGTACATTAAAAATACTAGTATGAAAGCCTTAGCACCAACTGTTAGAAATTGATGACCAAGGTTAAAGTAGGAAGAGACATGTTTATCAGTTGACCAACTGTCGTCCAATTTTTGTTCTCTGAGTCGCAGGTTGATTTTCACCATCGGTCGAAATTTACGAAAACCAATGCCTAAATGTCGACTGACCTACGACTGATTTAACAAACTGTCTGTGGATGGTCGGACGATGATTGATAATTGTACGACACACTACTCAAGGACTGTTTCAATAGAACGACACACTTTTCAACGACTGTTTCAATAGAATGAATCGGCCACCGACGAAAAAATGGGGTCAAAATCGGACAAGACAACTATGCCTGCTGTCGCCTGAAAAATCCCATTTTTGCCACAATAAAATCGAATTTGGTCGTTTTTGGAAATGTGACGGGGGTTTTAGTGTATATACCGATAGCTTAGTGTGACCGAAGTTGCGTTAGAATGTTCAGATATGAATTATGAAGGACTGTCTCGAGATTCGATGAAAGTTCCATCAAAGAAGAATATGGAAAGATCAGAAAAACACATGCGCTTCGGTATGTACGAAACGAATAATCATCATTGTTCGTCAAGGACAACTAGTATATATATACTCACCGTCAATAGAAACACCCTAATTTAAGGGGTGAACATTATGTACGGGATATAACTATGTACCAAAAAAGTTAGGACATCTTTTACTTTGCCAAATCAGTTATTTAACGGTTGAATGATTTTCATTCCATTACCGGAAGTTGATTTTTAGCCATCTGAACAGAAATCAAAAATAAGCATTTTTAATAAAATTATTGACTATATTTTGGGTTTTCAAGGTTTTGTTCCTGTTAATCATAAGTCTTGTGCTAAAAATCCGGAAAAAATATCCTTCTTTCTCTTCCGGATGTAATGCCTGTATTTCCTCAAACCAACTGAAAACACGCATTTTCATTGATAATGTTGGAAATTCTCAAAATAAAGAAAAGGGAGAGCTACAGATTCAAATATACACTACATAACGACTTTTCGGGCTCATGTGTTTCAAAAGCATGAATGACAGTTCCTTGACCGGAAGTCCAAGGGTTACTACACTACGCCAAGTTAGAGAAAATTCGACCTCAGTATCTGAAAAACAGGCATTTAAAAATGCACAAGAATATTTATTTCGCTCAGATTAAGACATTGATAAACTTAATGCATGGTAGAATTCGGGCTGCTTATGTTGTACATACCGGACTAGCACGTTTGAATTGAATAGTTGGAAGGGGGGATGTTTTAGAGTTTTGTGTTACTTTATAAGGTTCAAACATAAGATTAAGAATGAATTCATAAATGTAAAATGTAAACTTACAAAACAATGATACTTCATTTAAACTTTAAATGTCATCTTTAGACCTTAGAAAGTAACACATAACTTTTAAAAACATCCCCCATTCCGACCATTTGATTAAAACGTCCTAGTCCGGCATGTACAACAAACGAGCCCGAATTCTACCATGCATTAAGTTTATCAATGTCTTAATCTGAGCGAAATAAATATTCTTGTGCATTTTTAAAAGCCTGTTATTCAGATACTGAGGTCGAATTTTCTCTAACTTGGCGTAGTGTAGAAACCCTTGGACTTCCGGTCAAGGAACTCTCATTCATGCTTTTGAAACACATGAGCCCGAAAAGTCGTTATGTAGTGTATATTTACATCTGTAGCTCTCCCTTACAAGTACAAGACTTATGATTAACAGGTACAAAACCTTGAAAACCCAAAATATAGTCAATAATTTTATTAAAATGCTTATTTTTGATTTCTGTTCAGATGGCTAAAAATCAACTTCCGGTAATGGAATGAAAATCATTCAACCGTTAAATAACTGATTTGGCAAAGTAAAAGATGTCCTAACTTTTTTGGTGCATAGTTATATCCCGTACATAATTTTCACCCCTTAAATTAGGGTGTTGCATTTCTATTGACGGTGAGTATAGCTAGTATAGTATTATATTATGTACAATCACAGTCTTAAATTATAACATAATACGTGCAATCCAAGAAATTATAAAATACATATAAAGTCGCAACAAGCAAATTCAAAGAATTGCGGTCCCCCGCTTTCGGTGTTTTTGTGGGCGAAATATTATTTTTTTGGGGCAAGGTCAAAAGGTCAAAGTTATTGGTATCATATGTAAGGTCTTGCCACAAAGAATATAAATATTTAAAATATGATAGTCCTAGTTTCTACCGTTCAAAAGTTGTGACCAAGGTTAAAGTTTTTAAATAGCAGTTTAAACTCCAAGGTCAAAGGGTCAAAGTTCTTGGTATGCAATGAAAGGCCTTCTCACAGGGATTACATACGTGAAGTACGAAAGCCCTAGCCCTTACCGTTTAAAAGTTATGGTCAAGGTTAAAGTTTTTCAGAAGTACGTAAATCTCCAAGGTCAAGGTCAAAAGGTCAAAGTTGTTGGTATCCAATGAAAGGTCTTGCCACAAAGAATACATATGTGAAATATAAAAGTCCTTGTATCTACTGTTCAAAAGTTGTGACCAAAGTTATAATTCTTAAAAAGTAGTTAAAACTCCAAGGTCAAGGTCAAAAGGTCAAAGTTCTTGGTATCCAATGAAAGGTATTTTTACAAGAATAACTTATGTGAAGTATAAAAGCCATAGCCCTTACCGTTCAAAAATTATGGTCAAGGTTATAGTTTTTTCATAAGTACGTAAATTTCCAAGGTCAAGGTCAAAAGGTCAATGTTGTTGGTATCCAACGAAAGGTCTTGTCCCAAAAAATAAATATTTGAAATATGAAAGTCGTAGAATCTACCATTCAAAAGTTATGGCCAAAGTAAAAGTTTGGAATTTTTGAGTAAAAGTTGGTCAAACTCCAAGGTCAAGGTCAAAAGGTCAAATTTGGTGGTACCCAAAGAAAGGTCTTATCACAAGGAATACACATATGAAATATGAAAATCATAGCTCTACTTAATCAAAAGTTATGGGCAAGGTTAAAGTTTTTGTGACGGACGGACAGACGAACAGACAAACGGACAGACGAATGAGTTTTAATGTCCCCTTGCTTTCGCGAAAGCGGGGGACAACAAGGAGTGCAAAATAAAATTCTTGTAATAAAAGTTATTTATATCTTTCATTGCCAAGATGCTGATATAAAGAAAAGCAATTCAACTTTTTGGCATAGAAATATCAATCATTTTGTAATGGTCAGCAATGATTGACAAAGACCATTATAGATGATCAGTGTATGATAAGATTTTGTTAATGGACCAGTTTCCGTCTGTTGTCATGCTCGTGGTGACCTTGGCGAAAATCAATCGTTATTTGGCCACAGGAGTTCCCTTGTTAGTGGCTATAGGAGTTCCATGTTAACGGAAGGCAAATGCTGATTCAGGTTCCAAATCTTTTGTGTCAATATTGTTTATATTAACTGTATAAAAGGGATAACTGAACGGGTGGGGTTTGAATTGATTTTTTTGCTCGATCAGTGCTCGATTGGAAATCGGCAAAATTTCAGTTAATGTACATGCTTAAACTGAAAAAAAAATCTTGGTAAGCCAGGAGGATATCTTTAAATTTCTTGAATTGTCTTGTATTCATCTTGCAATTTATTATTTTGTTTTGTTGTTGTTCATCATATTATCTTTTTTGCTCAAATGTTGAAATTCAAAGCACTTTGGGCTTCACAAAATTTGACAGGGGGGCCAACTTCATTTCCCAATGATGTTTCCTGACAAATTCTACAAGCAATTTTTTTTTTCATCAAAAATCATGAAAACAACTAATATTAGAATAATTGTTAATTTTAAAATTTCAGTACAATGTTAACAGGGTATTAAAAATTACGAGATAAATATGCATAGGGATGATCGATGAAATTTGTGCATCGTTGAAAGTATACATTTCTAATATATTTTGATATTTAATTAATATAAATCTACCACCATTGCTTAGGATACCATTCATGCATCCAATGTTCCTAACGGTCCTTTGCCAAAAAAGGGGTTTTTGGACATTTAGGAAAATATATTGTGAATGAGCATGTTTCTTGTTTCTCAACCAAAGCATAAATAAATTTATAAATATCAAAGAATTGTGAAAGTGGCTCATTATTTTTAGGAGTTTGTAGATTGTGACCAGGAAGTGGAAATTGGCTGGTATTAATTATTTGGTTAATCATCTGTTATAAGAAAAGCAAATTAGAAAAAGAAGTTAACAACTGCAAAAATAACTTTAAAATCTGATTATCTAAGAATTCATTCTATTTTTAGGTCACCTGTCCTGAGTTAAGGTGACCTATTGCTATCTGTTTTCGTCCATCGTGCGTCGTCCGTCGTGTGTTAACATTTGAAGATTTTCAGCTTCTTCGCTGCAACCGCTCAATCAATTTTGGCACAAAGGATTTATGACTGAAGGGGAATAAAATTTGTGAATTTCATGGTCCCTGCCCCCCTGGGGCCTGAGAGGCGGGGCCAAAACCACTAAAATTAATGCAATCTTTAAAAATCTTCTTCTTTACTCCTGGACATCAAGCAACCAAACTGTTGGCATGATTGTAATCAGCATTGAGTTCTCTACCAAATTTGTGAAATTCATGGCCCCAGGGTCAGGGGTTCTAGTGCTAGTGCATATTCTAGTGCCTCTTTTAAATTGGTAATTTCATGGCTTTTGGTTTAAAACACGAACAAAATTCAGTTGCCTGAAAGTTGTTACATGATGCTCAGGTGACCTATAAAGCCGTTGGGCCTCTTGTAGTTGGGTTACATTGTAGCTAGAAATGAATTAGATCGGGACCGGAATACCTGAAATTTCTCTTCTTTGTCCTGGACTCATAAACGAAAGGTATACACATTTTGTAGGAGACGAATATATCTACAAAATTTCTTTCAATCTTTATGTTATGACCAAATATATTATTTGATAATTTAATAATATAAGCAAAACAAATTTCAGGAATTCGCGTTTTTACATTCAATAAAATAAGCTTATTTTCTTTTTAAAATGTTTGTTTTATTTTTAATACATGTAAAACAGGAAAGGGGGAGGCATGTGAGCGATCAGGCATCAACTCATTATATAACCGTGGCTTGGACTTATTATTTATTTTTTGGTCTATCCAAGGGTATTTATTTTTCAAGTTTCCATTCTGTTTAAAGGCATTTTTAATCAGATGTATGCTTAAATAAAAAATTATATCTAGAATTATAATGTTATCACCAAATTGTACACTAGGTGCATGGAAAATGTAAATCAAAATGATATCCTGTCTAAAAATTTCCAAGATAAATAAGATCTACACAACTTCCTACGTCGCACTGCAAGTTTTTACTGAAAATAAAATGCCTGCAAATATACGTTTTTCCAATTTCTTGACATTAAATCTACGTATACATAAGCTTCAAAAATATACAAAATAGTTTTGTAAAGGAAATGTACCTAAAAGATTTCAATACACATAGCCTCCGTGTACTACACGTACACTAGATTTTTGAACCTGATAATGATTTGAGAGGTTGAAAAACAAAACCTAAATTAAGTCTTGGTTTTACTGATATACATGTACACAGGGGTGTGATAAGTCTAGTCTACTTTTCTGGAACACAGGACAATCATGAAAAGTAAAACGTGTCCAGTTCAGTACTTTGAGTGTAGCCTGCCCATATAAATTATATATATAAAAGGTGATAATAAACATTTTAATGCTCAGCTGGATTCGGATTACTATAGCTTTAATCCATGGCAACCATCACACTCTTTCAGTAGTAAAATTCCAAGGAAAAAGCGTAAAAATTTACTGTGGACATTTAGCGCAAAATAATTTAAAGTGCCAATCTTTCTATGAAAAAGGCCATTGGAATAGCATATAAATGCACAACAAGAGGCCCATGGGCCTTATAGGTCATCTGAGCATCATGTAACAACTCTCCAACCATTGACTTTGGTTCAAAAAAATGTTTTAAACTAGAGTCCGTGACATTCACAATTTTGAAAGAAGCACCATTGCTCATCAGAATTTTACACTTAACAAGCTTACTTTGGTTACGTAATACCCATAGGCAGAGTAGGGGAACAAAGTGATGCTTTTAAACTATTAAGTAATACTTAGCAATAAACAGCAGTGCCCTACTCCACAAGAACCCCTTACCCTGGTTCCACACATTTCACAATTTTTGAAAAGGCATCCTTGCTCATCATAAATGTTTGACTGACGAAGGAGCATATTTCAAAGCATTATTCATTTTCAGGATATAATTAGAACCCCCCCCCCCACCTAGCGCTTCATGGTACCCCTGACCCAGGGGCCTTGATATTTACAGTTCTAAGAGTCGATGCTCATCAGCCACGTAGCATCGCTTTTGAAAGTGGGGGGGGGCAGCCAGAGAAATTTTTTTTTTTAACTTACTTGAAAAAGTTGACAAGCAAAACAAAAAAAAGAAGGAAATTACCCAAACTCGAAAATCCTATTTCGGGGGGGGGGGGTAGAAGCCAACTTCTCTCAGTACCATTTTGTTCATAATCAACACTACAATTCCCTTAAATCAATTTCCTGTAGTATAAAGTGGCGGGGGGGGGGGGGCAACCAGCCTTTCACTGAACCCCCCTCCCCCCGTTGCTTCGTGCCTGCTCATCATTACAGCTATTTAGGTAGTTCGTCTGCGTAATAAGAGAGGAGAAGATTTTCAAAGACTCATTTTCACTATATAATCTATAAAGCCCCTCCCTAACACCAGAACCGCTGGCCCTGGGGCCATGAAAATCACAATTTTCTAAGAGGCACCCTTACTTATCATACATTGTAACTACAGGTATATGTAGTTATAAGGAGATTTTCAAAGACCTGATGCATTTTCACTATATAATCAATAGAACCCCACCCTTTCACCAGAACCCCTGACCCTGGGGCAATGAAATTCACAATTTTAGAAGAGGCACCCTTCATCATCATAACTATGTATGAACATGTAATTATTTTTTTTAATACCAATAATGCATTTTCACTATATAATCAAATGAGCCCTACCCTACAGACCAGAACCCCTGACCCTGGGGCCACGAAATTCAATATTTTAGAAGAGGCACCCGTGTGCACCATTACTATGCATGTATTATATCTGTTTAATACCCATGAGCATAGAATTTTTTTTAAAGAATTAATGCATTTCCACTATATAATCAATAGAATCCCACCCTAACACCAGCACCCCTGATCCGGGCCATGAATACTCAATTTTAGAAGATGCACCAATCTCCTTATAACTATGTATGTAGTAAGTTTGTTTCATACCTAAGAGCAGAGAAACAAATTGAATGATTGATTGTATGTTGTTTAACGTCCCTCTCGAGAATTTTTCACTCATATGGTGACGCCTCCACTTGCCGGTGGAGAGCTACAAATTTTGTCCTATGCTCGGCACTTAGGGCCATTGAGCAGTGAGGAATCTTTTACGTGCTAGCACCTACATGTACTGCGACACGGGACCTTGTTTTATACGGTCTCATCTGAAGGACCGGTCTCCACGTACCGCAGTGGTATACGAACCCGCGACGTAAGGATCGACTCTTTACCTCGCGACTCTAGAACAGACGCTCTAACGCAGGCGACCAGAGAAAATTGAAGCCTTTTCACTACACATATGGTGAAATGGCGTGCAATTTATTGATGGGATTTCTTCTACTTGATTTACTTATCATTAATATTCATTAGCTCCTGCAAAAACTCAAAATGTACCCTTTCTTTAATTTTTTTAATATTTAAACATGCAAGCCTTGTTTGTTTTATTTCTTTAAGCAATTGTCATAGTTATTTGAGCAGAATTTTGCGTGATTGACAGTTGACAATTCATTTTACTTTCTTTTTAATAAAAAAAGTAGGTCACACTGATGCAAGAAATCGTCGTTTTTAAATTAAAAAGGCGGTCTTAACTGTTCTTGAAATGTTAAATTCATCTGTGATTGTAGTTTTTAATCGGCGGAAGAACTCTGTCATTTTGCGATAAACACTAACTTACATTTTATCACAAAAAATGATAAAAACACTATATGAATATATAGTTAATATATAGTGAATATATAGAAAATATGAATAAGAATCCAAACATCGGCAGAAGAACTTTATCCGAAATAGTATACTGACACGCAAAAGAAACGCAACAAGCAGTAATCTACAAATGTTTGATTTTTTTTTATCTTATGATTTTCAAAAGCGACTAAAGTAATGCTAAACTCACTTTTCAGAACATCATAGATTTTATAAAAATATTAAATGTTTATCTTTTTACTTTAATAAGTAAATTATGACTGTTAAAACACCCCCCTCTCCGCCATTCAAGTAAAATGTGCAAGACTGCCCTAAACAACAATTGCAGCTTAATTTCTATGAAACAATAGGTTCATTAATTTTGAGATCTGAGCGAAGGAATTATTCTTTTCTTTTTTAAATGCCCGTACTTCAGATGATTAGGTCGAATTTTCTCTAACTTAGAGCAGTGTAGCCACCCTTGGACTTCCGGTACAGGGACTGTCCTTAATGCATTTGATACGTAAGACCCTGTTGAGGCGTATTGTACTGAAATTTCGCTTTAGCAACTCTCCATCATCTTTACATTGAAATTTTCCAGGTAGAGCAATGAAAATGCGTACATAAGCCATTTTCAAGTAGCCTTAGCATCGTTACGGGAAACAAAAGGAGAGTTTATTTTTTTGAAATATTGTTGCATTACTTATGATGAACAGTAAAAAACCCTTAAAACTCCATAATATTGCCAAATGTTTTGTTAAACATGCAATTTTTGATTTCTTTTAGGTAGACTCAAACTTGACTTCCGGTTATGGTATGGAAATCGTTCAACCGTTAAATTACCGATGTTTACCAAATTGAAGATATTCATAATTTTAAGATACAAAATTCTTTACTTTACATAATTATTTCCCCCTAAAGTAGGATGTTGCGTTTCTTTTGCGTGTCAGTATATTATGAAAATTTGCAATTTTTTGTATGTTCTATAGATAAATTCTTATGGATTCTGTCGCCATTATAGCTCCAATATGGCCCATATGTAAATGAGCAGCATGAACACCATTTCTCCATATGATAGTCAAAAGAGCCCCACCCACCACCTGAAACTCTGATCGCTGTACAGCGACATCAGAATTTCGGAGCGTAACAAAGATCTGATTTTAATCAGATTGAACTTTACATCAAATTTGTTGGTTTTATACCCAGGAGCAGAAAAGAAGATTTTGAAGGAAATATTCATTTTCACTATATAATTTATAAAGACTCGGATGAATACAATACCAGAGGACAGATAGTCACTGCCCTGCTGAAACAGAAACTGAAGGATGATAGTCTTGTTATCTTTTGCGACAATAGTAACATGGCGTACAAGGGAGAAGTAATTCTAAGATACGTTGATGCTAAGGATGGATACCACCTTTCCCACCAAGGCACGGCAGTGCTGGCATCTAACATACGCAGCTCAGTTGACACAGCTTTGAACTTATCTCGTCGCGTTATGCAGTACAAAGGAAGAGGCTACTACAATACCCCGTATTATGGTAACAAGGGTCGGGGAGGTGACCGTTGGCGTGGACATGATTTCAAGTCTCAGTGGTGACTCAAAGTTTGCCAATTTTCAAGTCTATAGTCACGTTACCGTTTTCCTTGATTAAAAGTAATTTACTTGTGTATTCAAGTTTGTAAATCTAGACATTTTAGTTTCATAGTTTACCATCTAGTTGTAATAGTTTGTACAACAAACTGAATATTTGTCCAACCAATTATAGTCAATAGTGATACCCTGTTTACACTTTTTATTAACACCATTATATAACATTGTTGTCATTGTACAAAATCATTTATAATAATAAAATATCAACAAACCGGTTGCAAGTTTTTATCTATAGTTACTATTATAATATTCCATCGACTGTACTATATTTTATTGTATAATACTTCTGTCAATTATTCTCTTAGAATTAGTATATACCTATTTACAGCCTCATTATTACCATAACTGTTCCCACAATCTTTTATATACAATTCACATGAGAAGCAGTTTAAATATTTGTAGTTGGAATGTTGGGGGTCTCTTATCTGAACATTATGACAAGACCTTAGATAAAGAGTTTTTAGCAGAATTCAATAACTTCGACTTAGTTCTTTTAACAGAAACGCATGTGGGATATGAGCATAACATCAAATTTGAAGAATTTAATTACTATCCTTTTTGTCGTCAAAAATCCAGAAACAATCGATACTTTGAAGGTCTTGGCATTTTGGTCCGTAAAAGCATTAAAAAGGGAATTAAGATCCTTAATGATGGCACTTCAGAATATCAGTGGATAAAACTGTGTAGAGATTTCTTTAATTTTAAGAGGGATATATATCTATGCATTGTATATTATGCACCAAAAAGTAATATTGAGTTATTAGAATTACTTGAAAATAGCATTATTGAGAAATATAAGAATTTAGGAGATATCATTCTAACTTGTGATTTTACTGCCAGAACGGGATCAGATGCAGACTATATAATAGATGACAGTACCCTTCACATTCCAATTAACAACAATAACTATAATATTGATGTTGCAACTGAACAGAGAGTTAGCCAAGATAATGTTGTTGATGTTAGAGGCAAAGATTTATTAGAATTTTGCATAAGTAACCAAATACGTATTTTGAATGGAAGATGCTTCGGTGATAGTTCAGGCAATTTTACCTGTCTAAAGTCTTATGGATGTAGTGTAGTTGATTATGTGCTTGTTTCACAAAGTGTATTTCATGATATTCTTTATATGGGTGTATCAGATTTTAAAGCAATTGTTTCTGATTGCCACTGTAAACTTTCTTTTAAGATTTTAGCATCCTTTGATAATGAGTA
The DNA here is from genome assembly GCF_032062105.1 of Saccostrea cuccullata. Lineage (NCBI taxonomy): Eukaryota > Metazoa > Mollusca > Bivalvia > Ostreida > Ostreidae > Saccostrea > Saccostrea cuccullata. The sequence continues at coordinate 212,856 of NW_026927684.1, read as the reverse complement.
TATGAATAATGAATCTCTATTACATGATTTTCCTTTGCGTTATGTATGGAATGCAAACAGTGCACTAAATTTTCAAGAGACTTTTGCACATCCTGTAATACAAAAGGAAATGAGACAGTTCTTAGATGAAGAAATCCCTCTAGACAATTTTGGAATAAATAATGCCACTAACAAAGTACATATGATTTATGATAAAGTTTGTATAGCTTCACTACAGAAAAAGAAGAAATTTAAAATGAAAACGCAAAACAAGAAATGGTTTGATCAAGACTTATTAAAAATGAAAAAAAAACTTGTTCAAAATAAAGCATTAACACTGTCTCGCTTCCCTCAAGATCCAAAAGTGCGAGGTTCCTTTTTTAAATTAAACAAACAATATTCAAAACTAAGGGAAAAAAAGAGAAGAGAATTTAAACAAAACATTTTAAACCAGCTTGATGATTTAGAGTCTAATAATCCTAAGGAATACCGGTCCTTAGTTAACCAGTTGCGGAACGAAAAAAGAGATGATCAAAACTGCATCGAGGGTGATACTTGGTTCCAATATTTTTCAGATCTTACTTCTGTTTCAGACAAAATGAAAAAAAAAACTACATGTTTTAGAAGAAAAGTTAAAAGTAATGGAACATAATAATTACAGTTTCTCTATGATAGACAAAAAAATTACAAACACAGAATTACAAGAAGCATTTTCTAAGCTTAAGATGAAAAAAACACCTGTATTAGACAATATCTCAAATGAAATGCTTAAAGCATCACAACATTTCATCAATCCTTGCTTGTGCTTTCAAAAAAATGTTTTAAACTAGAGTCCGTGACATTCACAATTTTGAAAGAAGCACCATTGCTCAAACTGTTTAATGCTGTATTTACATCTGGAGAGTATCCTTAAAAATGGTCAGAAAGTTTTATTTGTCCTCTATATTCAAATCTGATGATTCCAAATAAGCCAGAAAATTTCAGAGGCATAACTATTAACAATAGTATTGGAAGATTATTTAACTTAATATTGAGTAATAGACTTGACAATTTTTTGCTGGAAAATGATACTATTCATAAATCACAGATACGTTTTTCCAAGAAATCTCGCACTTCAGATCATATATTTGTGTTAAAATGTTTACTCAACAAATATCTCAAGACTGGTGATAAGAAATTATATGCCTGTTTTGTTGATTTTCGAAAGGCTTTTGATAAAGTTATTCACGTTGGCATTATGTATAAACTGCAATCAAAGGATATAAATGGATATTTTTACAGAATTTTAAAATCTATATATAAGAACGATAGATTATGTGTGAAAGTAAATGATAAAATGACAGATTTTTTCACATCTGGGGTTGGGGTCAGACAAGGGGATGTCCTTAGTCCAAATTTGTTTAAACTCTTTATAAATGACCTCCCAAGTATTTTGGATCATAATTCTGTTTCTGTTACTCTAGATAAAGAAATGATTTCATGTCTTCTGTATGCAGATGATCTTGTTTTATTATCCAATTCAAAATCAGATCTTCAATGTAAACTCAATCTTCTCCATGATTACTGTAGTGAGTGGTGTCTAGAAGTAAACATAAAAAAAAAAACAAAGGTAATAATTTTTAATAACTCTGGTAAATTGCTGAAGGAAGCATTCCAACTTGGTAATGACATTATAGAATGTGTAAAACAATATAAATATTTAGGGATAACTCTTGAAAACAATGGAAAGTTTACTGAAGCCAAAAAACAACTGTATCATTAAAGTTTAAAGGCATGCTTTAAATTCTATAGGGATGTAAAAAATGCTAACCCCTCCTTAAAAACATTTTTACATATATTTGATCACTGTATTAAACCTATAGCTTTATATGGCTGTGAGAACTGGAGCATTATTAATGTTACTCCAAAAAGGAAAAATATCCCTCTTTTTGATATATTTAAAGATTGGGAAGTTGAAAAACTCAATATGAAATTCTGTAAATACATTATGGGTGTATCTAAATCTTGTACAAATGTAGGAATCTATTCTGAACTAGGGAGGTACCCATTATATATGGACATGTTAAAGCAAATATTCATGTACTGGTATAGACTAGAACATACATCATCTAACCTACTGAAAGCAGCTCTCAATGAGTGCAAATCAAACATCATCAACAGTGATTGGTACTCCAGTATATTATTCTACAGTGAAAAACTTAATATTGATTTTTCCCTTTGTAAAAAACTAAGTGAAAACAAATTTAAATTGTACATGAAAAGACAACGTATCAAAGGTCTTTTTATTTTGAAAAATACTTGAATATGAAAAACCGAGACAATCGGGTAATTCTCGCAAAATTCAGAATTAGTAATCATTGTTTAAGGGTAGAAACGGGTAGATATGAAAGGAAACTTAATAAATGTGGTAAAAATGAAATTCTTCCCAGGTGTGAGAGAGTCTGTCGTTACTGCACCTCCAGTCCAACTGAGGATGAATTGCATTTTTTGCTAGAATGTCCACTTTATAATGACTCAAGAAGAGAGTTTTTTGATAAAATCTTTAAAACCTTTCCTAATTTGATACTGCTTAACAATGTTGACCTGTTTACATGGATTATGTCAAATGAAGATTCTGAGTTTGTTGTTTTATTATGCCAACTTTTAAATGCAAATTTTAATAAGAGAAAACAAGATAGTTCAATATAGGCATATTGCAGATATTATACATAGGCAACTTATAATGTACATTCTATATATCCTAAAAGAAGATAGCTAACTCTCTGTTCATTATACAATGTTTGTTTTGTTCTGTTTTGTATATGTATAACTGTGATGATTTTGGACACTGTTCTGTATGCTCCACTGTGGGCCCAAATTGGTTGAAAAAATATTCTATTCTATTCTATAGCCCCGCCCTAGCTCTTGAACCCCTACCCTGGGCAATAAATTTCACAATTTTGGTAGAGGACTCAATGCTTATTACAGCCATGCCAACAATTTGTCTGCTTGAGGTCCACAAGTAAAGAAGAAGATTTTTAAGACTGCATTAATTTGAGTAGATTAGCCCCAACCCCCAGGGGGGGGGGGGGTCATGAAATTCACAAGTTGTATTCCATAGATGCTATATGCCAAAATTGGTTGAGAGGAAAAGCTGAAAATGTTCAATATTAGCACACGACGCACACCGCACGACGACGAACAAAACCGGATAGCAATAGGTCACCTGAGTTGAACTAAAATGCTTATATATACGATTGATTCATTGTGGGACCAGTCCTTCGGATGATACCTTATAAACCAAGGTCCCGTGTCGCAGTGCTGGCACGAAGAAGATCCCTCACTGCTCAATTGCCCTAAGTGGGGAGTATAAGACACAATTTGCAGCTCTCCACCGACAAGTGGTGGCGTCTCCATATGAGTGAAAAATTATTGAGAGGGACGTTAAACAACATTCAAACAAACTATTGAAAATTTTAAAAAATAATGTCGTATGAAAGATTACCATGTCATCTCCCTGGCCTTGAAAAGCTTTTCAACCCATGAAATACATGTAATTTAGACTTTTCTCATCATGCAATTTCTACCAAGCATAAAAGAGAGTAAGTGCATAGTCCGAAGACTGTATAAAACGGTACATGTAATGAATACACATGTGAAGTATGACAGCCCTAGCACCAACTGTTCAAAAGTTATGACCAAGATTAAAGTGTGATATTCTTGTGCCCCCGTAAACGAAGTTTTGGGGTATATAGTTTTTGCCCTGTTTGTCCGCCTGTCTGTTTGACTGTCCGCAAAAAAATTAACCTTGCCCATAACTTTTTGCCCATAACTAACCATAACTGTATGGGGCTATGCTTTCATATTTCACAGGCGTATTTCTTGTGACAAGACCATTCTTTGGGTACCACAAAATTTGACCTCTTGACATTTGTGTTTGACCTACTTTTACAAAAGAAATACCACACTTTAACTTTGGGCATACCTATATAAGGGTTGGTGCTAGGACTCGTACTTCTCATTTATATTCTTTGTGACAAGACCTTTTATTGGATTTCAAAAACTTTGACCCTTTGACCTTTGTACGTAGACCTTGGTCATTACATTTTAACGGTTTGGGCCAGGGATTTCATACTTTACATATATGTATATAATCCATGTGACCAGACCTTTCCTAGGATACCAACAACTTTTATTCTTTGACCATAAACTATAAGTTTGACCAACTTTTTAAAAAACATTGGCCATAAATTTTGAACGGTTAAAGCTAGGGCTTTCATACTTCAAATATGTAATCCTTGTGACAAGACCTTTCTTTAGAAATTAACAACTTTGACCTTGACCTAGGATTTTGAACAAATTTTATTTTTTGCAAGAGTGGTTCAAACCACAAGGTCAAGGTCAAATTGTTGGTACCCAAAGAAAGGTCTTGTCACAAGGAGTACAGTCAGTACACATGTGAAAAATAAAAGGAAGAGACCCACCCACTCTTAAGTTATGGGCAGGGTTAAAGTTTTGGCGAACACACAGACGAACGGACAGGACAAAATCGAAATACCCCAAATCTTCGATTACAGGGGCTTAAAAAGTTTTTTAATCTTTAAACTGTTAAACAGACAAACAAACAAAAATAATACAATATTTAAAGAAGTGATACTTTATATCCGATTAAACCTTAAATGAAACAAGATGTGTTTGTAAAACACTGATGCCCCCGTATAGCAGTTTAAGGCAAGGGTAAAATTGCTCAAACGCAAGTTAAACTCCAAGGTCAGTGTAAAAATTGTTGGTACCCAAAGGAAGGTCGAGGTATACATCTGTGAAATATCGCATCCCTAGTACTAAGGGTTCAAAAGTTATGATCAAGGTTATTTTTAAGCGGTTCAAACACCAAGCTCAAAAGGTTCTTTTTTCTTTTTGTTTCTTTTCAAATCATTTATTCAATAACGTATAATATAACAATGAGGCAAAAATTCCGCAGAAGCCCTCTGGTAATACCTCACCAGGGGTGCCAGGAGCTCCCTGGATCAGTATAATATTATATATAATATATTTCCAGTATTTGATCACAGAATTTTTTTCACATTATACTAGTATATAATTATTGACGCTTCATTTTCATACATATACATAAATATCATAAAAAAAATTGCACCATTTTTGTATGTACATGGAACACACTATAAGATTAACACCAGGAGAAGCATGACCCTTGTTGCAGTGGGGATTGTGTAAAAAAAAAAAAGGTCTATATCAATCACACTGTAACTAGTATTGAGGGCCAGGTCAACCTCAAATACGGGTCTTTTTATGTTTTACAGCTTATAAACAAGATCAATATGTAGAGTATTCCGAGAATAAAATTAGAAGATAAAAACAAATCAGAATGAATGAATTCTACAAAGACATGAATAATTTTTTTTTCTCACATACATAATTTGAATCTGGCATTACATTTTCATTTGATGATCTTTTAACTTAAACATAGGTTACATGAAAAATAACATAGCAAACTAGAACACTAATAACCTGTGTAGTTAGTGTGTCTTGTAGTGGATTAAAAATGTGAATACATGTATGTAGTTTATCACAGCAGCAGATATTGACAAAAACACTATAACTAGTATTGAAATCACAAAAAATTTTGAAACATTTTTGATATGCATTTTAAATTCTGAAGTCGGTTATTTTTAAATTCTCATATTTAATTTTATTTCTTGTTTTCCATATGACCCATTTATAAATACATATTAAAGTGTTAACAAAGGTTCAAAAGGTTAAAATTGGTGGTACCCAAAGGAAGATTTTTTCACAAGGTGTACATCTGTGAAATATGAAAGCCCTAGCACAAACGGTTCTAAAGTTAAAGTCAAAGTTAACGTTTTTTTTTAAATTGGGCCAAACTTTAAGGTCAAGGTCAAATATTTTTTATATTTTAACAGTGAATAAACAAGTATGAAAGCCCTAGCATTAACTATTCAAACGGAATTTTTTGGAAAATGTAGGTCAAACTCCAAGGACAAGGTCACGAGGTCAAATTTGGTGGTTCCAAAAGAACCAAGGAATAAATTTGTGAAATATGGAAGTCATACACTCACTCAAACAAACGTTTTGGGCAAGGTTAAAGTTTTTTGCGGATAAACAGACAGGCGGACGGACAGGGCAAAATCTAAATACCCTGGAATCTTCGATTATTTGGGCATAATAAAAAATGGTTCTATAATTAAGAAATTTACTCGCTTTTTGAGCAAAAGAAGGTTAATTTCAATCAGTCCACGAGATTTAACATTTACATGCATGTATGTTGAAGGGGGCAATTATTTTTCCCAATATCCTTCACCGTGTCACGTGTTTCCGGAATATATTTCCTGAAACAAATGAATGTCAAAATGAGACTATAATCTATTGTGAAAACAATGCTTTAGTTAGAATCAATGACCAACAATTTATTGCTGACATTTTCGCTTGTTTAGATCGGGTGTGTTCACTCGTCTTGACTTCTGGCCTGATGGTTAATTAAAAAGGTTTTTCGGATCTTTAACAGTAAAATATGGGAAAAAGCTAGAAAACATAAAATAATTGACCTTAAAACATCAGCTTGAACCCGTGTCTTGGAGGGGAAATTGATAAGAAAAAATGATAACATTGTTAAGACTGTAGGGGGTGTTCTATTGGTTCACTTGTCTTAGTTCGTTTTATTTTGCAGAATTGAACGACACAAACGATATTACGGAAATTTCAGTCAGACGATTTATAACAAGATCACGTGAAATGCCTATTACGAACGATTGGCACCGCCATGATTTACATGCTAAAAGGTCATTTGTGGTGATGATCAAAAAAGTCATATAGAAAACAAAAATACATAAGAGTTTTAACTCTCTACATGTATATTTAAGCTGCAACTGTAAAATGTGGTCGTTTTTCCATAACATAATTCTACAACAAAGCCATCACAAAAACATCCTGCAATTGAGAACGGCAAAAATTTCAACTATTTTGACCTCGTGCAATCAAAATGTTTCATGTAGCTCACTTTTAGTTTTTCAAAAAGAAAATATTTTGTACAAGTAAATCAAACTTCCTTTCAGTATAAAGTAAGCTTATACCTCGTAATTAACATGATCTGCATGGAAGCTGGATTTGAGTGTACAAACCAAACAGAAAAACTATAGATACTTAAGTATCCCTTCAAGATTACAGTTATAATATAGGTGTAAACATGCTTGTATCAAACAAATAAATGTCCAAAAAGTTCGGACGCCTGCACCATCATTCATTATGGAGCACCAAGTTCTCAAAATTATGAAACAAAGTGCAGACAAATTCATTAATCGTCGATTGTTATTATTTGGCTTCCATACTAAAAGTTAGATTACTTACTGAATTTAACAATATCAGTGTTCTCATTTTCTTATCATTTTAAAAGAACCTCTCTTATTATTGTTAATTAAATCTTTCACTTGATTGCGAGTTATTTCAGCAGTCCAATAAACATGTTTATGGCGAATTCTGGGGGTGCAATATTGAAACAAAATTGATTTTTACATTATATGAAGGCTCTCCCCGCACAATGAAATGACATCATAACTTGTTCTAACATTTACTGGAATCCAGGTCAATAACCCCTGGGAGTTCATTCATGCCATTTAGTCTTAATGAAAAATAAATACTCGTCATCCGGCAATTGTTTTAAGTAACCAATCCTTCTTCAGATGTAACCATTAGAAAAGTGACGTAAGATTTACGGAACAAAATCAGTGAAGCATTGGTATCCAGCTAGAAAAAAGTCCCAGTGGAGCTATAAAATATGGGACTATTTCAAGTGATAAATTTTTAAGGAAGCTAACTAACCTGATTAAACATCACCATTTCATGTAAATCCATTGGTAAATTTTGCATATACATGTACATGTACATGTATGTTCTGTGAACATCAAATATCTAGGATTCTCTGATAAGAAACATTTGAATTTTGCTTGTTCCATCCACCAAACTGATAAAAAATAGAAGTAAAAGAATAACACAATCAAAAGGAAGTTAAATACATTGTTAACTTAACTAACAATAAATGATAATTTGGAGTACAAGTACTGGCGCATACGTATTTCACTGTCAATTAAAAGTACTGAATCATTTTTGTTCCGATTTTTTAAAAAAAATAATTAACCCGATCTGAGGAATCCTTTTAATTTGGGATATTGAAACATATATGGCTTACAAGATCTATAATGAAATTTAAATTAATCAATTGTAACTTGGTTTGTGAAATATTAAATACTGTTCAGAAACAATTTAACATTTTTTTCTGTGCATTTAAAATCAAAACAGAGTAAGTGATGGTGGCAATTTCTTTTTGTCAGTTGAAAAATCTGACAATGACATATACTCAAAGTTTTCATCTTTAGGAAACTCGAACAAGTTTTATCACGCCATGAAATTCTGATGGTGAAAATATTATCACGTGATTCTTCGCAGAGATCGAATGGAACCTGGCTGACAAGTGGTACAGTTATGAATGGTTTTCTTTTCAACCCGTTCTATAACTCGATTGATTTTTCAGAACAATCTAGCTTCGTAAGAGTTACGCCACTTAGCATGATTATGGCCAAGTCTTTGGTTTAGCTCTGGGAGCCCCAAAAGAAGTGTCAGATGAAAAAATAAAATAGAAGGTGCACAATAGCATTATGTAATAAAGAATCTGTGAAAGTATCATTAAAAATTAATTCTATTCAGTTGTATAGGGGGAGTTGCGGATAGGAGATGGGTACCTTCAATATTATAGAGAGAATGAGAGTGTCCATGTTTTGCTATGGAAAACCCAAAAAATAAAGTAAGAGGTGCCTAATGGCACCATGTGGCAAAGAGTCTGTTAAAGGCTCGTTAAATTTCATCCATGCAGTGGTATGAGGAGTTTCGCATAGGAAATGAGTACCCCAAAGTGTAACAGACGGAAGGACGTTTCATGTTATAAAATCTTGAAATAAAACCCAACAAAGTAAAAAATGATATCTAAATTAATTTTATTTGAATCTACTGTAATAGACAAAAGAAAACTAATTTAAACAGCATTTTCATGAAAATATAGTTGGATGGATTTCCTCCATAATCTGAAAAGAAATATATCAAAGGTTAAAAATTAATTGGAATGGAATTGAAAAACTGACAACAATTATGTTTTGTAAAAATGATTCTATTAAAGCAAAGACCCAAACGTTTCTAGTCAAAGACATGTCAAGTGAACTCATAGTATTGAGGAAGGTACATGTATATATACATGTATTAACCTTTGCATGTCACGTAAATGGTTAAAAGCGGGAAAAGAAATTTGATTGACAAATCTCCTTCGTTTCAAATCTGCACGACTTCCATAAAAAAAACAGCTGATTATTAATGTTGACCAATAGTTTGTGTTTCATTAATATAATTCAATTATTATCGAAGCGTTGTGGTGATTTCATGAAGAGTTTCAATCTCACCACATATTACCAGGCATGCGGGATGTATTCTTGTTGTGAACAGGATGTCAGATCATTTTGGACCAAAATGGCGTTTCAAACGGAAGTACACCATGTAGTGGCGTTGTCAAGAGCCCCCTGAAGAGAGCATTCGACGTCGATCCCGATGCAAATGACGCCACTTCCGTTTAGTACAGTTCTAACTCACTCAGCAGCAAACAAACACGCGATTGTGAGGGGATAACAACCATTCTTGGGTATAATTATGGTGATCGGAATATTCGTCCCTCTGTTTATCCGTCCGTACGTCTGTTACGCTTTGGGGTACACATTCCTTATACGCAACTGAATGAAATTTAATGAGAGATTCACATAATCTTTGTTACAGAGTGCATTGGGCACCTTCCATTTTACTTTTTGATCGAACACGTTTTCGGGTTTCCCATAGTAAAACAAAGACCCTGCAATTCTTACTATAGTATTGAAGGGTACCCATTTCTTATCTGCAAATATTCCTACACCACTGAAAAAATTAAATCATACTTTCGCAAAATTCTATATAACATAATGATTTTGTACACTTCCTATATTACATTTTGATCCGCAACTTATTCAGGGTCTTCGATAGCAAAAAATGGACTTTATAATCATATGGGAGGCGCGCGTATCCTTAAGTGAGCTCAGTGCTCACAGTTCCACTTAGTTCTTATATATGTACATTGAAATTATGAATGCAAAGCTAAAAATCGCGTCGCTACACAACCTGATAACATATATTTTTAATGTTTATTTTTTTATTTACCCCCCCCCCCCCCTAAAAAAAATAACTTGTACATATATTGGTAGACGTCGGGATGTCAAAATCTGGATGTCTGCATTTTTTAAAACGTTCAATGAAAACGCATATAAAGGCAGTATCGGAAATGAGGACAGCCGATAAATATTCTTAATATGTTAAACTTATTTATGTTTGGCCAATTTCATAAATCAGCTTAAATATGCCAATTTTATAAACAAGAAATATTTTATCCGTAATCTTATATCTTTATAGATACTTTTGAGTCATTGAGGAGAAAAATATACACTACTCTACCGGAAAATATTCCCATTAAGTATGTATTGGTCTAGGATTCTTCCGTTTTTCAATACTTCCCTAAGAGCAAGTCTTTGTATGGGAATCTTATTCAATAAAAAAAAAACGATGTCACCGATTTAGTTTATTTACAATTTTGATAACCGATTTCTATCGTTGCCTAAAGAAATGTGGTCACATCACGAACGTTCGAATGCCGACAGATACTTCTGATAGCAAATGAAAATACTTGGATATATTGTTTCATTGACTGATAAATGTATCTCTTTTTCTTTAAATATAAAATAGGAACATGGGTGAACAAGGCGTTCAAAATGCCTATAGCTTCATATATTAAAAAAACACATTCTCAAATTAAAGGCTCTTGATTAATGGTGGCATTTAAATCATGTATGGGACAAGATCATTCACTTCATATATTTTTCGAAAAAAAAATGCGAATGTTTTGTTATAAAAGTATACTTTAAAGGTATACTTGGTCTTTGCTCCATGTTTTTGTAAACCAAAATATGTATATTTTTATGTCAACTATAAAGATTAACTTTTAAAAAAAGGAGCGAAGTCCCACTCATATAGAAGGAATTTGTTGAAGTATTTTTGTCCACTTGCAGGTTGCACAACAGCATTAAATTCTGCTATATATTCTTTCCAAAAAGGTTGAGTAGATGTAATTAGTTTAAAACAAACTTCTGAGAAGTTTCCTTTTCAGATCGATCGTGTAAAACCATTCTTTATAAAGATTTTAGTACCAGCAAGGCACGCAAGTTTGTTTCGGTCGAAGTCGAGCAGGTGCTTGAAAATCTAGTCCAGGGCCTAATCACTCCCTACGTTTGACAGAATATAGAAAAATCAACAGGCCCTAGATTTAAATAAGTCTGGTCAATACAGGAAGTTTACATGTTGTTTTTCATCTCATAAAAAATTCAGCTCCAGTCTCGTATCAAAATGTCCAAATTGAATGGGGAGATTCCGGGATTATTTTGCGTCAGCCATGATTTGACGTGAACCCAAGTGAAATACTGTTATGACACCTAAGAGTGTGTATGCTATTTCATAGGCTTAATTTTGAGAGTTTAGTAAATTGTATAATTTTAGATAAAGTATACTAAAATGTTGGATGAAGTATCAGAAAAATTTTCTACACCGATTATTGAGATTTATTTTTCACATCATGTTTGTCGCACTGTTGGCATTTCACCCGCCTTGTTCACCCATTTTCTTTAGAAAAATTGGAAATAAATAACATTTTACTATTTTAAGAAGACGATAAGGTGCTCAGGCCGGCAGCATTGAACAGTATTTGAGGGTTTAGAGGTTTATATATCACGAACTGAGGGTAACAGAACCTACAAGTTTTCAGGTCTATTTTATTGCAGCCCGGAGGACCGGGCTGCTCTATACATATAAGTTTATCTGTTGGTGTATGGGGATTGGGGTGGGAGTAGTTATTTAGAATTAAAGGTTTTCTAAACATTGAAAAGATTGTTAATCAGGATGTTCTTTCCGTTTATAAATTACGAGATACATAATATATTTACTTCCATGAAGTGAATCTGTAAAAATGTATATGTTTTTCACATTTAATATATAAAGTTGCTTATCATTTACTATCGAAAAACGACAGGTCCCTTTTTTTAGAACATCAAATTTTACTTCTCGGATAAAAACGTACTCTGCACAGTTCATGTTTTATATTCTAAAATTGAAAATTAATACATTTTTAAATATAGGTGATGCGTGTGTCTAACTTCAATTTATATTTTATGCAGCCAAACTTTACTTGAGGAATTGATGAAGTTTAAAATTGTATCGTTTTTGATTGATTTTTATCCGACTACAAGATTTCAAAATATTCGCGACTATCGTCTCCATCAATAATACGCATTCCTTTTCACACATATCGAAGCGGTTTGATGAGCAAGACTCATTTTCATTGTTTACTCTATATATTTCCCGGGCGAACCCAAGTGAAATACTGTTATGACACCTAAGAGTGTGTATGCTATTTCATAGGCTTAATTTTGAGAGTTTAGTAAATTGTAGAATTTTAGATAAAGTATACTAAAATGTTGGATGAAGTATCAGAAAAATTTTCTACACCGATTATTGAGATTTATTTTTCACATCATGTTTGTCGCACTATTGGCATTTCACCCGCCTTGTTCACCCATTTTCTTTAGAAAAATTGGAAATAAATAAAATTTTACTATTTTAAGAAGACGATAAGGTGCTCAGGCCGGCAGCATTGAACAGTATTTGAGGGTTTAGAGGTTTATATATCACGAACTGAGGGTAACAGAACCTACAAGTTTTCAGGTCTATTTTATTGCAGCCCGGAGGACCGGGCTGCTCTATACATATAAGTTTATCTGTTGGTGTATGGGGATTGGGGTGGGAGTAGTTATTTAGAATTAAAGGTTTTCTAAACATTGAAAAGATTGTTAATCAGGATGTTCTTTCCGTTTATAAATTACGAGATACATAATATATTTACTTCCATGAAGTGAATCTGTAAAAATGTATATGTTTTTCACATTTAATATATAAAGTTGCTTATCATTTACTATCGAAAAAACGACAGGTCCCTTTTTTTAGAACATCGAATTTAACTTCTCGGATAAAAACGTACTCTGCACAGTTCATGTTTTATATTCTAAATATAACATTTTCTTATATGAAAATTAATACATTTTTAAATATAGGTGATGCGTGTGTCTAACTTCAATTTATATTTTATGCAGCCAAACTTTACTTGAGGAATTGATGAAGTTTAAAATTGTATCGTTTTTGATTGATTTTTATCCGACTACAAGATTTCAAAATATTCGCGACTATCGTCTCCATCAATAATACGCATTCCTTTTCACACATATCGAAGCGGTTTGATGAGCAAGACTCATTTTCATTGTTTACTCTATATATTTCCCGGGCGACAATTGATGGTTACATCAATGTTTTCTTGTTCTTATTTAATTAATGTGATATTTTTATCGCCTGCTGAACTGATTGAGGTCACTTTACGTAGACTCTGTCTGGCTGTCCGTCTGTTGTACATTATATATTAGGAACTCTTAGAGGTACACGTGTCTGTTTTTTTGCACATACATGTACACTGATCGGAACAATGCCTTTTGTAAAGTACTTTGGTAAAGAATCTTGTAACCTTTGAAATTGATCTACATTTCAACTTAGTGGCCACTTGACTTTGACTTACCTCGCAGAAAATACGCTAGATGGTTTACTTTAACAAAGATCATTTGTATTTTATGGAGATGGAGTTTTGATTTATAAACATTTATGAACCTCTGATTCAGTACCTTTTCTACGTCTTTTTTTTTTTAAATAAACGATATGCAATTCCTATGTGCGCTGCAATTTCATGCGCGGATCCATGAACCCCTTTCAAGGGGATCAATCTAAATAAAATGTCAGACACGAACTTTTACGTCAAAAAAGACTCCTGTGGAAACTGGGCTAACTTTGTTGAGGATAGAACATGTATATACTTCAATTTATTTTTTCTATTTCTGTTTTCCCCCAGACACATACCCATCCTTCCTATTTTACGAAAGGGTCTTGTCTTCTATACAGTGTAGGGAGGTCTTTTTACGTAACTTTACATTCTAAAACTCCAAGGAGGGATCCACTCGCATATATATATATGTACTTTTCCCTAAACCTACGTGTACGATGCAATCACATGATATCAGCCCCAAGTAACCACATAGGCATTATACTATTTGTGAATCGTGATATTCGAAAATTCAGACGCATATAAGTATTTTGTTTATACAATGAACCTCGATACAAATATCAGTGATAAAAATATGAAGGAGCTATTAAAATCGTGTATTTTTAATCGTTATTTTTTAATCATCATCATTTGCCATTTTAACAAACAACGAGAATAATTTTTGCTTTCCTTAAAATTTCAAGATCCATTTCTTTAAGTGATCAGTCACGCTTTTCGAGAAATCATTTTTAAACGAAAGCTTTCTCATCATGATATTTCTGCCAAGTTCAAAGTGATCATAAAAGTTTTAGAGAATAATTTATGTTCTTATGTATTTTCTACACTAATTTGCATCATAGTTATAAATTGAACTGATGATATTTTTCACTTTATATCAATGCAAGATGAAGAAAAATTACAATGAACAGTAATCATGTTCAATAGTCCATTGCAAATCAACAATGCAAATCAGAAGCAGAACAGACGAAGGTCCCAAAAATAAGAGCTGGGATCAGGTACCATGGAGGAAAAGGTATCGCCTGTAAACCAGTCACACCCGCCATGCGCACCCTGTCATGATCTGGCAAATCTCGTAAAAATGTAGTGCAAAAATATGGCCAAACAACTGATACATTAATGTTGAATTAATATTTATCCTGAAGGCAGATTATATCTCCATACAATATCATTGGTGAGTTTCAAGTAAGATGTTCCACCCTAAGTCCATCTGAGCTTTTTGATCGAAGGATAATGAAAATTATCCTTTTAACATTGTGCATTCAAGGACAACATGCGTTTTGTCGGACCCAAGAACCAAACTGTTTGCACCTAAGAATTTTTCAATTTGCAATAAACACATCTTACATTTTATCACCAAAATGATCAAGACACTAATTCTGTGCCTGATCATTAAAAGAAACAATGTACCCTCGCTTCGAATTTTCAAATCAAAAAGGCAGTCGCAACTTTCACACCCCTACTAATATTATTGTGATTAAAATTTAAGCCACGTGGTTTAGGTTGACCCATTCAAAGGTTATACGATAGAACCAGTTTTATAAATAAAATTGGCAGTAAACAGGAAATTGTTATTATAGTCTTTTTCTCCTGAAAACATGTCCTATGAAAAATGTGTTTCCAGGCCTTTTTGAAAGATTTTTATAATTGGGTGGGTATAAGGGGGGGGGGGGGTCTGTTAAAACAATATACTTTAATTTTACTCTCTAGCCACAGTTTTACCAAATCGCCCGATACCGTGGTAGAAAAAATGTATAATACCATCTACACTGACCAACCTTGTTCGCCTTATATGGCTGTTGTTATTAATGCGCACAGAGGATCTTACCACGAGCAGCTGACCAATCGTTGAATAGCAACGTTTACGTAAAATACATGTTTACATTTTACTTTGAACACGTGGTGCAGGTCAATCTATGATCGATATCAAAGGACCGCAAAAAATGTTCTTATGAAAAAATACAAAGATTAGGAACTATAAAAGTTGTCAGCAGCGTTTTAATTTGTTGTTACATGTAGAACTACTTTGAACTCCTCAGGTCTTATATTCTGCAGAACATCGAAAATTAAAGGTTCATAACACATAAGTAGGGGTGTTTCACTTTGGTATCAAGTTTTGTCATTTCCAGTAGGTGATATCCAAAACAAAAAAAAAAAATCAAAACATCGGTGGAAGAACTTTGATTTCTCCCAAAAAAGTTAATACTCAGTGCATAAAAAACTGCGATTTTTTGGGTACAGTTTTTGCCTTTTCGGAATTTACCGTTATTATAGCTCCATTTTGGACGATACGAAAATGAGCAGAATGAACACTATCCCCCCCATATGGCCATTCGACATGATTCAGATATTCTGACAACTAACAATTACCATAGCTCAGTCGGTAGAGTGCATCCTCAGTGATCGGAAGGTCGTAATTTCAAATGACGGCTAGACCTGAGTCATCAGATCAACAAGGGATGTTTTCACCTACAAAGCATCTGATCCCTTTAATATGTTGATCGATATTTTTTTTTTAGATCGACCACTTCGTTATCTTCACTCTTTACGTTTGCAATGTGTATCGGTTGCATCCTCTAATAAATCAACAAATGGCCAATATTCCATATACATGTACTGTAATAATTGGATTAGCAATGAAGTTTAACAGTTTTATTAAACATTTATTTTACAGCATTGTTATATGAGAACATTTTTTTACATTGCTCAAGACCTTATACAAGAAATATGACACCTTTAGACACATAGAAATGAAAGAGAAAAACGACAATCTTTCAGTATTCCGCATATTATCTGTTCTTTTATCTTTTAAGGAATGAACTATTTACTAGCTTTAAAACTTAAGACACATTGAAATGACGTTAAAAAAATTTAAATTCTAGTTTACAAGCAAATAACTACCATTTTATTTCGTGGTAATTTTGGGGGGAAAATACACTTTGGAACATAAATATATATTTACTTATTGAAAATTGTAAACGGCCTTGGCCTAGTGAGCATAATTATGGCAGACAATCATTAGCAACCCACAAACCACAGTCATTATCTGCAATCAGCACGGTTCTGTTTCTACACTAGATGTGCAGCCTGAAATATCACCTCCTCATAAACCTGAATGCCAACAAGACAGTTGAGGTTTTTTAAAACAATGTTTGTAGTAGAAAATATATCTTTAGTTATCATTTTCATATAATGAAATATAAAAACCATGTAAGAAATAAACGTGGCAAATAAAGGAATGAATATGCATATGCACAGTTCATATAAATATTTTCCGATAAGCTTAAGTCGTAAAAAATACCATTTTTAAGAAGGTACAAGAATACACAAAAAATGATGATATGCTAAATTGTGAGGAACATTTTTTTTAATCTAACGCCTTTTGTATGAAGTATAAGTATATAGTAAATCTAAACAGTAAACCATAAACTATATAGATTTAATTAACATTTTCTTTTGATAAAATCATTATGAAAGCAAGAATGGTTATATTTAGTATTTCATAAAATGCGCCTTGAGCCTTTCCTTAACAATTTACCGTAAAACTGCAGCCTACTCCCACCTACATCGTTGAAAAATCCCAAACATCGCAAAGGGCAAACAGGTGGTTCATTGCAAAAATATAATTAGTACGCTTACCGAACTTGCGTAATATAATTGCGCAAGTGTTGAGCAAAACATCACCCTTCCTTCGTAAATGATTTAAAACAGTGAAAATTCAACTGAAATAAAACATATCAAAATAAATAACACTGAACTTTAAAGATGTCCTGAGTAAAACAAAATATACAGTCAAGCCCTAAAAATTCATTTTTTTAAAAATATTTACAACAAACAACAAATCAGCTGTTGTTTCTTATGACCCGGTTGATCCAGTTGAGGTAATGAGTAACCTTAGTATATATACCATATTTTCCTTTCTGGCCACAGCCTTCCCCATAACTTGTTACCCCGTAAACAATCCATCGCTCTGTTCCATTCACAATTTTGGGGCATATGAGGGGGCCACCACTGTCCCCTGCGCAAGAGTCAACGCCTCCTTTTTTGAAGCCTGCGCAAATTTGTTTGTCCCCTATATTGTAATCAAAGGCTTTTCGACATTTTTTCTTGCTGACAATTGGCACTTCCGCTTCACGAAGAGCTTCAGAACCTAATAAATGTGTATTTTTCTGCTTTCCCCAACCCACGATGAAACAACTTGTTCCATCAGCAAGTTCATCGGAGGGCTCCGGTAAGCATGCGTATTGAACCATATGACTGATTTTTTCCGGTTTACGAAGTTTTAGAAGAGCTATGTCATTTGTGATTGTTTCGTAATCAAAATTGTTATGAGGAAAATCTTTTTCCAGCTTCATGTCCATTTCATTTTTGTTGTCTACATTTATTTCATGTTCGCCTACACGAACGATAACTCTCCTCTTCCGACCCCGACGCCTGATGC
The DNA here is from genome assembly GCF_032062105.1 of Saccostrea cuccullata. Classification (NCBI taxonomy): domain Eukaryota; kingdom Metazoa; phylum Mollusca; class Bivalvia; order Ostreida; family Ostreidae; genus Saccostrea; species Saccostrea cuccullata. The sequence continues at coordinate 194,656 of NW_026927684.1, read as the reverse complement.
AATGAGCAGCAGTTAAAACCCAACCCGGGGCGATGAGAGTGCCACCGCAGTATTGTTCCTTCCACTTCGTTAGGATAGCGACCTGTCAAAAGATATATATAAATGTAATTATATATATAGCATGTAATTTTTACTTAAAAGATAATTCAATATGAATAGGTTCTGATCTTACAAATTCATATGTAGCCAAAAAAAAAAAAAAACACGAGTCAGATGTGAATTAAAAGATTACAAATAAACCCTTCAGCAATACGTTATTATAAAGTTTATAAAATGGCATAGAAAAAAAAACCCTTCATTAATCGATCTTTTGATATTTTGAATTCTGTTAATGTAGTTCGGAAAAGCATTCCTTTATTCCTAACCTGCCACGGCCAGCTGTGGGGGATGGCTTCTCTCCCCCCGACAATGCGGTATCCTCCCCGAGGCCGAACTCCACAGGTGCCCTGAGTGGTTTCCAACAGAAAAGCTTTCCGATCGCGAGCTAAAAAAACAAAACAAAAATAACCTCAATACCGAATTTACATTTACGCAAGAGATTCACTCGTGTATAAAGTTGAAGCGCGCTTTTGATTAATTTGATAAAATACAAATATTATACATATACATACACGAGGACTGTCCATAAAGTTTATGAACAAATGCTACAATTTTCTTGTATTAACAGTTTACAATAAAAATTTAAAAGAGACCATCACAAGGCCATCTTTAAAAAAAACTGTTTGGTTGCCCTCTCCCGACTGACTGACTAAGCCCAACTCAAAACTTTTTTTACATTCCAGGACACGATTTTTTCCTCTTTATTCCTCTAATCCCATCAGCAAATATGTTAACTTTTTCTACAGAATAAAAATTCCCACATTCTTATCAATAATTTTATCCTGAGTCGGGAAGGCGTAAACAAACATATCATTTGAAATATGGCCTAATTTAAAAAAAAATAGATGTTTGTAAAACACTCATCCCTCTTCCGGAATGAATGCAATTTTTCTAAGTCCAAGGGGCATAACTCTGTCCAAACTGCTCGGATCGTATTCCAGAACAGAACGTGACCTAGATATTCTTATGATAAATCTGTATACCAAATTTCATTTCAATATGAGCAACCACTGCAAAGAAAATGAAGGGAAACTGCAAATAATTGGAATTTTCTAGGTCCAAGAGGCTTAACTCTATCCAAATGACTCGATTGTACCCAAAACATAACTTCACCTAAATACATGTATTTTTTAAAGATTAATTTCTATATCAAATTTCATTTCAATATGTGCAATATATATTTGAAAACGATGTGCATGTAATACCCGATTTTCTTCCCCCTCTCTATAATATTAGGGAAACAAGGGCACCGCGAGGCAATCGCAACTTCTCGGGCCTTTCCGACTATAGCGAAAAAACGACCTCGAATGTATATGGTAGACGCCATGACAACCCTCTCTTTTCACGATCATTGAAATAAATGCATGGAGACCTTTTATCTGTGGAATATTGAGTTTAACTTTATTCAATGTAATGATATTACCTAAAATATACTATAGAAGGGACTTCTAACTCCGTCTATCATATATTTGAATAAACAGGAAATGTATAAATTTTTAACATCCGGTGATGTTAATACATTCGAGGTTGTTTTTCCGACCTCTGACGGAAAGACCCGAGTTGATGCGATTGACCGCGAGGCGGAACATCCGATTGCAAATACATGTAGCATATCGATCCCGATGCATATTAGGTAACTTTCGTTTTGTACAGCGCTAACTCACAAACTAACACACACGATTGCGCTACTATATCACCTACAACTCCATTGCGAAGGGATAAATATAAGTTACTATTATAGTGCTACTTAAAACAAACGTGTGCCTGAAAATTGTGACCTTTAAGGACAGACAGAGTGATCCCCCATGATCTGCAGGCGACGTAAAATCCATACTGTCCTTGAAGGTATAATCACGACTTTGATATGATATGTGTACCTTTGCAAATTACTTGAAATCACTAATTTGAAATTTACGGTGCTTTTTGATTTCTATTTCTGTTCTCCCTAGATATTATAACTTGAGAAACGACCATGCAAGATTTTTTTAACGACATTATCAAACGTTATTAGAAGATATAAAGTAGGTGCGCTCAATGGGAGGTCTCCTTCACTGTATAAACATGGCGGCCCTTGTGTTGTCTAACGCTAGATTGAAATTCCAAGGTTAATGATTGTATAAAATCGATAGTAATTTACAGCAAGTCCACGAAAGTGACAGAATCAAAGAGATGAGACTTAATAAAAGAACTAGATTTTTTTTTCGTCCTCTTGCTGGCTTTGTTTGGATATATAAAGTAAATCGAGATTTAATAACATTCATTCACTTCGAAAGAAAAGTGCAAAATAACACATTAAAACTGAACGTTCTCATTGAGATTTACAACAAAGTGATGCAGGGACTCATTCAGTTAAGGAACAGGTGTTTGTTCTTGCCCTGGCAGATTTACGAACAGCCACTAAAATAACTTAACGTCAATTATATTGTTCTTCAAAATGCTTTCCCATTTATTTCCCCTCCAAATAACACTCTTTTTTATTGTCACGTATAGATAGCTTTAGTAATCTAAAACGAACAAAGGCATGGAAAAGAGGTAGAGATTATGACAGTGTGTGTATTTATGTTGCCTCTCGCTATTCCAAAAATGATATTAGCAATTCTTTCTACGAGAAATATTACTAATCAAGGCCATCTTTATGACCTTGACTTTGCAATGTACTTTACGTAAAAGCTAATTGCATTGTCAAGAGGAATTATCGAATTAAGCATTGATTCGACCTTCTGTTCAGTTTCTAGGGAGGCACATACCACAATAGGCAGCATTGTATATCCTTCCTGATCTCGATTAACCTATAGCACGGGAACCTAGGATTACAGCTGACACTAGCAGAACCTTATGGATTTGTTTTAAGGAATAACAAGATTAAGGCGACCGTATACGTAGAAGACAATCTTATTTAGTTTGGTTGAATGTTTTAATGATCGTGAAATTGTGTAAAATAGCGGCTAGACAATGCCACTTTTTGGCATTGTACTTTGTAGATACATAGATAGCACATGACTCAAAATGCTTGGTTTTGGTTTTTGGCCGAATTTTAATTTCCCAGATCTGGCAAATCTATTACATGACCATTTTAAATGCATTACCAACTTTTTAAAACCATTTCTTATTTTAGAAATAGAGAAACGACTTGACAGTTAAACATCGAATACAAAAATTTTAATTCTAGATGATTTATGAGTGATCCCGAGTGCACAGAGCTTAAAAGAGCTACGGAATTCAAGTGCATACCTTGAAAATTTTGTAAAGCGAATCAGTATTTTGAATTTAAACAATCTTAAAACTGAAAGAGATATATTTTAAATGATGTAAAAAAATCAATCGGCCTAATTTACCAAAAAAATGAAATTATCCTTAAAGATCAGGATGCCAATATTAATGGGGGACCTATAACGGTTAAATTTTGAACAGGTCGTCGGCAGTCAGTACTTCGATAAACGACCATAATCTAGATCTACAGGATCATTGAACTGTGTGTAGTACCAACGTCTGATTCTTCAGATTCAGACAATGACTTTTCCAATGACTTTTATTTCTTTGTCGTATCATCTTCAGCCCTTTTACATCGGTGACGGCATCGGTACTTTTGTTAACAACATTCCTTAGTGCTGCGTGTCCCCACACAGGGTGTCTCGATCAATAAAATAAATCGAACCTATCTGTGAATATCAATTATTTTATCGAAAGAAATTGTTTTAGAGATTAAGTGTCTATTGAAAAAGACCCCTTCAGCTGCAGGTATCGCCAATTCTTTAACACCATAACAACCTGTAATAGTTTACTACAATAGACACTCGTCTACAAATTTATTACTCTGTTTAACAATACCTTAAGCAAATTATGAAATTCAGCATTTCATTATCCGAGAAATCGATTTCCGTGGGTACAAAAATGTCACCTTTTTTCCCATAGGACAAAAATGTATAAAATATAACTTTTAAAATAGATCCATCTTGAAATGAATATTTTACGATTGTAATTGCCAGGAGGATATGAATTTATGAATGATTAATGTATCACTGAAAGATCCCTGCGCCGCAATACGCTCCCATACGCTAGACCAGTAGGTAAGAACTCTGCACCACAATTAGGGCTGTATCAATATATCAATATATCGATACGTATCGATATTCAAGGAGCATATGGTATCGAAAAATAACTTCCAATACGTATCGGGCAGACATTTTTCTTCTAATTCTGTGAAAAAAGATGGGAATTTTAATCACTAAACATTAAATTTAACTTTTTTAAAATTGAAACTGACCAAAAAATTATAATCATTAAGGACATAGCACAAGTTATATGATTATTAAAAAATACATAGATAATTTTATTTTAATATGCTGATTTTTCAGTCATTTAAAGTTTTAATTTGAAGTGTTATTTGTAGTAGCATTGAGGCTAGAACTTTGAAATAGATTATAAAACATTTAGTTTTTATGAAATTCATGCATTAAATGACTTTATAAGACTATTTTGATGGACTTGTTTAAGAATCCAATATATCGCATATCGCTTTAAAAAATATTGTATCGTATCGTATCGAAATTTTTTGCTCAATACACAGCCCTAGCCACAATACGCTCTCATACGCCAGACCAGTAGGTGAGATCCCTGCGCCACAATACGCTCGGGGACCGTATGCCAATATAGGTCATAGTACATTCGGCCGTCTTCTTTAAAAGAGTAAAACTTACGTACTACATGTATGCTAACCTTACGCGCCAAAGTAAAAATTAATATGAAAGAAAGGTTATAATGCCATTACTAAAGACGATACAAGTTTGTTACCACTCCAAAGCGCCAGATCCTACTTATGATGTTTCCAAGGGTCAATTTTTTGCCATGCAATTCACACTTTGTACTGTGTTATAATGAAAAGACGACTAAAATATACTTTCAGATTCAAAGAATTTAATGTATGAGTCTGTCCAGACGATTATCTTATCGAAAAAAGTAACTGCTTCGACGCGAAGCTGTTAAGTTTACTGAACCCATTTCGGGGTAGTCATGGTAGTGAGAGAGGTGGAACTTCATCTGGAAGCGAGTATAAAACTTACTGTGTAGGTAGCACAATAAGAAAAGAATATTCGGTTGCCCGCCTTAATATGCAGTGATGAGCGCAATAGTGATTCGCAGAGTAAGACTGGTAATGTACTAGTATTTGCTTCTCTTCGAAAAGGGTTCACTCATTGGAAGAGCTGCATATTTGATGCTTCTTGCCTGAAGGCAGTATGGGGAATTTTTTCAGATTCTACTGAGAAAGGGCTATAATATTGTCTGAAAGATCGGTCTCCAGACCACGCCTGGAATTCGAACTCACAGCACAAGCATTTATTCCTCACTTAGGGACTCTTCAACGATGCAAACCTTTTTTTATATAGAAAACTTTGAATGATAAACCTTTGATCAATGGGTATAACTTGTATTTATAACCATAACCGTGCACTGATTATCTGTAAAGTTAACAAATTTATTCTTATGAGCTTGACCTGGACAGATTTGAAAGCAAGTAGGTATAGAAAGGTTTTCCGTTAAAAAAATTCAGTTTTCATTTTACTAATATCGAGCTAAAATGACAATGACAAAGTCAAAACCTATAGTAGTACCTCGTCTTGATTTATCCGTGTGTGAAGCTCGAAGCTAAACAACAGTTTATCGGATATTTTGACATATACAGACTGACGGACAGACAACACAAATCAAGCCAAACAAAGTTTGGTTATCATTAATTACATGTATATTAGTGCAAAAATTCCATTGCCGAGAAAATCCGACACAACCTCATTTTACTTGAAAACTGTTGCTCTAATTTATGAAATTTACTTCGTACAACTTGATATATTTTACAAAGATTTATACACATGTAGCTATGATAAACGGAAGCAAATTTCGCTAGTGTTGAAGAAGGGTTTCTAGTCTAAATCTGTCCGATCGTGAGTTATGTTCCTTGCGTATAAAGGCATCTGACAGACAAGTTCATCCCCAATATAAATGTTCATTCCAATAAAACCTGAATTTGTGCTGGCACTATATATATAGTATTATAGCGTACGGATACTTTGTAGCTATTACATTAAAGTTGTACGGAATAAGCGGTAAAAGAGTGCCACACAAATTAGGTCAAGTGGGTTTATAAGAACCACGTGATATTACACGGACAGACCCACTGACACATGTTTATATGAACAGTGTCTGACATGAATTTGTATACATATAGAACGAGCCAGGAATTCAGCATCTATTGAGATTGGCTTACGATAAGTGAACGCGTTTGAATGTATATATATTAAAATGAGTATGGTGTCATTGGACTTTTTTCCAGATATATCCGTAATGTGTAAAAGTAATCTTGTACTCTGTATTGTAACATAACGCAGGCCCAACCTTTCAGACATTAACAGGCTCTCTGAGGTTATAACCCTCACCTGGATACCTCTGTGTAAATCATTAATTAAAAATGTTTCCGCTGCACAGACAGGTGAAAGAACCTAGGTATTTTTGACAAAGTACTTTATGATTTACCCATTCCAATTACTTTACGTAATTTACTAGGTACATCTGTACATTTAGTGTAATAAACATATACCCCGGTATTTGGCATTCCATGTATATCTGCTCTGATACATATAATATAAAAGTGAAGCAACAATTATTGTTTGCGTAGAGTACACCGAATCCGGAGATTTAATTTACGTTCCCCATGAATGTCGATAGAAATGCTAAAATGCATATATATCTTCCATGCAATAATTTTATAAGGATTTTTTTTATCAACAAATCACAATTGAAAGCATTGAAAATCCCAAGTATTCTGAATCGGAGAACACTCTTGTCAGTGGTAATTATACTTTATTAATCGATTGCTAATCGACATGATATATCTTTTTGGCCGGGGAATATAATGACAATCATAAATGTCAAAACTGCTTCTTTTATTTTTGGATATAAATTCAATTTTCCACATAAACAGAAACTGGTATCACGACATTTTCCGAAGAAGTGTACTTAATGGAAACAATTAAATCATTCCTTAAGCTTATTTATTTAACATTTCGTGTTACTGCTGCTTGTCAGAAGATAACCTATTGTTCTAGCCTCAAGGTCCAAATCTGTAAGGACTGCTGAATTTGTTTTTCCTTATACAGTACAATAACTTATTTTGAGTCATTTATGGATGTAAGTGAATTTAACGGAAGTTAGGCAGTAAATTTCTTAGAGCTGACCATCTTTTTTTAGCTCTACTGGTCAGAGACCAGAAGAGCTTATGCGATAGTAAGGTGTCCGTCGTCCGTCCGTCTGTCTGTCTGTCCGTCTGTACTTTTTCAAAACGCTACTCCTCCTACAGTTTTGGTCTGATTTCAATATTACTTGGCACACAAGAAGAATACACTAAGCCATCGGTTTTTGATTTCGGTGAAAGGTGTTGCCATGGTTACTAAAAATAGAATTTTCTTTGAAATTCTTTTAAAATGCTTCTCCTCCTACAGTTTTGGTCTGATTTCAGTATTACTTGGCACACAAGTAGAATACACTAAGATACATAAAATAGTGCATCGGTTTTTGATTTCGGTGAATGGTGTTGCCATCGTTACTAAAAATAGAATTTTCTTTGAAATTCCTTTAAAACGCTACTCCTCCTACAGGTTTGGTCTGATTTCAATATTACTTGGCACACAAGTAGACTACACTAAGACACATAAAATAGTGCATCGGTTTTTGATTTCAATAAACGCTGTTGCCATGGTTACTGAAAATAGAATTTTCTTTGAAATTCTTTTAAAACGCTACTCCTCCTACAGTTTTGGTCTGATTTCAATATTACTTGGTACACAAGTAGACTACACTTAGATACATAAAATAGTGCATCGGTTTTTGATTTCGGTGAACGGTGTTGCCATGGTTACTAAAAATAGAATTTTCTTTGAAATTTCTTGAAAAAGCTACTCCTCCTACAGTTTTGATTTGATTTCAATATTACTTGGCACACAAGTAGACTACACTAAGGTACATAAAATAGTGCATTGGATTTTAATTTCGATGAACGATGTTGCCATGGGTACTCAAAATTGAATTTTCTTTGAAATTCCTTTAAAACGCTAGTCATCCTACAGTTTTGGTCTGATGGCAATGGCTTCTTTTCTCATCCTTTGTTATAAGTACAAACCAGTAGAGCTACAGTCTCGACAGAGACTTCTGGTTGCATATTTACTCTAATAATTTCTCTTATTTTCTCCATTTCTTTTTATGGAAAGAATACTAGTATGTAGATAATTAATTTATTTCCAAACTTTAAAATTGAACCAGATTGCGTGTATACTCACATTAATATATATACAAAGCAAATAATACCAAGTATATGTGTTGCCAATGAAAGGATCAACGGCTCTTCAACCCAACATGTGAGAGCATCACTTCATTAATCGTTCTATTGTCACTGACAGAACAGTTGCAGTTTTCATGTAAAGCGAAGTAACGAAAGCACAAATTGTATCAAATGAAATATATGCTCTCTCTGTCTTTCATATTAATCTTTGCTCTTCAGGCTAACGGAATAATGGGTTCTAAGAGACACATCTTTAATTATTTAGAGACAATTTCATGTGACTTTGAATGTATCGAATAAGACTAAGTCGTAAATGACTGTGCTATCCTCCTGGTACAATATATTCCGTACGTGATTTATAAAATGTCATATATTATTAATAATCTGGAACTGTGGGACTGAGAAACACGTGATCAGGGGCATCAGTGTTCACCCCTCCCCCATTTTATACTTCTTGAGCGTCTTTATTACTCTATAATGTTGTTTTAATATTTTATTCAATATATACATGTATGTTATTATTTTATACTGATGGGCGGCGCTGTCTAAAGTTACATTCTGAATTTAAAAAAATACGAATTTAGAACAATCTTGATATTTGTAATTAAGATTTTTAAATTTAAGACAGACATATTAACTTCATTAGAGGGTGGGTAATACTGGCGTCGACTAAATGATTATCGGAAATTGTGAAATAAGCGTAAAGAGGACTCTATGAAAATTAACTAAATTCTGAAAAAAGTGCAAAAAGATAAAGAGCGTCCATTTAATAGCCACCAAATTGATTTAGGTTAGTGATAAGACCGCAGTTAATTTGATATCATTAAAATTCCCGACATGCAATTGATCTCTTACCCGACTCCCGAGGTGATAGTTCACTGACTGAAGGCGAGTGTGTGTCTGGTTCAAAAGTGTTAAATGTGTATTTTTTACCACAGACTGTCCCCGCTAAACGACACTTCCGCTCCTCCTGTATGTAACTGTTACCACAAATTTTGTGTTCTTTACACTTGCGAAATCTCCTTTTGCGACAGGAGCGAGTGCAATGCCCCCATTGCGACCATCCATCATACAGTAAATCGTATAAAAGTTCCTCTATTAACCTGTTTCCACGGCGGAATCCTATCACTTTATAAGATAATGTGGAGCATCTTCCTTTCCGTCTTTTGCAATTTTGCTTTTCCTTGAGAACGCTAGTCCCGCAGTTTTCTGGCTGGTTGCATCGTCTTACTCGCGTCTGCTCACACTTCCGGTTGCAACGCGTCCAATCTGACCACTTCGTGTAGTACTCACACAGAATCCTATTTTCATGGTCTTTTGAAAGTATTCCTGTTTTTGAGGAAAGGCCGTGTGTCGAATTTCTTGATTCTAATTTTCTACTCTTTTTCTGTAAAGAAAAATTCAAATATATTCTTTTGCTGGATCATTGTCATAAACATCGTTACAACCATCTTAAATTTAACTTAAGCGCACTAATGTTTTGATATTAATATTGCCTGATTTAAATTCATAATATTAATTCAAAGTTCGGTATATATGTATATCTCTTTCATTATTTTTCAAATCGGGTGTATACAGATTTGCATAAATAACGCGCAACACATGATGAACACTTTTATGGAAAAGAAAAGGTTTTAATATTTTAATTTATTGTATAGATGTTTTTATTCATAATATAATTTATTGTAATTTTCACACCTTACATTTAATTTTGATTCAAGGAAAATAATAAAAAAAAAAATTACGAGACAATTAGTCGATGACAATAAAATGGATGCCAGCGCGAATAAAACGTGATTTGCTTTAATCTCACACTTTTCAAAAACTTTCCTAAGTGTGTTGTCTAAATTAGAAATAATACAAACAAGTTCCCAGATTTATTGGGGCCAAATAGTAAAATCAACCCCCTTAAGTCTAAGGTTTGTGAAAGAATGCTCAAAGTCAAATGTAGCATACTTTGGTGACACATAGAAGCTCTCTAACAAAGATTTGTAAAGAGGGATTTAGAGTGACTTTCCACCTTAACAGAAAATAATTACCTTCATTTTCTTTCCTTGTACCTTTAACTTAAGGGTATGAATGTATGAATCGCACGGACTTAAACACTCTCAGGGTAAAAATTAGATTATTTGACGATATCACCTCGGGTTCGTTTAGGGCAGGGCAATCACACAAATCTGTAGATTGAAGGGTCCTATATACACTGGCGGAACATAAGAATAAACTGATACTAAAAGATGCTGCCTTTCTGTTGGGGTATTTAATATATTGGCGATTTAGGGTAATGCTAAATGCTTGCTTTTATCCGTTAGATTGGGTTACTGTAATAATGAACGTGGCGTTACCCGTTAAAATATGTTGCCCCAAGGGTAGATCTCTTATCCCATTCTGATGTCAAAGATTTCTCATCCATAGCTTTGTGAGAAAAGCCGCGCCGCAAAAACAGGTGTCCCGATATCTATTGTATCAATCTTATACAAATGCTTTCTCCTAGATTTTCTGTTAAAAATTTATATATGACCGATTTTCTGTAGAAATGCCACCAACTGCATGAAACAAATGCTAAAAGTAAACACTTTTTTGAAGGTAATCATTACAAAGTCGACCTTCAACTGTATTCCAGAAACGACTTCTTGAAACAGCCGTATTTCCTAAACGAATTTCCTCGTCTGGAGAACACCTGAGGTGGCTTGGTAAACACTCAGGGGCCTGTACAACGTTTATATCAGACGTACACATGCTTGTTTATATTAATATGCTGTCTGTTTGTTCACCAAAGTATCAATGAAGACCGAGGATTCCACTTTTTAACTCTGAAATTTATTTCTTGTTGCACTTACTTTGCCTGCTCTAGTTATGTCTCTTTGAATTGTGTCGGATAAACAGAGACATCCATTCTGCTTTTGTTTTTTGAATACTTAGCGCAGAGAAAAGAGAACAAAATTATGCCAAACTTGTGTCATGTTAAGATTTCCCCAAAGCCATTACTTATTTAACTCATCCTGATGCCCATCCTTGTACGAAGGGAAAACAGAGATTGTGTAGACAAAATAATAAAAATAGAAAAGAATTACTCGAATTAGAAAAAAGATAAACGCTGCTTTCAGCATGCATTATTTAACAAGGGTCATTGCAAGCGGAAATAAGGCTTCGAATGGTACTGCAAGCGTGTTACTTTTCATCCTAATTTAATTTACTACGTTTAGAATTGAAAGCATTATTGCAATTTATTGCTTAGTTCATTTTTTACTATCCTGGTCATTGTGTTCACTCTGTTGTGAAAAATTGAAGAAAACAGCTATAACATGTAGTTATTTATATAAAATAAAATTAAAACATACCTTTTTCCCGTTCACCATTGACAATTCCGACGTGAAAACAACAATCATAAAAACTATAGAGACAGAGAGGATCCTGGTCATTTTCACGCTATATCAACAAATATGTTCAAAGAAGTCTAAGAAATGGAATTTTCAGTCAAAGTCGTACACATCCTGATTAATATTCAAAACCTGAATTACTTTAATATAGAAACAAGCATAGAGGGAGTTTTCTCTGAGCGAGTAACCAATATAACTATCCTGCAGGTCTAAATTTTCATAAAGTGCGCCGTGCCAGCACGTGCGTCGCACGCCGACCATGTGACGTCGTCAGTTCAAACTTCTACAGTTGTTATAAAAAGCCCATTCACACCGAAGAACATGCCAGATGGAAATAATTTTTTTTCTCACTCTTCATGATGATAGCTTGACTTGGTTCCATACTAATAATTATGATATATCACAAACATTCCCAAATTAACTTCATCCGGAATTCAATACAAAAATATTTGCTATATGTTCTCTCGGGCTTTGACATTAATAATAAACGCTGCACAATTTTTCGGCACGCTAAGAAGCTGTTGGTTGTTTACGTTATAGCAGAAGACAAGAAGTCTTCTTTACTCTGCGTCTGATAAGTGTCTTCAATGAGTGTTCCGCGTTATGCCGCCCCTGGCTGGACAGTACCGATGGAGGTGTGTCCACCTGCTGAACTGAGCGACTCAGGCGCGCAAAAAGTCGCCGGGTATACAGAAAAATTCACCTGCGAATGATTTTCACATCAATATGACACTCGCATTGCTAACTTTAAATTTGTCAATAAGTTCTCCTTCAGGAGATAACCAGTCATTTGATGTGTACGAATAATCAGGCTTTATCCATGAAAATTTAATTGAAATAGTGATATATTTCTCTAGGCTATATTATGTGATACTCGGATGTATTTATAAAAAAATAATCGCTTTTGCAGGGTGTCAAAGTTTAATACAATAACACAGATTATTCCACAAGGTGTCAGTCCCTATCATTGTAATACATGAAAGTATTTTGTAGGCTGGATGTGGAAGAGAAATATAATCATTGGTAGAATGGTAACAATGTATAATAGGAATAATGTAGGTCATGCATGTCTAGATGCTGATTTTAAGCGATATCAATTTTCTTTAAATTTAATTTACGAATTACATGTATTAGATATAACTTTTGAAAACATATCTATTCTTATTTTAAAATTACGTACTCTCGAACATACGTACCTCATAAAAATTGTATTGTGCTCAGAAAGGTGTTTTTAAATGAATTAAAGCATAAGTAAAACTTTGATATCTATTAAAAAAATCACAATTTACTGAAAATTCGTTCACCCTTATTTAACAATCTTTAAAAATATTTCTTTGGAGTATACATGCAGATACCGGTATGCACCCTTTATAACCATCAATAAGCTTGTCTCTATTTTGGGATTGTCCCAATTAAGAAACATCAACAGGACGTTAAATGGTTGTTCGGTTAAGTAGTTTAAATTTTCAAATTGAAAAAGGAAATCTCTTGATTAACACTAAATTTAGATCAGGAAAAATGTTGAAGATCAGCAATTATGTTTTTGTTATTCGGTTAAGAGGTTTGCATTAAATTTAAATGGGAAACCAGATTTAACCTTAAAACTTTTGTAAAATCTCCATATTTACAAAGTGCTACAAGAGAACAAGATGGGTGGGATTTTGATTTATACAGGCTCCCAAATGCTACTAAACACTGATGTTCACAAAAAGAAACTGAATATTGAAACACAAGTAAATTGTATTTATATAACAGAATTCATAAAGGAAGCCATAAACAGGCCCCTATCTCTTGTTCTTCGCTTAAATGAGAAGTGTTGATACTTCATATGCCAAAACTGTTCAACAGTTGATGAAAGGTCGCAAAGTTCGATAACATTTCTAATATTTATGGGAGCCTGGGGTAAGATATTTCCTTTTGTTTAGTGTAGGTCAATCTTCGTGCATTCTTGTTACATATAAGCAATTATCATCTCAGTTTAGCAAATATCTATATAAAATAAAACCCCACCGTATCATAGATCGTCTACGAAAATAACATGTCTGATCACAGCCGGATTATAAAGCTGGGCAATAAATGTCCTGTTATTTCAGGAAGATTCGTAGACTCGTTGTCACGACACTCAGCCAACGACAGATTTAGTTTCAAAGCTTGTTCAGAAGACTGCAAGGATTCCTTTACAACTGTATTCGATTATCATACTCCAAAGTCATGAACTACTTTGATAAAGTTATATCAACTTTATATGCTAGCGCACGTGTTGAATTAAATCTAGTTTCTTAAAGTTGGATATTATGTTAAATATTGGCGCTTTTATCAAATTAATTTACATGATCTAAGACTTAATTGATTTAAATTCAAGTGTTGAAAATTAAATGATATCGAAGGGTGAAAAGACGAATACAATTTTAAAGATAAAAAAAGACCATAAGTTTTTTTGTCTGCAGTGCAAGTAATTAACACAAACACAAACAAACCTTTTTTCAGAAATCAGCAATATTTCTCATATATTTACATTTAAATTGGTAACTTGAATAATGTTTACCATGTACAGTGGGAAAATTTTATAAGATTTTGTCATAAGGTTAAAAATATGTGCAAAATTTTGTATGGAATTATATAGAAAGCAAGGCCAATCTCATATCTAAGCACCGAGGAAAACCTACGATTTCTTTATATTTCAGGGATCTATTATTTTTGTCATTTCAAATCAAAATTAGTCGAAAATATATATCAATCCATGCATCAATTTTTTGTTTGTGTTAATTTCCCTTAATGCAAACCTAATTGAATAGGTACATGTATAGGCAAACAAATACAAGGGCACCGAAAAGGAGAACATTCCCTCGATAAGATCAAGAGCGCATGCAACATCGATCCCGATCCAAATCATCTGTCCAAATTACGTCATTTCCGTTTCGCGCAAGGACAAACTGACGCAGACGCGTGTTACAATATCCGCTCCAATTCCATTGCGAGGGTATAACAACACTACTACCGGTATTTTAGCGAAATTCAACGCAGTGCAGAAAATGTGTTTTACATGTAAACAGTTTACTATAAAGAATGCATCTGTCCTGTTTTCTTTCGATATTTTAACAACTTAATATCATTGGGGTTTTTTGTTGTGTTTTTTGTTTTTGTTTTTTTTTTTACAAATAAATTTATGCTTGATAAAAACATCGGTGTTACCTATCAATTTATTTATTTTCTCAAATCTGTATTTAAGAAAACTCACATATTCAAAATTGAAAAAGAAAAGAAATACATTTTTTGGTATGGCATGTAAATAGAAAGAATTTGAAGAATGAAAAATTCAGTTTCATTATAAAGAATGGCAATAATAAGCAAGGTCTATGATCAAGTAGAAATTTTATTCATGGGAGAATTTTCTCCTGTTGAGATTCTGGTAAAATACGAGCGTGGGAGATAGTCATATGACACTGGCATGATATACTAGTAATGTTATAATTAAACCATATGAATATTACCCCATTACCTACCAGCAAATGTACTTCCGTTGTATAAAATATTTATCATGGGAACGGAAGATCAGAGTAATTAAAAAAAAACGAAGTCTATATGTTATTCAAAACAATAATTCTAGTTATTATTCGAGAAAAGTTAGTAGAATATATCTCTAAAGAAACCTCTTATTAATTAAACCACTGCTGAAAATTAGGCAAAACTAAATATATATCTAAGTTTATTAGATGCATGTATTTATTAATTCAGCTTGTTAAATTTAATTCAAAAGGGATAAAATATGTTTGAGTATTAATAAAACTTTGGGAAATATGCCCCATTCGTCTCTTTTTTTTAATTATCAAAAGCTCTCAACGAATTTAAAAAGAATAAAAATTAACCATTGGTATGACGTGTTTGTATTTATAAACTAAGGACATCTGTTTACTTCAGGATAGTGTATAGTTTTAAAATGATGGTTTTATTAAATCCTATAATCTCGGGTAAATTTTAATGTCTCCATAAATCTCTCAATTAACTATAACCAAGATCATTATACTTTGTAAACATCGCAATGCATCACTCGAAGTCAATGGCCGGAATAATACGGAGACTTTGATTCTGGTTCCAGAACGACTTGTGGCACGCGAACGTTCATTCATAAAACATGTACTCACTTCTCAAAACCCTACCGTGTTTACTGGAGCAGAACGATTCTGTTTTCCTTAATCCGTGACTAAAGTTTGAGAAACAAATATTAATTTGGTGTAAATAAAAATATATTTATTTATCACTTCTCTAATTGCATAGGGTAGTCTCTTAACTTACGAAATTACACGCAATACGGAAAACAAAATGTATTCGACACAAAAGCAAAATTCCCAGATACCGATATTAGATTTGCGACAAACTGAAAATATTTAAAGCTACATAGGTAGATGCGTGAGTCTGGTCTATGTATCGTTGTGTTTAAACGTACAACTTTATTAATGAAATGGTTTCCATTAGCTTTGTAGTCTATGAGAGGCCTCCGTGGGATTAGGGCAGCTTTTGAGGTTTGAACTTGCTGAATTAGCAGTAAATTAACACTCAAGTCGTGGGAGGATTGAATGTTACTAACGACGATTTATTGTGTTGTATTGTTTTGCGTATGGCAGTCTTATCTATTTTTATTGGCTAATTAATACGTCTGAACACAAGCCTATCTCATAACAAACTATCAAAGCAAGTAAATTTGCTAAAATTTAGAATTTTAACATATCTCTTATAATGACAGACAATAACATGGTTTTAATTTTAATTTACCTTTGATGTTTTTTTATGGTACTGCCATGTCTGAAGCTTTTTAAAAACTCTGTCAATGTTTTAGCCCTATTTTAGTTACTAAGTCTGCTTTGATACCAGAGAAAAGTGGATCTGTATGGAAAATATGGACTATTTTAGAAATATCTTATCAATTTTACTCAATTTAATAAAGCTTTGTTTTCATTAAGCGCTCGTCAAGGCCGGGGTGACAGGAGTGACGTAAAAGATGACGAAACAATGCTCCATTCCAATCTTTAGGAAGTTCTCGGTTAATCAAAGGCTGGATTAGATATGCGAAATTAGTAGAGTTATCAGAATAGTCAACATTATGAGATTGAAAGTGCTTTTAATCTTGATAAAATAAATGATAGGAAAAAAGAGAGTTAGTTCAAATTTTGCACATTCGTCATTAAAGAGATTTTCTTTTATGAAAAAAGAAATGCAATTGTATTTTACATCTTAGATTCTAACCCAGATGGAGTACCTATAGAGTTCCGTCGTAAAAATTAATTTGCAATTTAAAGGTCGAGGGTCCTGATGCATCTTTGTTTTTAAGAATGGTACTTGGTTTATGTTTTCCTCAGACTTTTTCGCGAAATTAATTTAAAACAATTTTTATAAAAAAAGCAACAAAAAATCGACCAAGTGCCAGAATTCTGATTTCATGGCATGTTATTCTCCTTTCCGTGCATCTATTGTTTTTCTGTAAGGATGTGGGGCAGCAATAAAAAAGCAAGTATTGAGTTCTCTTAGCAGGTTAGCCTACTTCATCTGATATAAAGAGCAGTAAATTATTGGAAATATAAGCTTTAAGTCTGAGAGTCGAAAGCTGTACTTTAACATTTCTTTGATCTGATCTATTCATTATTAATCTAAGGTTTCGTAACATTTTTTTTTTCTTTAATCATATCACGTTTCAATAATCCAAAGACGAAATCAAAATCATTTGATTATATATAATAGAAGTTAATTTGACCCAAAATTTAGGTCCCGGAAGACGAGCGCAAATGGTTTCCTCTAGAGCTTTCAAACTTTAACCTGTCAGACAGGTGGATTTTTTTTCAATGGAAATACACTGGGGGAGTCTAAACTAAGCGTGATCCACGACCTTCAGCTTCTTCCATCTTTCATTCAGGATTACAGACATTAACCTCTGCGGACGCTAAGAAATGGGGATTATAGTAACCACCCTCAGTGGCTATATCCCGCTTAAAACGTTAATCTATAGGATATATAACACAACAATCTCAGTATTCCCCACGTCTGATTGTTTCTGATGTATGATTCTCTCGTAGAATTAGATTGGATTGCGGTGTTCTCTTGTTTGAACATGGAATTTTGTTAAAATCTGTACGAACACATGAAGTGTCTGACGTAAGAATAATTTAAAAGATTTGAAAATAAATGAAACCCCCTCCCAAATAAAACAGAAGATTTACACGGTCCATCAACCAATAAATGCTCTTAAAAAGTATTTGTTTTTTTTTTTACCGTGGTATGTTTTGTATATAAATGATTCATTTATAGAATTTTATGATACCCTTTTCCCACCCTTTTACAGTCAGGAATTGCAAAAGCAAAAAATCTGTTACATTAATACTCGAATTTAACGTAAAAAATGAAAACATTTAAAACAGATCGAAACAGCCTGTCTGCGGTGATTTTTTTTTAATCTCTAGTCCCATCCGATTGTTGATTTTTATTTAACTGTAACAATTGATAGTTAAAAGAAAGTAAATGTCAGTTAAATAAATAAAAAGTAGCGCTAAAAAATACCCTGGAGATGGACATATTGCATACACGTTAATTTAATACATAAGCAACATTTTACAATTTGAAACAAATCATTTTTACTCTGTCTTGTTTTTTTCCCCAATTTTTAAAAGAAAATTTATTTTAAAAAAACATATATTTTAAGTTTTCAGAGGTGGGATCGCTTGTGATCTCTATGTACAAAATTAATCTCATTTGTAGATCGAATAATTACGTGTCAAATATATAAGACAAACAGTGTAGACGGTGTCAGAACTTCTCTGGCACGTGCTTGTTTCATTCGATCATTTTTATCAACAAATTGTCGTATAATGTTCCTTCATTGTTAGATCCAAACTCGTTAAAGAACACCCTGAATTGTTGAAGGTAACGCCCTACCGAGAGTGCAGGAAATCGATAGGAAACAAAGAAGGGTTACCGTCCACACCCTGCTTCTAGTGTTCCCGTGATGAGCATTTATTTAAACTTTAATTTATTATTGCACTTAATATACGATTTCGTGCCTGCCGGGGAATGGAAAACCCGTGTTTTAATTTAATAAAACATATACAGCTGTACCGTATTCCATTGATATAACGTGTATACTCACGACTTCCGTACTGATAGGGCGAGTTGAATTACACCCTTTGTTCAGTTCTTTCTTCGTTTCCAGGTACGTGTAAATATATAGAAACTAAATCGCTAATGATTACAATCAATTATATTGAGAAGAACAAGCAGTAATGATTGTATTTAGTATACCAGACCTAAAACATGTACTATAAATCACATTTCTGACTGAAGGGTTATGAGGCTGCCTGAAGGATATGGAGATAACGAACAGTATTCAATATAAAAGTCAATCCCCACCCACCTACCCCACTCCCAAGGTAAGCCCCAGAAATCCCAGAAATTTGCAATATTTAGGAGCATTAGATTGATACTCCTAATGTGGAGTGTGAAGAAAATGCAAAACAGATTATCTTTAAATATTGAATAAAATTAGTATAGAAATACTTTCTTATTTCAAATGACTGATCGCAGTGACATATGTAGGGTGTCTCAGGTTCGATTTTGTTCCCGACGTTTGCGACAAATTAACTTACACAGGCAGTGAGATCCTTCACGAAACGTCAAAAACAAAATATGCATAGTGTTACACCCTTTTTACATCTTACATGTAATGATGGCAAATGTGTCCTCCCTATATGTGTTAAGTTAGAATTTCAAAATCAATTATGTTTGATAAGGAGTTGATCTTTACGTTGTGGGTGCGAATCCCACTGCCGGACGTGGAGACAGGTCCTTCGGATGAGACTGTATAAACCGAGGCCCTGTGTCGCAGTAGGTGCTGGCATGAAAAAGACCCCTCACTGCTCAATAGTGTAAGTTCCGAGAATAGCTCAAAATTTGCAGCTTTCCACCGGCAAGTGGTGGCGTCTTCATATGAGTGAAGAATTCTCCCGAGGCGCAGCCGAGGTTGACAATGGTTTTCGAGGGGTGAAAATTTTCAATGTTACACTCAACTACATGCAATCTTTATTATATTATACTGAATGTTTTATACAAATACATATAACAGTGAACCGTGTGCGCTTAAATTCTGCGCAGTCGCTATATCACCCGTCGTCAAGC
Source organism: Saccostrea cuccullata (assembly GCF_032062105.1). Lineage (NCBI taxonomy): Eukaryota > Metazoa > Mollusca > Bivalvia > Ostreida > Ostreidae > Saccostrea > Saccostrea cuccullata. Next base: position 174,694 of record NW_026927684.1, on the reverse strand, counting down.
ACTGTTGACTGTTGCTACGCTGGAGGACGTGGCTTCATTATTCAGCGGGTAATAGTGTTTTTTAACAAATGTTTCTCGACCAATCAGATTCAACTAATTTACATGAAAGTATAATATTATTAAATATCAAAGTCCATAAAACAATACAAAATAGGAGCAAAGCAAACACGGACCTCCAAAACATCAGAGATGGGATCAGGTGCCATGGAGGAGTGAGTATCCCCTGCTGACCGGTCACACCTGCCTGTGCTCCATGTCATGATCGGGAAATAACGGGAAAATCCGTCAATTCAGTGTATAAGTAATGGACTAACAATTAGTATGAAAAACGTCAGTCAGTATTTGACGCAATGATAAATTGTATTTGCTGACAAGGTCATTGTATCACCATAGAACTTACAAAATGATGACTTTCAACGAGACTTCTGATAGTCTTGTTTCATCAACTTGTTTGTCAATAATTTACCTCGTTTTAGAAATTGTTCATACGTAGAGCATGCTCTTGCGTATCGAATCAACTGAGATATATAAAGTCCGTATGCAGGTGATGAAGGATTAATTGCTGCATTCATGTAAGTAAGTGAAGTTGACTTTAGAAAAGTTAAAGTCATGACGTTTATCATAGAGCTTGGTTGTTATATTACCATTAACGTCTTTTTCAAGTAAAATATCCACGGATGCAACAGATGTATCAGACTGTGGTATCTTTTATCTCAAGCTCACCAGGATATATCGTATCGACATAGGAATAGAAATGACCATTGTTAAAGGACAATATGTCGTCGATATATGTAAATGTTGAGCTGAAGGCCACAGCAAGTGTTTTCTTCTTTTCACGCGTAAGATTTTGCATAAATTCTGCTTCATAAGAATACAAAAATAACTCTTCTAATTACGGAGCGCAATTGGTACCCATGGGAATTCCAATAGATTGTTGGAAGACCTGGTCTCCAAAAACCATATATATTGTCAATCAGAAACTCAAGCATCTTTTTGATGTCAACTTCAGAGTACTTGTGAACTTTAATTTATCTAATTTAATTACAACAATATTTGAATTAACTTTAAACAGTCTTCATGATTTTGAAACAATTAAATTAACAATTTTCTAATCTAACTGCAAGACCGACTCCAAAAACTTTTTCGATCAGTTTGTATTATTTGGCTTTTGAAAAATCCATGCATTTATTTACTGTATATTGTAAGCTCTCCCGAGCTGAAAGCATATGGTTAAGGGCGTTCAATTTATAGATCTATACTTGGCACTCAAAGCCACAAAACAGTGAAGGTTCTTCATGATGCCAACGCCTACTGTGACACGGAACCTCGATTTCAAAGGCCTCATCAGACAGTTTGGTGACTCTTACTTCAAATGCCTGGCGTTTGGAGAAGAATTATCAATAAAATATATGGAGATAACGAAGAGTATTTGAGATCGAAAATCTATTAAACATTACAAATTAGGATAGTAGAAAACACAGACCTCCAAAACATCAGAGATTGGATCAGGTGCCACGGAGGAGTGAACATCTCCTGCAAAAGGCCACATCCGCCGTTTGCTCATTGTCATGATCAGGAAATAACGGAAAAACCCGTAGACAACATGTTGTGTAAATAATGGCCTTACAATCAGTAACTAAGGAAAAAGTCAGTCAGCGTTTGACTTAATATATAATGATAAATAAGGTCATTGTATATAACAAAGAAACGAAATTGCTGATATTCTTGCTTCCTCAACTTGTTTGTCAATAACTTACCTTGTTTTAGAAATTCTTCTTACGTAGAACATGCTCTTGCGTATCGAGTCAACTGAGAGATGTAAACTTCGTATGCAAGTGACAAAGGTATTTTGCTGCATACCGGTAATTAACGGAAGTTGACGATTGAAAAGTTCAATTCATCACGTTTATCATAAAGTTTTGTTGTTAGATAACCATTAAGGTTTCACCAAAGGTCAACATGCGTAAAAATTATCTTTACAATAGCCAAAAAACTATGTGGTTTATAAAGTTAAAACTTTTACAGTTTATAAATATATCAATCATATAGAGATAGAAAGTATCACTTACAAATAACAAATACTTAAAAAGAATATTTATCGAGAAAAAATCTTTTTACAAATGCATATACTTTTATAAAAGGCATCTAAGTACATCCTAACTTTTAGTGAAATTCATCACTGCAGAAACAAAATATGTTTATCAATGAAGGGCAAGTAGCACTTTGATAGCCTCTGGAAAGTTGTTTTCCCTGTTTATTTTGTCCAAATGTTAAGACTTGAAACCGAAATTACAATGCAAATGATGGATTTTATAGGGGTCTTGTCTTTATACATAATCATGCTTTCAATAACAGCCTTTCAGGGACCATTCACATCCAACTTGCTCTTCATTAATAAAAGTATATTATAATGCACCCGGATCGATAGATCCGAGGCGTATATTGTTTTTGTCCTGTCTGTCTGTCTGTCTGTTTGTTTGTTATCCCCTCGCCCAACTAGTTGCGGAGGGAATACTGTAAACCAAGTATTATACGCGTGCGATAAATATCCGCGAGTTCCGCGAGTAACCTCTGCTCGCGGATATTTATCGTCGCGAACCAGTTGTTCATTTTCCCATGTTATGATTAGAGTTATTTGCCCTTTTTTGAGTACCGATCCCGACGGTTCAATAAGTAATCACGGAAGAATTTCAGTGTTCTAGAAGCAGTTGAAGTTTTATTACAAACATTCAGAAAAAATATATAAACGAATGGAAAATCTAAAAATATTTGTCTAAAACGATTAAAATGTCAATAAATATTTCAGCTTGTGTTATTATTGTTCATTTATTGTCACAGACGAGATGGAGATAGCCTGGTTAATTACAACTAATTATGGCCCAGTCCTGCTCCGTCCCAACCATTTATAATAATTGCCCTTTGGCTATGTAGATCTTATAAAGCATCAATTACCCAATTAGCACGAGGTACTTTTACACTTGAGAGTTTTAAACCAACTTAAATCTCCTCGATTTTTTTTTTACCGATTTTCATTCGAGCGTCGTGAATAATGCGTAAGAAGTATACTCATGGTAACATTTTACCTACTTTAGGTGCGGATATAAGATTTTAAATAGACGCAATCCACAGAATGTCTTAAATAATACATAAGCAGTACTTACGGTAGCATTTTACCTAGTTTATGAGCGGATATGAAATTTTGATGCAAAAAATAAAATACTTGTGGAAATAAAAAAAAAATGACCACTTGTTCGCGGAAATAAATCGTCGCGGATTAGTTCTCCAGCGGTCAGTCGCGAATAAAAAATGACGCGTATAATAATTGGTTTACAGTATAGCATCGCGAATGTGCGTATTTATGTGTGTGTGTTAGTGTGTTCGTTACACCTTGTGGGCAAGATTGACAGAAAACCTTTGCATTAACCATTCTCAGCGTTTACATACTTGTGTGGCAGAATAAAAGGACGAAGCCTATTTATTTTCAAGTTCATTGGTGAAATATTTCTTCAGATATCGCGTTTTTACTGCCTCGAATCCCTGACATTTTATGTACGAGTTGACAATAATCATTTGTGGGCAAGATTGACTGAGAACCTTCGCATTAAACACTCTCAGCGTTTACATACTTGTGTTGCAGTATAAAAAGATAAAGCCTATTCATTTTCCAGTTCATTGTTGAAATATTTCTTCGGATACCGAGTTTTCACTGTCTCGAAACCCTGACATTTTATGTACGAGTTGACAATAATCATTTCCGCTAGGGAATCAGTTTAAAAGGCATGTCGAGTCTGCAGGAACCAGATTAAAAGAATTTGATGAACGTCGCGGTTTCATTACCGAATTCCAACAGGTGTCTGGGAATTTGGGATGCACGTTATTCCTGAAAGCTGTAAATACAATCCACAAGTTCAATTAACCTCTCGATGTACATTTTGTTATTTTTCATTACGAAAAAAATGCATATTGCCTGGAACTGTGAGATATACTTAGGTAGGTAAATAATTGATTGATTGATTGTATACTGTTTAACGTCCCTCTCCAGAATATTTCACTGATATGGAGACGTCACCATTGCCGATGAAGGGCTGCAAATTTAGGCCTATGCTCGGCACTCACGGCCTTTGAGCAGGGAGGGATCTTTATCGTGCCACACCTGCTGTGACACGGGGCCTCGGTTTTTACGGTCTCATCCGAAGGACCGCCCCATTTAGTCGCCTTTTACGACAAACAGGGGGGTACTGAGGATCTATTCTAACCCGGATCCCCATGGGGCGGTAAATAATTAAAAATTACTGAAACTTTTACATATAGCATACGTGATATGTTTCTGCTTGGTATAAGGTAAACTGCCCAATTACGTATGCATATTATGCCCCCCCCCCCCCCCACTGAAATGCTATGCTATTTGATTTTTTGTTAAAAATAGACATCCTCCACTCCCGATAATTTTGTTTAAAATATACATAGTGCTGAAAAACAATTTAATATCTTATATTAAACTGTACTACCCCAAATTAGGTTTCCCTGTTATGCCCCCCCCAACCAAGACTTTGCATTTTGTGATCAACAACAACGCAATAATTTTGTCAAAAGTAAGGGAGTTGATCCTAATGTTTTGAAAACGGGTTGGAATCCCTTTGTGGGACATGGAGACTGGTCCTTCGAATTAGACTATGTAAACCAAGGGCCCATGACCCAATAGATGCTGGCATAAAAAGATCCCTCACTGCTTAATGGTTGTCAGTTCATATTACAGGAAAGAATGTGCAGCTCTCCATCAGCAAGCCTTCATACGAGCCAAAAATTCCTGAGAGGGACATTAAACAAAATACATTGTACTATCAATCTTTAACATGTTTAACGTCCCTCGAGAGAATTTATCTCTTATGAGATATTGCCATTCCCAGTAAAGTTCTTGTCGCGAGGGGATGCTCCGCTTTGCGGTGCCCTTGTTTGTTTGTTTGTTTGTTTGTCTGCAAACTTGAACCTTCGCCATAACTTTTGAACCATGAAAGATATAGACTTCATATTTGATAAGCATACTCCACTAATTAAGCCCTTTTAAATGACACCAAGGTCAATAACCTTGTGACCTTGACTGTGGCTTATATGCTAAATATAGTTTTTTTCTGCAAAACTTTAACCTTTGCCATTAGTTTTGAACCATGAAAGATAGAGACTTTATATTTGGTATGCATATTCTACTAATCAAGTTCTTTGAAATGACACCAAGTTCAATGATCTTGTGACCTTGACTGTGACCTACATGCTAAAAATAGCTTTTTTCGAACTTTGTTGCCGCCGGGCGCATAGTGTTTCACAAACACATCTTGTTTTTACAATGATATTTTTCACTACAAGTACAGATGCATTTAAAAAAATCTGCAAAATTTTTGATATATTTTTTCTCAAAATATGTATTTTTTATATTATTTGTTCTCAAATGATACTTTCAACTGATAATCAACGAATATATTTATACACTGTACGCGTAAAAGTTTTAACTTTATACATAACATAGGTTTGGAGCTGTTGTAAAAATAGATTTTTGGATATGCTGACCTTTGGTGAAACCTAAACGACTTTTTCTAGGAAAAGATCCAAATAGGAAACAGATGTCAGACTCTTTGGTATCGTTTAATATTTCAAGCTCATTGGGATACATCGTGTCAACATAAGCATGGAAATAACTATTGTTAATTGACAATACGTACGTCATCGATATATCTTAATGTCACAGTACTTTCTTCTTTTCACATTAAATATTTTGAACAATTAATTCTGCTTCATATGAATACAAAAATTTAGAATGCTAACAACGGGGCTCACTTTGTATCCATGGGAATTCCGATGGATTGCTGGAGGACCTGGTCTCCAAAAACCACATAGATCGACTGGGTTCGTGGGCAACTTGCGTTTAGTTGTACCTAGGAACCAAGCCATTTTCCTGAAGTCGTTAGACCGAAGACAAGCAGTATTGTTCGAGGGTCGACAAAATGGAAGATGCTCGAGAACACAGTCAATATTTAGTTATCTTTTATTTATTACTTTTTGGATGCATGTATAATTTACTGTCTTTCGTAATATGACCTGAGGTTAAGCTCGGTCAGTTCCGTCACTGTCGAACACCAACAAATGCAAATGAGACTTCCATTGTGTGACGTTCATTTTAGCGGTCTAATATCTCATCAACAGGTTCAGCATCTCACTGCAGCGGTCAAACATAGACATTTTTCATGGCCACTTATAATAACATTAGAAATGTTATACTTTTTTCGTACAAATTTGTACAGGAACAATTTTTTAAATACAACAAAAGAAAACTTTGAGAATATTTTTATCGATTGAAGCCATAGGGCTTTTTTTTTCACTCACGTGTATATTACTCTTGCCATTACATGTACCTTCCCTTAATTATAGTTACAAACATTTTTTGACTTTATCGTCTTCTTGGAGTTTGACCAACCTTTTAGAAACTTTAGCACTGGCTGTAGTTTTTGAAGTTCGCCTACCCAACCCCCTTATACTCAGTTCCATGTTTTTGATCTCATGGCATTCGTTTTGGATGCGGATTCTAAGATATTGAGGATAAAAATGGCAGGAACTTCTGAACAGGGCTACTTTTACATACTACATTAAACTATGACATACTCATATTGATTTAAGATATTGATGTTCAAAATACAGAAGTTCATCTATACTTGTAAATTTATTTCATTTTTAAGTACATGTTACTTTTCAACAAGAATGACAGAAATACGGGTCACATTGGCAAAAGTTAATCCAGCTGTCCTTCGGATTCAATTTCTTCAAATGACAACTGTGTCAACGTTAACATTACTAGAACTTTTGTTTTTATGCTAGCAAGAGACCTGGTGGCCTAAAGGGTCTAACTTGTCAGACAGCAGCTATTCTTTGGCAAATTTTCTAGTTTTGAAACTGCTCTGTGTTATAAAAAAAACCTTCATTGTTGTGTTTTTATGACATTATAGTCATACACAACTGTCTACTTTGTGCCACAGGCCTTTAGATAGCTTTAATTCCACTTACAAAAAAATTGAGGTGTAAAAATATCTTTATTCAACTCCGATTTTTTAAATTTTTAATGATTGAATTGATTGTCTTAAGTTTTCATTGTTCAATTTTTTGAGCGTTATTTGTCAAGAACTAAGACTATGTCTATGAGTTGAAAATGAAAAACGTGTTGAAAAGATTTTTGCCATTATTAGTCTGGTCCGATTTATAGAAAAAAAATACTTCTAACAGCAAATAATTATTATTTGGTCTAGCATAGTTTTTTTTTACCTATTTCGAGTATGCTGAATCCGAAAAAATATGCTGGCCTTCTTGGAAATGGCATTAAAGAGGTCAAAATGGCGGACATCAAATTTTTCTAATTTTCTCTCAATATCGTTCAAAAAGGAGAAATAATGTGTAAATATCTTACTGAGTGTAATAAAACTATAAAAAATGATAAAAGAATGCAAACATTATTACTTTAACTCAGAAAATTTAGTCGTTTCTACACTTAATTCGAATTTTCTCTGATTTATTTGTCTATTCTTCCATTTTCTGCCTTGTTTAGGATTTTACATTTGCAAACATCCATACACTGCAGATTTGTATTTTTTCCTCTACATCGCATCATTCTACAATTGAATGATGGTGCAGCTGTAAGTCAAAAGTCAAAATGGCGATTCAAAATTGCGGATATTCCTTTTTAAAAATTATTTCTTCTAATAGGAGAAAGGATTTGTGAATATGTTACTGAGCGAGTACAATTAACTATGTAAAATTCCAATAGAACACTAATATGATCACTTTAAATCGGGAAATTTAGTTGTTTAAATTTAAAATGTGTTAATTGGCTCAAAATGGCAATTCAAAATGACGTGATATTCACTCGATTTTCGTAAAATACTCAAACTGCTTAATTTTGAGCCGTTTTGCAGAAAATAAATTACATTTTGTTTTTATATATATAGTACTAGTATATTGATTAGTCCATTAAATATAAACAAGCACAAAATACTAGAAAAGATTCATTTTTTTCTGGAAATAGTTAAAACAAACTCGACTAAAGAGTTTCCAAATATTCCCCCTCGTATTTGACCGTGTTCCAAAGTCTTTGAACCCCCGTCCACCTAAAATCACTCCTGAATCCTGTGTTTATCAACTCACATTTCTACCTCAACATCCCTCAGCACACCATCAAATATAACTGAAGAAATTCTTGTCCGATTTCATCAAATACTTTGTTATAGCTTTTTAGCACTTATAAGAACTTAGTATTTATATCCCCTAACATCTTCTATTCCAGCTTTATTTGTTATATGTTTCAGTCTGTCTTCGGAATTTTAGTATTTTCAACACTCAAGTAAAATGGTGCCCCGTGTCAAGGATGATTACCCACTTGGCACGTAAAGATCGTTTCTCTGGAGTTCGAAAAAGAGTAAGCTCACTTGGGGCCGCTAGAGAAACCAAAATCTTTCAAAAACCGATTATTTAAACTGATAGTCCGCCGAAACATGGCTGAAAAATTGCCGACTCGGCGTTAAACAATATAAAAATCAATCAATCAACACTCAAGGAACAACACATTTATGTTCATATGTGAAAAGTCTATTTTGGTTTCCAAAACCTTATGCAAAATGAAGTAGAGGTACTGTGAGCAATTACCTCACTAAATGATACCCCCTGTCTCCCATATGAATATAATAATGCCAGTGTCCATGTTTTGCTATGTGAAACCCAAAATATATGTTGGATCAAAAAGTAAAATAGGAAGTGCACAATGGCAATATGTAATAAAGATTCTGTGAAAGTTTCATCAAATTTCATTCAGTGGTATGAGAGGAGTTGTGGATAAGAGATGGGTACCCCAAAGCATAAAAGACGGACGGACGGACATACAGATTACTCTATACCCTCCAGCTTTTCAAGCGGGGGGGGGGGGGTATAAATAAAAAAATCTCTGATATTCAAGACATGTACTTCTTCATTTCGTATAGATTTGTTGTCTTTTAGGGTAGAAAGGTCATTCTATTAGCAAGAAAATTCTCAAACTTTATCATCTGGAATCACATTGTGTGCATATTTTGGTGAGAAAAGTTGTATAATTATGCAATTTAAGTGCGCCTGCAGATTCCTCGTGATTCCTAACACTTACAAGCTTTCGTAACAATAGGCCTAAGCCATTCTTGACTTCGATCTAGTCAACACTTCTCTTGACAACATAATTTTCTTGTAGAACACTCCAAGAACTTTACAAGGCAACTTGATCCACACTTCTTTGTTAGAATAGTGTAAAGTTGTATCAAAAATCGAGGGAGGATTGAAAACATTTCTTCTTTCAGATTTTGTAAATCTCAAAATTTTTTAATTTATATACACTGTTCAATACAAAATTATCCGTTCACAACATGAAATACTAGTATTTGAGAATGTAGTTAAATTTTTGACTGAGAATAACAAAATGCAAATGTAGGGACACAATATCAGAGCTGGACAATCAAGAAAATTTATGGTTTACGTATATTATACTGATAATTCTTAATAAATATGTTTATATTTGGATATTATAATGTATTCAGATTTATATGATGTAACAATTACTAGCCCTCTAATTGGTCGTGGTTCATCATTTTAAAAATCATACTAAGGAATGTTACACCAGACCTTCCACATGAATATAAACATCTATACTGGACTAAAAATAGATCAAGAATTTCCAACAACTGATATGATATAGCAGCCCTAGAACTACAATGTTCCCTCGCTTTAATGCTCGTGGAATACTGCTCTTGGGGTAGCTTAATTTTCATATTGTCCTCAAAACAGCAATTATTGTATGATATTATTAACTTTTTATATGAAGAAGCATGATAAGACGGGTAATAGGTAAAATGTCTTCGGAACTGTCGTCAAATATTTATCTTAATAATAGAAGTAATTTAACAAAAATCCGTGTTATAAAAATCCTAAGTCATTATCAAAAATATCCTTTAACGTTCATTACATATATAAACATTATTTCAGGAATAAAGAAAAACCTGTCATTTATTTTCTGCAAAACGAATCAGAATTAAGCAGTGTGGGTATTTTACGAAATCGAGTGTATAAAACGTCATTTGAATTGCCATTTTGAGCTAAATAACACATTTTAAATTTAAACGACTAAATTTCCCGATTTAACGTGATTAGCTGCAGATCTGTAGCGTTATGGTTTTATATATTTGTCTTTGACCATAACGCTACAGATCCCGTAGAGCAAAAAAGATGCAATTTACGGCGCAATATTTTTTGCGCTCTTTTGGGGAGAATTTCTCCACTTTCTAGCATTGGTCAATCGACTACCTTTCATTCCCTAATTCTAGACACATTCTGTAGCCAGTATGTATAGTTTATCCACCTCCCAACCATCTATAGTTGTCTCTACAGGCAATAAACTTACTTGAAGTGAATTTTCAGTAATATAACAAATAATTTTAATCAAGCGAGTTTATCACTTGTATATAGAGACGAGTATAAAGGGTTGGGAGATGGATAAAATATACAGATTACACTGTAGTTAAATAATGTGTCTTCTAGAATTAGGGGTTGAAAGGTAGTTGATTGACCAATGCTGCTAGAAAGTGGAGAAATTCTCCCCAAAAGAGCGCAAAAAATATTGCGCCGTAATTTGCATCTTTTTTGCACTACGGGATCTGTAGCGTTATGGTCAAAGACAAAATATATAAAACCATAACGCTGCAGCTATAACGTGATCAAATTAGTGTTTTATTGGAATTTTGCATAGTTGTACTTCGCTCAATAAGATATTCACAAATCCTTTCTCCTATGTAAACAATATTAAGAAATGATTTGAAAAAAAAGGAATATCCGCAATTTTGAATCGCCATTTTGACTTTTAACTTACAGCTGCACCATCATTCAATTGTAGAATAGGGAAATGTAAGGGAAAAAATTCAAATCTGCAGTGTATGGATGTTTGCAAATGTAAAATCCTGAACAAAGAAGAATAGAGAAACAACAGACAAATAAATCAGAGAAAATTCGAATTAAGTGTAGAAAAGATTAAATTTTATGAGTTAAACTAATGATGTTAGCATTCTATTATTATTTTTTTTTTTTTACAGTTTTATTACACTCAGTTAGATATTCACTCATTACTTCTCCATTTTGAACGACATTAAGAGAAAATTACAAAAAAAATTGATGTCCACCATTTTGAATCGCCATTTTGACCTCTTTAGCGCCATTTTCATGAAGGCCAGCATATTTTTTCGGATTCAGCATACTCGAAATAGGTTAAAAAACTATGCTGGACCAAATAATATTTATTTGCTGTTAGAAGTTATTTGAGAGATAGAAAAACGGCTATCTATCATATAATATTCGTTAAGAGTTCATAATCTGTGATTTACACGTTGAAATTTCATTTTTAATTTGTGTGTTGGGATGGATATGTACATAATTAAGTAGTTTGCTATAGAAGTATGTTTAACACATTTCCTTTTTAATTAATATTTATTTAAATTTTGTAAGAAACGGTCAATTTTGAAGGCATGATGACTTGGATGCGATAACATCGCTTTTTCATTTTCATACACTAGCTTTCCCCGCCATTTATTAGACGTTTACGCGTAAATAGTTATACATCAGCCTATTGTGGATGCGAGCTTCTAATTAAATATTATAAATTAAAGCAGGTCTTTATTTTATTGCGACAAATTAGCACAATAAATAAAGAAATTAATAAAATTGACAACAAAATACATGGTTAAATCATTTTTAATGAAATCATTGTTATAATTCAGTACATGTACATATATATTTTGTTATTATACATCTTTTATTTTTCATAATACTTTATATCTGCTTAGTAAAACAAACATGAACGCGTTTGTCTCAATAGAAAAATTTTGTGCATACTAGTAAATTGTCAATGATTTTATCACATATTCAACTCGTAGCTCTCTCTTCTAGTTTTAATTTTACTCCATTAAGTGGTTTTAATAAACCTGATTTGTCAAGCTGCAGTGGAATCTGAAACAAGTTTAGGAAATATTTCGCATTTAAACAAAAATATTAATAAAGCATCCACAGTATCACCTCATATAAATACATGTACCTCTAAATTATGCTTGAAAAAAGAAATTGAAACAATTATTTTTTAATGCAAAAAATTAATATACATTGTAAATGTATATTCAATTTATCTGAATACAAAACAAATTTTCATTTTGTTTCTCACCTCTGTTTCACTACATGTAACAAAGCGATAATGCTGAAGTATGTAGACAATGGCACATTTAGCTTCCATGGCAGCTAGGCGTTGTCCTATACAGTTTCTAGGTCCATGGCCAAAAGGAAGGAAGGCGTATGGGTGACGCCCAGCCTTGTTTTCAGGAGAAAACCTTCATTAAATGAAAAAAAGCTCTTCTTAAATAATTTGACATCATTCGCACAACTACACATGTATAGCTGGTCAAATCACTACACTGTAAAAAATGTGTTTAGACGATAGACACTTTCCTAAGCACTTTCTTGTCACACTTTTTTTGATGCGTTGAAATTCTAAACACATTTAATTTCATTACGTGTAACGGAAAGTGTTTAGAGCCTAAATACTTACATGTTTAGACTTTAAACACGTTACAAAACATGTTATGATACATGTTTACAAATTAAACACTTGGATGTTTTCGTTGTCTTCCTGCAAGAAAACTGAAAAAATAACAATTGTTTACATTTTAAATTTTATTCAATGAACATTCAAACATGGATTTTTTATAAAGAATTTTAAATTAAATATACATTATATTTTTACACGCTGGTTTTAATTCTAACCAGATTAGCAAGCAGTTATTTTTCATGTCTGTATCAAGTTTAACTTCCAGCAATATTCACTGAGCAACACACGCATAATTTGTTTTCATCTGTGACCGTCAGTAGGTAATCCACTGTCATTATTTGAGAATATTTTTAGGTTGTTCAAAGCTATAACGAACAGCAGACTTCACAAAACTCAGTTTCCCCTAGAAAGTAAGAAGTGTTGAAAAATGTAAGAACGATGGTATGCCATTGTGGACTTGGATATGGCAACAGTTTCTCTGATACGTGTATTTTTGCTTTCAAGTTCGATGTGGACCATATCCTGTAAGAAAAAAATTCAAATTTTATCAAAATATGCTTTTCACTGGCTGGATTTGTATGAACTTTTTTTTTTGTTTTTTTTACATGTTTGATAGCTATTATTGTGCTACTTTTATTGAACCTCGTCTATATAACCACTATTAAGTATTGATACTGTTGTAGATATTATTGATATTCTATATAATGTACTCCTTTCTAGATTTCAGGAATACAAAATATAACCGAAGGTAATCTTGATCTACAGCTACATGTGCAAACGCATGTCTATTTACGTAGCCCATCATGGTCGATTTATGTAAAATAAAAATAATAGTTAACATACCTTTTATCGCAGTAATGTTGCAGTTTAAATGCATTTCACAATCTCTTCATGGTTATCACTTTGATTAGCATTCACTTCCTTTAATCCATCTTCTTTAGCTAACATTGGGATTTCCTTTGTTTCGATAACCGCTCTATTTATCATTCGAATATATATGCGTCATTTCCGGGAAGATAACTCTGCACTTCACAGAAAAGTGTTCAATTTCTAAACACTTATATCTAAACATGTGTTAAATCTTAACATCATTTAGATATAACACACGTTTAGACCTAAGTGTTTAGACGTTAAACACAATCTAACACATGTTTAGACCTAAGTGTTTAGCCGTTAAATACAATCTTATACATGTTTAGGTCAAAACACGTAACGGAAGTGTTTATTTTCTAAGCGCATTTTTTACAGTGTAGAAACAAGTTTTTATGCATTTTCATGAGCATGCATGATCCTTTTTAAAGATAAATTTTGGCTGATCACGTTTATATTATAAATATCACCTACCTTTCCGGATCAAATTTCTCCGGATCCGGCCAGTATTCAGGGTCTCTTTGTACTGCAAAAATTGCAAAGGACAGATCCATGTCTTTCGGAATCTTGTGACCACCGATTTCCATTTCCACTTTACTTTTTCGATTGGTTCTAGTATTTCAAAAAATGACACATATTAAACAATAAGAAATTGTCTATATAAAAATTTGCTGATTTTTTTTGAATATGTGACCTTAACAAGAGATCAGAAAAAAATTTACGTCAAGTTTGTGTTCTTTTGTTGAGATATATGCATATGAAATACGTAGATAACAACAGTAATTATTCCAACTCAAAAATCCATTAAAAATTTAAAACTATACAAAATGGGAGCAATGCAAACACGGAACTCTGAAACAACAGAGGAGGGATCAGGTGCCATGAAGGGGTGAGCATTCCTTATTGATCGGTCACACCCGCCGCGTGCTCCTTGTTATGATTGTCAAACGGAAAAATTCGGTATGAAAATCAGGTTTAACAATATAAGTGGTATGAAAAACGTCAGACAGCATTTGCTCTTTAAATAATAGTTTGTACTTCTATACTTGCTGACAAGGTCATTGCATATACCATAGAAATTCGCAAAACGATGACTAAACAGAGACTACTGACACCCTTGTTGAATGAACTTGTTCTTCAATAGCTTTGCATCATTGTAAAAATTATAAATACAAAGAGCCTTACATGTATCTTTGTTATCGAATCAACCAGGGGATATTCCTAAACCCGGTATGCAGCTGGTGAAAAGGGTTTATTTTTAAAAACAATCAGGTAAGTTGACTTTAGAAAATTAAAATCGTCACTTTAATCATTAAGTTTTTTTTTCTTAAATTTAAGAAATAGATGTGTCAGACTCTGTGGAATTCTTCAGTTCAAGCTCACCGGGATATATCGAGTGGGTATCTGAATGGAGGTAACTTATTTTTTTAGGAAGGATTGTATACCTGACGGCGGGAGGGTATAACCTCAGAGTCTCATTGAAGACCCAGTCTAAATACTCCAACTTCTGGACGTTGTCGTATGTAGGAAGGTCCTGGAAAATTGAAAAAGGTTATGTGTAGCTTATAATTGAAAATATACTGCAGAACGACTTCTGTTTATTACAGTATACGATAAACAACAAGGTTGAGACATTGGTGATTTTTTGTATTTACAATTTATCTGTTCTTATAATAAATAGAGGAACCCCCCCTTTTTTGTTAGCTGTTAGCATTTCATCATCTTTGTCAAAGTATGTCAAATATTCATGATTATATCCCCGCTTGAAAAGCGGGAGGGTATACAGTGATCGGGATGTCCGTCTGTATGACCGTCTTTTACGCTTTGGAGTACCCATCTCTTATACGCAACTCCTCTAGTACCATTGAATGAAATTTATTGAGACTTTAACAGAATCTTTGTTATACATGTGTATAGTTCCATTGTGCATCTCCTGTAATTTTACTTTTGATTGGAGACATATTTTTGGGTTTCCCAGAACAAATAATGAGCACGACCCTTTCTTCTATAATATAGAAGGTGTCCATTATCTTATCCGCAACTTCTCCTATACCACTGAATAAAATTTAATACTTTCACAGATTTTTTATTACATAATGCCATTGTGCACCTCCTATTATACATTTTGATCTGAAAATTATTCGGGTTCCCCAGAGCAAAACATGGACTTTTGCCATTATAATCATATGGGAATCGGGGGTATCATTTAGTGATCTCATTGCTCACTACCTCTAGATTTTTAGCTCACCTGAGCCGAAGGCTCAAGTGAGCTTTTCTGATCAAAATTTGTCTGTCGTCTGTCGTTGTTGTTGTCGTTGTTGTCGTAAACTTTTCACATTTTTCTTCTTCTCCTCAAGAACCACTGGGCCGATTTCAACCAAACTTGCCACAAAGTATCCTTTGGTAAAGGAGATTCAAGTTTGTTCAAATGAAGGGCCACGCCCTTATTCAAGGGGAGATAATTCAGAAATAATGAAAAATTGATGCTATGTTTTAAAAATCTTCTTCTCAAGAACCACTGTGCCAGGAAAGATGAAACTTATAGGGAAGCATCCTCAGGTAGTGTTGATTCAAGTTTGTTCAAATCAGGACCCCCGGGGGTAGGGCGGTGCCACACTGGTGGATCAAAGTTTTACATAGAAATATATAGGAAAATTCTTTAAAATCTTCTCCTCAAGAACCACTGTGCCAGGAAAGATGAAACTTATAGAGAAGCATCCTCAGGTAGTGTAGATTCAAGTTTGTTCAAATCATGACCCCCTGGGGAAGGGCGGGGCCGCACTGGCTGATCAAAGTTTTACATTGAAATATATAGGAAAATTCTTTAAAAATCTTCTCTGGAATAGCAAAGGCATAAATTATCATATTTTATGGAAGCATCCTCAGAGTGGACATTCATGTTTATTCAAATCATCACCCCTGGGGGTAGGGCAGGGCCATAACATAGAATCCAAGATTTACATAGAAACATGTAGAAAAAAAATCTTTAAAATTCTTCTTTTCAGGAATAGCAAAGCCATGTTTAGTCCTATTCATAGTGTAGATTCAATTTTGTTCAAGTCATGGCCCCTGGGGGCAGATGGGGCCACAATGTAAGTTCAAATGTAAAGGGCAATAAATCCACAGGTAGTCAAAGAAATAAATATGCAAGCATCCTTAGTTAGTGTAGATTCAAGTTAGTTCAAGTCATACCCTCTCCCTTTTAAGGAATGGTTGGGACCACTTTTGGGTTTTAACTTTTCAAAAATAAACTGATTTATGCTTTTTTCTTAGCTACATTGCTCAGGTGAGCGATGTGGCCCATGGGCCTCTTGTTTTAATATAGCCATCTTTTCTAAACAGAAAAAAACCCAAAAGGATAACTACTGTGACATATATTGAATCCACTTGTCTGATTTCAGTGCGGATAATTAAAGCATTACAAATATTAATAGGTACAGATCAAGACATGTAATTAATGATCCTGGATACTCTGAAGAAAAATGTTTTTGATTTGGAAAAAAAATATTATTTTATAATATATATCCATTTTACTCTTATTTCATAAAATACCACAGAATCAAAACTCTGTTTGTGAAGGGAATGGGAGATTCACTTTTTACAACCTTCTGAACAAAAGAAAGGTAACTCGAACAATGTTTAAGTTTGTGAAGATGATGTGGACTTCTGTCAATAAGTGAAATATCTATAATGGTGTTTACAAATAGATATGAAAAATCGATAACTAAATCAAAATCAAATACATTTACTAATACTTTGAATATTGAATGCTTAATTAAATCTACAAATACATCTTAATATATAATTTATATAAAATTTCTTACGTTCCCTAAAGTTGAGTCAATTTGGTTTATAAGTTTTTCCTGACAATCTGGGTTCGTTGCCAGACAATATACCAGAAAGGTCATGGTGCTAGCCGTTGTATCAAATCCCGCGAGAAGGAAGAGTATAGCATTGCCTGTGACTTCATCCTCCGTCAGACCTATCACAAATGTGGCAAAATCACTATAATTACATTTGTATCAGATAATTTTCAAAAATTAATTTAGAACATAAAGCTCTCAATTAAATTTCAATACTGTCGGATTTGTTGCTTAATAAAACTCTTTACTAATGAGAGAGAGTGAGACCTCGTTTTTTCCATTTGTTTGGGTCTCCTTCATAGCTGTGCACGTCCTCAATCTCATTCTTCTCGGTGTCCTTGTGGGCATTTAGCATCATCTGCAGCAAATCTTTCCTATTCTAATACAAACAAAACGAACAATCATCTATTAGACAAAAAACATTTGTAAAGAGACAGGAAATTTGGTTTTCCTTTAATTTTGAAGAAAATAATAAATTGAATCATAGAGCTTAAAGTACGATTCTTCTCTGGTTTCTGACTAGATGAAATATTCAATGTATATTTGCTTATATGTCTTAATATATATTTACATGAAAAACATTTAAAGGACCATATTTTTCTTTCCTTATCTCAATTGTACAACTTTAAATAGAAATGGTAAACTGTGTTCGAAAACTAGCAGGGACTATACTTTTGGTGGAATGGTGGCATATGAAAATATCTTAAATTCTTTTCTGCCTCTCAAAATTATTATAGAACAATGAATGTAGTTATAATTTTTACACCATCAAAGACTTAAAGAATTTTTCAAATGTTAGCTAAATTAATAATACGGGACTCAAGTTTTAAAATACGTATATCAAATAAATATGAATTTCCACACAAACTACAATCATGTAAGCGTTTAAAAGCTACCATCTAAGTACAGATTTGAGCCAAAAATCTGTAAAAGTAATTTTTGCTCTCTTTCGTTGTAAACGATCAAAACTTTTCGTTTTTGTATCATTTTGTATCTGTGTCTGACTTCTTTACCATATGTGAAAATAAGAAAAATTTAAATATAGGGTGCATATGAAAATAACCTAAATATCCTAAAAATTTAAGAAAGATAGAGAAAATTCGGATTAGCCAAAATCCATTTTTGTTAAACTATCTGTGTCAATTTGGTTATATCATCTTATAGACCATATTGTAATATCTTTTTACGTAAAAAGAAGAACATTTAATCTTTTGAAATAGAAGACCGTATCGCATGGTTGAATGCAGTCATTTTTTATTCTTAATGTCCAGGGAAAAGGTAATGACCTTGACCTGACCTTCACTCTAATATAAAATGGTCAAAACTAATCTAACTGATAACATCACTTAGTAATATTGTCTTCTTGATTCTGTGAAAATTTCATCAGTTTATAATTACAAGAAATACAGTTTTTTTTGTGAGAAGAATCCTACCTTAAGTCACTTTAGGTCTATGATTGAATTAATTTGTGATTTTTATCAACACATATTTGTCATTAAAGTGTATGTAGATGTCGACAAATAACAAAATCAAAACTCGTTCCAAAATATTTTGAAACCGTAAAAATTGAAGACTTGTCTCGCATTTACTTATTTTAAGGTTTCACCAAAGGTCAGCATGTCCAAAAATTTATTTTTGCAATACCACCAATACTATGTGGTTTATAAAGTAAAAACTTATATAGTTTATAAATGTATCATTGATCAACAGATAGAAAGTATCACTTGATAATATATTCTTAAAAAAGAATATTTATCGAGAAAAATTCTTTTAAAAAATGCATATATTTTTCAAAATAACCTAAGTACATCCAAACTTTTAGTGAAATTCATCAAAGCAGAAACAAAATATGTTTATCAATGAAGTGTATGTAGGCTTTTGATAAGCCTAGGAAAAGTGTTTTCCCTGCATGTTTATTTTGTCCAAATGTTAAGACTTGAAACCGAAAGTACAATGCAAATGGAGGATTTTATAAGGGTCTTGTCTTTATACATATCATGCTTTCAATAACAGCCTTTCAGAGACCATTCACGTCCAACTTGCCCTTCATTGGTAAAAATATATTATTTCTACAATGATGGTTTTCACTAAAAGTTCAGCATTAAAGACTGAGGTGCATTTAAAAAAAATTGCAATATTTTTTTTTTCTCAAAAAATATATTTTTAAAAATATTTGTTTTCAAATGATACTTCCTATCTGTTAATCAATGATATATTCATACACCGTAAAAGTTCCAACTTTATAACTCACATAGTTTTGGAGGTATTGTAAAAATAAATTTTTGGACATGCTGACCTTTGGTGAAACCTTAAACATACTGTACCTTATCACCCTCATCCCGCATTTCTATGGCCTGGTGGACCGCCGATTTGAAGAAGTTCATAACTCTGCGATTATTCGTTGGAGATTTGTTAAAATAGTTCAATATCCCATCAAGTGGTGGAAAAATAACTGAAAAATATCATAATAATGATATAGTACAAATTAAATGCTGTTATAAAAATTATGAATTTTTGCTTCTAATTTAAAAGTTTTAGCTGATCAAATAAAAAAAATTAAATGTTTTTGCTCTTTATGAAAAGAAGATTACTTAGAAGTTAATATCTGTTAAAATATAACTTGAATTAAACACTAGTATCGTTGCAGTGTTTAATTTTTTGTACCAATAAGGAAAATAAGAAAATTAATTCTTGGCGCAAAAAGTTCCTTGGCATATTTCACAAATGTATTATCTGGGTTTGTCTGTGAGTCTATATCCATTCCGAATCCAAGCGAGGCTATAACGTCCATCGTGTATCTACCAAACATTCTGTAAATGTATAGTTTTATTATAAACTTTCTGATAAATACAGTTATTTTTGCATATATATACTGCACATGTTTACGATTTCTTCTTTTTTTTTTTTTTAAAAAAATCAAATACTGTAAACCAACTTTTAGCAGCGACGACTTTATTTCGCGATTTTATAAAGGTAAACTAGTTCGCGACGATTAATTTTTGCGATAAAGCCTTTTTGGATCTGTTGTTAATAGACAAAGAGACTTTGAGGATCGGTTCGCGGCGAGAAATATTCGCGATGATGAGGCTCTCGCAAAAATTTTTCGCAACGCGAATAAAAGTTGGTTTACAGTGTATACCAACTCTTTAAACTCTATGGTTTTTCCCTGATCCGCTTCCTTTTTCAAACCTTCGAGTAACAACTGATACTTCTTTCTTAAAAGTGGATCCATCTAAAAAATATTATAGGCAAGCGAAATCATTCAATTCTTACCTATGTATTTTTACATGTACAAACTGAACTTTGACCTATTTACAAATTTTCCTTATAAGTTTATTTGAATGATTTTTTTTTATTCTCCAGCAAGTTTTTCTTCGCATACGATATTTTAAAAATAATATTATTCAGTTTAAATTTTGTGAACAAAAGAAAATGAAAAGATGTACCTTTCTCATTTTCCCACTTGAAAATGTTGGTAAAAGTGTGTTTCTCATAAATCTCCAGTGGTCATCTTCAACAGCAGTCAAGCCATGTCGCAATTCACTCCTGATCTGAAAACTATTCTAAAAAGAATTTGTAAAGTAATGTAAATTTTGTATATTTGTATACAGGAATTCTTGTTTAAAATACTATATGTGTACTATAATTCTCATTTTTTCAAGAATAGAAATTAAAATTTGCAATTTGTTATGGAAAATTTACTCACAGCTCTGTTTGGGGCGTAAGAGAAATCTTTAACTGAAATAGTTTTAATAATTTCAGGATCCGCTATCAAGAGTGAAGGCACTCCACCTATGAAGGTGCTGGAATAAAAAAAGTATATTAATCAATTATGTAAATGCTCTTTTTTAGTATAGGAAGTAAAGGTTGCATTCATTCAAGAAAATAAGCACAACCAGCGTAAGCAATTGTTGCAACCGTCAATATTTCCTTAGTATAAAATCATTGCAAAGGTAAACCGGTTAACCAAAAAATCTCAGCTGCCCCAAAACTTCCATTTCGTGTGTGTTAGGGTGTTTGAGTATAAGAGTTTGATATTAAGATTGTTAAAATGTAAAACACGGAAGTACCTGTATAATCTTACCCGACGACTCTACCGTATTTGTCGATCTGTTTCATATCAAATCCATGGACACCCTTTAAATAAGAACATCATGACTTATAAAACTGGAAGAAACAGCACAACTTATAAACACAAAAAAGGGGAGGGTTTTGTTTACTGAGTGATGACTTTGAAGTAAAAAATAAGACGTGGCCATTTTACTAATTTATTATAAATAAAAGACATGCCTGAACTTACAATTTTCTTTAACTCTCTAAGCGACCCAATATAAGGAAAATATTCAGGACCTGGAACACCAAGACGACGCCATAATCCAAACTTCCATTTCACACGTCTACAAAATAATAATAAGACCTGCATCTGTATCTTATCGTGTTTCAAGAACTTTTTTCGTCGCAAAAAAAAAAAAAACAACATTAATTAAAATGTGATCAAACAGTAAAAAAAGTCATGAGAAAAGGTTTTCAGTAACAACAGTATTTTTACAAAACCAACATGTACTTACATATCATAACAACTGAATGTTAAATTTTTTATTAAGTTTTATTGAAATGAGTTTATTGACTTTTATGGAGAAATGAATTGACGACTCGCAAAACAGTGCAGAGACGAAAGAAAATGAAGACAATACGCACGGGAACATACAGATTAAATGCAAGCTGCACGATAACACGTGCACGTGAGCCCCCGATGTAAACAAAAGGAGTGAAATACCTTCACATATATTTAACGTTATATACTGGTATATTGCTTGTTTTATTACAATTTTGAATTTGTTTTTGCCTCAGAACAATAATTTATGAAAAATCGTTTGATTGCATGGGTTCCTGTTCATAAGTTATATGTGAATTGTAAACATGGTAAAACCTAATCAACAAACTAGTTTTCCTTGACGGAAGTGCAATATTCTCTGAAACGTGATAAATTGATAAGGAATATTTAAATATTCAGAAATACAAATACAAAAAAAACAAGCTGTGTCTGTACTTACATGTAAACAGCAACTAGAGCAAAGACAATGAGTAAAATCCACCCATTAATTTCCACAATACCAAGGACATCCATAGTGTACCTCACACTATTTGAACGGTCCACGTATTTATATATAAAACAGCTCTGTGACCGAGAAATGACTAATACAAACAAACCTCATTTGACGACATTTTTATTTTAAGATATATAGCAGTTATCTTTTGTTGAGTCATGGATAACTCTGCTCCTGATAATCATGTCTATATGAAGGCAAACGAAAAGGTAAAAATACTAATTATTGACCTTAAAATCGTTTCTTTCAATGGTGTAATACTTTTTTCATGTTTCGAACAGGTAGAATCTTTATCTACCGAGGACGCGTCAAAGTCTAGATAACAGTGATTGTCAGGTGTAAGCTGGTTTTTGTTGAGAACATTTATTAAGATCTATGTACTTCAGTATTGCAATGCTTGTATAAAACGAATGAAATTGATTTATGTCTTCTTACGAATGAGTAGTATATCGGGTTAAATTTCCATCTCATTCTAGCGTAAACAAACACCCACTGTGAAATCATTTTTCTTGCGAATTATATTTTTAGCTGTTTTGTTGTGTAAAGAAGGCCACAAATTTATATCAACCATGCAAGAGCAAATGTAAATGTGCACAACGAAATAAAATCTTTAAATTTTTCAACACTTCTTCAGCCACCAAATAATGGGTTTAGCAAATACAAAGTGGAGTGTAGTTTTTCATACAAGCTGTAAAGGCATAATTTTCACACTAAACTGTCTTGTTTTATTCCGTTTGCCTGATTATAACAAGGAGCATAAAGCGTTTATGACCAGTTGACAGGGGATGCTCACTCCTCCTTTGTACCTGATTCTACCTCTGAAGTTGTTATAGGTCCGTATTTGCTCTGCTCCCAAACTGTAAGATTCCAAGTTTTTTTTTTTAGCTAAGGTAGGATTTTTCTCAAATTTCTTGTATTTAAGAATTAATGAAATTTTCATAATCAAGAAGACAATATCACAAAGTGATGGTATCAATGAGAATAAGTTTGGCTGTTTTATATTAGAGGCAAGGTCAGTTCAAGGTCATTAACTTTTGTAATGAAATAGAATAATCATAGTGGATTGAAATGCTTTTGAAATCTGATAATTAACCAATCAACGTTTACATTGTAGCCAATCAGAGTTTGCAAATTATTATCCAATCATTTGTAAGTAGAAAGAGTATAGATATAGACACCCATGTAACAATTGGTTACTTGGTCGTTACTCATCGTTGGAGTAACACCTTCTTGGTTTGTGTCGGGAAACAACAGAATTGTTCGTTAGACCACTCAGCTCAAGAATCTAGTTCCTTATTAGTGTCTCAGTGACTATAGTGTCTTGGTGACTTAATTAATATAGTGTCTTGGTGACTTTTAAGAAAGGTGTCTCAGTGACTTTTAGGGTGTGCTCTTTAGGTAGTTGCAGACTGTGTCGGGAAACAACAGAATTTGTTTTATAGTTAGTTTTCTAATCATTATCCAGATAGGACCTAGGAAAAATATATATAGTGAATTCAGTCAGTTGTTCGCCATTGTTATAGAAGTTTGATTTATATTATAAACGTGATTCTTAGGAAGGAATCCTAAGCGGACCCAATAGTTAATCATTTGTTCTTTGTAAAAACGTTACACTTTTCCCTGGACATTAAGAATAAAAAAATCACTGTTGCCAATCATGCGATCCTTACTTGTATTTCAAAAAACTGAATGTTTTCTTTTTGCATATAAAGAAACTACCATATAGGGCCTATAAGTTGATATTACCAAATTGACATAAATTTAATTGAACTACAATGGATATTGGATAATCCGAATTTTCTCTACTTTTCTAAATTTTAAGGTACATTTATTTAGTTATTTTTATATGCTTTCTATATCTAAAGTTTTCTTATTTTCACATAAGTTAAAGTTGTCACATAAAAATACAAAATGATACAAAAACAAAAAGTTTTGATCGTTTACTAAAAGAGAAAAAACATTTTTTTAGGATTTTTGGCTCAAATCTGTACTTAAAGTGGAAGCTTTTAAAAGCTAACATAGTTCTAGTTTGTTTGAAAAATCATATTACATGTAATTTAATATATTTTGAAACTTTTGTCCCTTTCTTCTATTTTCTCTCTTTCAATTTTAATTTTACCCAATTGAGAGGCTTTACAAAGCTGAACACAAACACATAACCATGATTTTATTTCGAGAAACTCTGCGAAATATCAATTATTTAAAAGCTGGACATGACTCGTAAATAGGCATACGGTATTTTTTTCCGATATTATTATCTACAATTAAGATATCAGCACCAGGGTATACTCTTTGCATTCGTTAAACCTTACTGCTTTATTTTCACGGATATTAGCGTGGAATAGCGACCTGTGTTTGTGCTGGTTACCTTGCATTGCCTTTGTTTCCATTGTATTGCAGTTACAATGCAATACAATGTGTATTTGTGTTTGTTTGTATACTGTACTGACCAGTGCAACTACTGAAAATTTCTTACTTCCATGCATTAGAAGAAGTATATTCCGTTATTTTTGTCGATGACGAGTACTGTATAGCATATGTACCTCTGCACCATTGAAGATTTATTACGGTCAGAAATACATGTAAAAGATTATTGGCCTTGTCATGATTTGGATTTTGCTCGTTTAAAGAACTTATTATTTTTTAATTTTTATTATTTTTTCGTTAGAAATATTTGAGAGTGTTTGTTTTATTTGTTTGTTATTTTGTTCTTCGGGTTTCATGCATTTCGCCCGGTCCAGTAAATCAAAATTATTACCGGTATATACACTGTAAAAACTGCGTTTAGAAAATAAACATTTCCTTTACGTGTTTAGACCTAAACATGTTTAAGATTGTGTTTAATGGCTAAACACTTATGTATGTACATGTATTATATCTAAACATGTTTAGATTTAAGACGTGTTTAGATTTAAGTGTTTAGAAATTGAACACTTTCTGTGACAAACAGAGTTATCTTCCCGGAAATGACGCGTAATATATTTGAACGTAAATAGGGCGGTTACCGAAACAAAGAAAATTCCAGTGTAAGCTAAAGAAGATGGATTAAAGGAAGCGAATCATAACCAAAGTGATAACCAGGAAGGGATTGTGGAATGCATTTGGAAGGCAACATTACTACAATAAAAGGTCTGCTTTCTTTTATTATTTTACATAAATTGACAAGAATTAGAAACGTTGCAGTTAGACAATGTTGTAGATCAAGATTCCCTTCTTTTATGTTTGCATTCCTGAAATCTAGAAAGGAGTTTATATTATAGAATGTCATTGAAAATATTTACATCCGTATCAGTATTTTATATACATAATTGGTAAATGGATTTCAATAAACGTTACATAATATTAGCCAGTTAGCTATATCAGTCAGCAAGGGGCATATTTT
This sequence comes from Saccostrea cuccullata, assembly GCF_032062105.1. Classification (NCBI taxonomy): domain Eukaryota; kingdom Metazoa; phylum Mollusca; class Bivalvia; order Ostreida; family Ostreidae; genus Saccostrea; species Saccostrea cuccullata. The sequence continues at coordinate 148,834 of NW_026927684.1, read as the reverse complement.
TAGTATAATTTCATTTCTTTCTTACAGGATTTGGTCCAGATCGAAGCAAAAAAATCACGTATCAGAGTAGCGGGTGCGATTTCCAAGTCCACAAATTTGTTGGTACATCTTCAGCACTTTTAGCATTTCAGAGGAAACTGAATTTTGTGAAGTCTACTGTTCGCTGTATTTTTAAACAGCCCCAAAACATTCGTGAAATGGAAATGGATTTCTTTCTGGCAGTTATGGACGAAAACAAATGATCGTGTGTTTCTAGTGAAAGACTTGCAGGAAATTTATAAACTTGATTAATTTTTGTTACAGACATGAGGAATAATTGCATGCTTGCTGATCTGATTGATATTGACTAGAGCAAAATAATATTTTTATGTTTAAACCTATATGTATATTGAATTTAAAATTCTTCAAAATAAATCTTTGTTTGAACATTCAATAATGTTATGGTATTTCTAGGAAACTAATTTAATAATTTTTCCCCCCCAAAAATATGTTTTCCTGTGATAGTTTAGAATTTAAACCATTGTGATGGATCTAATGTTGTGAAACTAAACATGTTTAGCAACTTAACACTTAAATATTGATGTGTTTAGAAATGAGACGTGTTTAGGGCTAAACGTGTAAAAAAAAAAGTGAAACAAAAAATGTGTTTAGATTTAAGTGTTTAGGGGTTAAACATGTTTAGCAACTAAACACATGAAGTCTAACGTGTTTAGAAATGAGACATGTTTAGGGCTAAACGTGTAAAAAAAGTGATACAAAAAATGTGTTTAGATTCTAAACACTGTTTTTACAGTGTATAAGTCATTTTGTGTCTAAACATATCATATCAAAAGAATTTGATTCATAGGCAATGAATTTTAAACAAATAGAAGGGGGGTTGAGATCTTTAACGGTCAGAAATACATGTAAAAGATTATTGGCCTTGTCATGATTTGGATTTTGCTCGTTTAAAGAACTTATTATTTTTTAATTTTTATTATTTTTTCGTTAGAAATATTTGAGAGTGTTTGTTTTATTTGTTTGTTATTTTGTTCTTCGGGTTTCATGCATTTCGCCCGGTCCAGTAAATCAAAATTATTACCGGTATATATAAGTCATTTTGTGGCTAAACATATCATATCAAAAGAATTTGATTCATAGGCAATGAATTTTAAACAAATAGAAGGGGGGTTGAGATCTTTAACCGGTCAGAAATACATGTAAAAGATTATTGGCCCTGTCATGATTTGGATTTTGCTCGTTTAAAGAACTTATTATTTTTTAATTTTTATTATTTTTTCGTTAGAAATGTTTGAGAGTGTTTGTTTTATTTGTTTGTTATTTTGTTCTTCGGGTTTCATGCATTTCGCCCGGTCCAGTAAATCAAAATTATTACCGGTATATATAAGTCATTTTGTGGCTAAACATATCATATCAAAAGAATTTGATTCATAGGCAATGAATTTTAAACAAATAGAAGGGGGGTTGAGATCTTTAATGTGACTGAACAGAGTTACATGTAACAAGTAACACGTCTTGCAAAAATTCAAAGCAATCAGTACTTCAAAGTCGATTTTTTTTTCTCACGAGTTTATAATGCAAGTTATAATGTTTAGGAATAGTTCACTCTAAAAATAGGGAGCTCGGGATAAAGAACAGTAATTACATGTAAGCTAAAAATCACGTCTTAAGATAATTGTGAGCAGAGCCTTTACTGACCTTTAAAAATCAGGCGTTGGATCAGGTGCATGCCATAGAGAAATTAGCATCCTCTGGTAACAGGTAACACCTATTGTATACTTTGTATGTTTATATGGGAGGGTTAACGAAAAATCAGTAGAAAAAAAATGTTTATTTCTTGTGTTCACAAGTAAATTATTAATAAATGAATATTAACATACATGCTCCAAAATTAATCGAATTCAAATTCATAAGACCGAAAACCACTAACAGAATCAGTAAAAATAGGCCCAGTTTAGGTCTTTTACTGAAATTGGGTTTGAATACTTAATTAACAAAATATCAAATAGCACACCACCACACACACCACTTCAAATACTGTGAAATCATCAATGTTCGTGGGGGACCGATGTTCGTGGACTTCGTGGGTCACGCCTATCCACGAATTTACATCCCCACGAACATTTATCTTGACAACATATTTACTGAATTTTCTGTATGAGTTACCCACGAAATTATATCTCAACAAACCAACAAAATTTTGATTACCCGCGAACATTGAACCCCACGAATTAAAATGATTCTACAGTATTTAATTTTCAAAACTGCATTGGAAAAATTTCTTTTGTGATTCTTTCTACATGTACATGTATATCACTCAGTAATTTCTATAACTGTCAATATCCTTCAGATACATATGTATCAATGATATATCTACTTCAAGATAAGTAAAGATTTGTTCACAGTGCTTCATCCATCTAAGAGTCCTTTGTTCTTTCTTCTAATTTTAACTTGATCCCATTTAGAGGTTTTAATAAGCCTGAATTGTTAAGCTTCACGGGGATCTACAAGAAAAAGTCAAAAAGTAACTTTCTTGCGGGGAATAATAACCTTTAATGTAAAAATATACAACTGTGATGAGATTTGGTGCAAATGAATGTCCATTAAAGTTATAAATGTGGTATAAAAAGTATACCTCTGTTTCACTACATGTAACAAAGCGGTAATGCTGAAGTATGTAGATAATGGCACATTTAGCTTCCATGGCAGCTAGGCGTTGTCCTATACAGTTTCTAGGACCATGGCCAAATGGAAGAAAGGCGTATGGGTGACGCCCAGCCTTGTTTTCAGGAGAAAACCTGAAAAATTTGGAGAATTATTTGTCTCACAAACCAGCTTAACTTAAAAAATTAATTTTCAAATCAACAGCTGCTTTAAAGTTAGTCATATTTTTTTTTTAAATGTAGCTGATAAATGTAAATGTTAACTTAATGTTTCTTGAATAAATAAATATATTAGGTACATGTAGTTATAGTTCTTTAGATATTATACCTTTCTGGTTCAAATTTGTCAGGTTCTGGCCAGTATTTAGGATCTTTATGAAGTGCATAAATAGCAAACGACAGATCAACGCCCTTAGGAATCTTATACCCGCCTATGTCCATCTCAACTTTGCTCACCCGATTTGTTCTAAATTTAATAAAAAAGATATATTATCTAAGAAATCTAAAATTCTTGATACAAATTCGGGATAGATATAAAATCAAATGCCATGTATTGGAAAGCGATAGATGTTGTTGCAAGCCAAAGAGACATTATTTTTTATTCAGGAAGTTAAGTATTATCACCAACTTCATGCAATGTTCGTTGCTTCATGCAATATGAAAATGGCTTTTATTAATAAAATGCATTTGCTAGTACTCATTTTAAACTACAAAATGCTATTATTGTGACAACTCAGGAAATTAAAGAAAAAAATTTAGTAGTGTACATGTACATGCGTGTTGTTAAGAGTCGCATCCTTTGGCTGTTAAGAGAAAAGTTCGAACAGAATTGCTTCATAATATTACTTGATTAAATGGTTGTGTTATGTAAATGTCATTCCTAAAAATAAAAGATTAAACAATTTTAAATCGCAAATTTTACACTTGAGTGCGTGAAAACATGCGTGTATGGTTGTTTGGGGGAGGGAGTGAATCTTTTGCAGATAAAATACCTTACAGCTGGCGGATAGAGTCTAAGTGTCTCATTGAAAACCCAGTCCATGTAGTCAATCTTCTGTACATTGTCATAAGTTGGTAACTCCTAGAAATGTTGATAATTATCATGCTGCTTATATTTGATAATGAATATAAAAGATGAATATAAGGAACCGTGGATGATCTAAAACAATTACATTGTATAAACAATATAAATGTGTGGAGAGAGCACGGGTCCCTGGAAATACCAGAGGTGGGCTCAGGTGCCTATGAAGAGTAAGCATCCCCTGTCGACCTGTTGACACGTCATATTCGCTAAGAGTCCTACGTATTGATCAGGCAGATGGAACTTTCCGTACGTAAATTCAGTATAAAAACAAACCAGAAGTCTCTGTCGAGACTGAAGCTCTACTGGTTTGAACTTATAGCAAAGGAAGAGAAGAGTACTTAAGCAGCTGGGATTTGAAACTTTACAACAGCAATATATAGAATAATGATCGTTGATAAAGTCTCTTTATGTTCTTAGTGTAGTCTACTTGTGTGCCAAGTTATATTGAAATCAGACCAAAACTGTAGGAGGAGTAGCATTTTGAAACAATTTTACAGACATTTCAATTTTTAGTAACCATGGCAACACAGTTCATCAAAATTAAAATTTGATACACAGAATTATGTATCTTAGTGTAGTCTACCTGTGTGCCAAGTTATACTGAAATCAGACTAAAACTGTAGGAGGAGTAGCATTTTGAAAGAATTTCACAGAAATTTCTATTTTTAGTAACCACGGCAACACCGTTCATCGAAATCAAAAACCGATACACAGAATTATGTATCTTAGTGTATTCTACTTGTGTGCCAAGTTATATTGAAATCAGACCAAAACTGTAGGAGGAGTAGCATTTTGAAAGAATTTCACAGAAATTTCTATTTTTAGTAACCACGGCAACACCGTTCATCGAAATCAAAAACCGATACACAGAATTATGTATCTTAGTGTATTCTACTTGTGTGCCAAGTTATACTGAAATCAGACCAAAACTGTAGGAGGAGTAGCATTTTGAAAGAATTTCACAGAAATTTCTATTTTTAGTAACCACGGCAACACCGTTCATCGAAATCAAAAACCGATATACAGAATTATGTATCTTAGTGTAGTCTACCTGTGTGCCAAGTTATACTGAAATCAGACTAAAACTGTAGGAGGAGTAGCATTTTGAAAGAATTTCACAGAAATTTCTACTTTTAGTAACCACGGCAACACCGTTCATCGAAATCAAAAACCGATACAAAGAATTATGTATCTTAGTGTAGTCTACTTGTGTGCCAAGTTATACTGAAATTAGACCAAAACTGTAGGAGGAGTAGCATTTTGAAAAATTGTTTACAGACAGACGGACAGACAGACAGACAGACGGACAGACGGACGCCGGACGCATTACTATCGCATAAGCTCTTCTGGTCTCTGACCAGTAGAGCTAAAAATGACAATTGAAACAGGTCAGCAAAAATACGACCCAATATCAGGCTGTATTCTCTAACAAGGCCATTATAACGACCATAGAATTTACGAGATTCCGACATGCAGAGTGGTTCTTAACGGAGTAATTTTGCAGTTGACCAATCACAAGATGTGAAAATTTCCGGAGTTCAAGAAGCTGATATTGAAAAGTCTAGATTTTAATTTATCGTGAGGAACTGTAAAAAGTTTTTCAAAAATCGAAAGTTGTAAAGTTACAGACTTGAAAAATTGTGTATTTTTCCGTTTTTTAATCATGTGTTTTAGAGATTCTAAGGATCCACATCTGATTTACATCACTTCTAGAATATGCTGTAGCATGATACTTATAAAATTTCTCCTTTATAGTAGTTAATATTTTCGTTAAGAGTAAGGATTAGGGCTAGGCATATCATTTGCTGGAAGAGTTCTGATTTTTTTCAATGTGAGAATGTTATTAATTATGAATATAGAATATTATCAAAGAGATTTCTTTAAAAAAAAGAAAAAGAAACAAGTCAATTTTACCTTTCCTAGAATTGAATCGATTTCGTCAATGAGTTTTTCTTGGCAATCTGGGTTCGTTGCCAGACAATATGCCATAAAAGTCATGCTGCTTGCCGTTGTATCAAACCCAGCAAGTATAAAAAATATAGCATTCCCGGTCACTTCATCTTCAGTCAAACCTGGTATAAAAAGACAGTTTAGAACGTACAATTTTGAACAAAAGAAAACGTATCGCACGCTCATTTGTTCGTTTTTTTTAAATTTCGCCTCTCTTAAAATTACTTACTAGTATTTATGAGAGAGAGAGAAAGAGAGAGAGATTACCTCGCTTTTTCCATTTGTTAGGATCCTCTTCATAGCTGTGTTCACTCTCTATTTCATTCTTGTCGGTGTCTTTGTGAGCATTCAACATTAACTGTAGCATATCTGTTCTATTCTACGTCACAAAAAAAAAAAAAAATTGAAATTTACTATCTGCTTAAAAAACCCAACTATTTTAACCTAAAGATGTAATGATTAATAACTACTATAAAACCATGCATGGCATAATGAAAGCAAATTAAAACAGAAGTCAATACAATGCATGTAAATATGTAAGAAATTAATTCATGCCATTTTGTTCAAGCTAATAATTTTGTACATGTAAATGATCAAAGTTTAAGAAATCTTCCACTTCCAGATACATGTATATAACGTCTCTTTCACAACTGAGATTTTAAAACACTGACACGCTTACATGTAGATTTTTCTCAACAATGATGCATATAGGGCTTAAAATGCTTTTTATTCTTCATTTTTGTTAAGTATTGGTAAGTTAATTTATAATTTATAGATTTATCCCAAATGAGAATCCTACTTAAAATTTGACCTAGCCAAAATGAATTGTGAAAGAAATCAGTTTCATAAGTTTTCTAGTAATACGAGGGGTGATCAAAAAGTTCACGAACAAATTAAATAACTTCCAAAAATGAAATGATATAGGGTTTCAGTTTGACAATTTTTCAAAGTAGTACTCTCTAATTTTTATGCGCATCTGCAACCGTTCTGTCCATGCGCGGACACGTAACACGCTCACAGAAGCTTGAATTTTTTTCCCACTCCTATATTTCTAACCATGCAAGTTATTTTTTACAACAAAAACAGTCTATTTGTCAGAAATGGCCTTATCTCGGCAATAGTATGGGTGGATAATGATAGATCTATCCTTTTGCACAATGAGCATGCATATGGTGATCATCAAAACCCAAGTCCTCTGTCTTTTGAGCGTCGTTTAATTCATGTGGATAAAGTACGGGTGCCTTCACTTTATCATATCTGATGTGTTTAAAGTCTAAAGTGAACGATATTTTAGGGAATTGTTAATTATATTATTGTAAAGACATTCATCTATTTTTCTAACTAAAAGTTGGCAATCTTTCTTATTAATTTTTTTAACAAATAATACGTCTCTTTCCCAATTTGATTTCACTGGGCAACAAAACAAAGATCATTTTAAGCATTTCCCTTCCTTCACTTAAACAATCAATCCAATTTGTAAATATAGAGATAGTTCGCGAACTTTTTGATCACCCCTCGTATTTCTGAAGATATCAAATGCACAGTTTGAAAATAAATATAAAATATTTTTTAACCCAATCATGGACAAGAAATATTTAAACAAAAAGCAGAAAATTTATTTATTTACTGGTGCCATTTACCTGATCTCCTTCATCTCGCATTTTAACTGCCTGATGTACAGCCGATTTAAAAAAGTTCATCACTTTTCGATTATTTAACGGTGATAACTCAAAGTAGTCCAACACACGGTCAACAAATGGTAAAACAACTGAAAATGTAAAAAAAAAAAATCTGATTTAAAATATACAATTCCAAATGAAATGTGATATTCCACAATGTCGAATCGTCTTTTTAGAATGACGTGTAAACGTATATATTGAAGTTACATATTAGTATGTTTCTATTACTACTGTAACAGTAACTGATATGCTACAGATGTTCACAACAGTTTTACCTTAATTTAGCCTTTTATGTTTTCAATCTTTAATCAAATTTCAAAGTAAAGGAAAAAGCGGTATTGTTTTCTTTTTAATTGATTTTTTATGGTATTTCTAACAGAAATCATAAAAACATTCATTTTGAAAACTCTTGAAGGTTATATACTAACAATATCGATGTACCCTATGGTACTGGTATTATCGAAAATCAATATCCAGGAACAGCCATGCATATCTTTTGTATATGATTTGCAGCTCTTGAAAATTATTCAAATACGCGTTGTTATTCGGACAATATGATCCCTATATCATTACTCTGACATGATAATGACTCAGACGTAGTTCAATAACTGGTAATTTGCTAAAACATTATGAACAAGGAATACACCTATGAAATATGAATGCCATAGACCCATCCACTCAATAGTAATGGGCTAGATTAATGTTGACACAGACAGAAAAACAGACAAACGCACAATCAGACAGACAGGACAAAATCAATATACCCCGGGTTCTTTCAATCCGGGGGCTTAAAAATAAAAATAAACTATTCACATCACTGAGGTATGAACAACAGATATCTTGCAATCTGCATGTTGGAGAAGTTATCAAGACAAAGATCTACTCGACATGCAATATTTCGCATAAAATGACTCTTTTCTCGTAAATTTATCTGATAATTTTAATGTATCCTTCTGGCAGTCGTTCCAGTCCACTAATTGAACAACTTCAATAAATGGATTATCCCTTCCGAAAACCTCTTCACAATTAAATTCACAAATATAAAAGTGTTAGGCTTGTATATAATTAAAAAAAATAGAAAGTTGCACTCGCAGAAAAAAACAGCATACATACAAATCAGGAGTAAACGCAACGATATCTTGTTGTCGAACAGCTCTTTGGCATATTTCACAAATGTATTATCTTGTTCCATCTGCGAGTCTATGTCCATTCCGAACCCAAGAGCGGCTATAACGTCCATAGTGTATCTACCAAACATTCTGTAAATAAATTTAGTCATCTGAATGGTATAGAATGTCTATTATTTTTTATAGTAAACAAAAAAATAAGATGTAAATCATGGTTTAATTTTTTGGGGCTCTGACGGCTATTTTTACCTATCCGATACTTACTCTTTAAACTCTATGGAGTTTCCTTTATCTGACTCTCTTTTAAGACTTTCCAGCAATAACTGATATTTTTTTCTTAGAATGGGATTCATCTGCAATAAATATCAGAAAATAAACAGTTTTACCCTCGTATGGTAGCTATTGGCGAGGGTTGAAACTTCTCAAATGCAACTTTAATTCCAAGTTCAAGGTCAATAAGTGGAATTTTTTGGTACCCAATGGAAGGTCGTGCCACAAGAAATACACATGTGAAACTATTTTGTCGCCCGCATGGCGCAGTGGTTAGAACGTATTCTCTAGAGTCACGGAGTAAGGAGTTGATCCTTACGACATGAGTTCGAATCCCACTGTAGATATGGAGACCGTTCCTTTGGATAAGACAATATAAACCGAGGTCCCGTGTCGCAGAAGGTCTGGCACGAAAAAGATCAATGTCCGTAAGTGCCGAGTATAAGACAAAATTTGCAGCTCTTCACCGGCAAGTGGTGGCGTCTCCATACGAGAGAAAAATTGTCAAAAGGGACGTTAAACAACATTCAAACAAACAACAACTATTTTCTACAACAACAACTAAACAATGTCTATGTAAAAACCAACAACTACTTTATTCCAATGTAACGCTTTCATTCATTTATGTGACCGACCGTGTCTACCCTCCCTGCTACATGCATATTAAACAAATATAAATCACTTTGCACAGAACGGTCACGGAAGACTAGTAGTAGGGCGTTCGCTTTCTGATTGGGAGACTCAGGTTTGAATTGAAGCCCTTCATCGATATACATGTACGGTACATGTACTGTCTACATACCGGTTATGACGTTTCTATACTTCAACTCGACATTTAGATATATCGACGACGTATTGTCAATTAACAATGCTTATTTCCATTCCAATGTCGATACGATATATCCTGGTGAGCTTCAGATAAAAGATACTTCAGAGTCTGACACACCTGTTTCTTATTTGGATATTTTACTTGAAAAAGACGTTAATTGTAATCTAACAACCAAGCTCTATGACCAAATGTGATGACTTTAACTTTTCAATTGTCAACTTCCCTTAATTGTATGCAGCAATATATCTTCATCACCTGCATACGGAGTTTATATCTCTCAGTTGATTCAATACGCAAGAGCGTACTCTACGTATGTACAATTCACAAAACGAGGATAATTATTGACAAATTGATGAAACAAGAATATCAGCGGTCTCGATATGATGACAGAGCTCACTGCAACGAACGTTGTCTTTAAATAAGTCAAATTCACACATGAAACTAATAATCTAGAAGTAACTAGTTACTTGGGAAGGGATTTATTTCAAACACTTTAAACTAGTCATGATCACTCAAACAATAATGTAAGTCAAAACTAGCATCTTTATCAAGTTTTAGTGTGCATCCCTTGATGCATCATCCATGCAAGGTTGATTCAGAAAGGCCTTATAATATCTTACTAATGGATCTACTCCAAAAACGAACATGTATTACAAAAGTTTTATAAATACAGGGCTTTGTAAAGTACTTGGAAATTGCATCTGCCCCAAAAGCTTAAACCTGATTACTCATCCGTAAAATAGAAAATGTAGGTCAAATCCAACATATAAAGAAATTATAGTAGTGTATCATTCATGCAAGCTTGGTCAATATAGGGCTTATGTATAGTTACTGGGAAATGAGATCTGCTAAAAATTCTTTAACCTGTTCCCAAATCATTAACCTGCTCAAAACATTCATTTGGTCATTCTTCTGCTACAATTGCAGCATCTGAAACCTTGACTATTACAATGAATTATGCTGGAGAGCATCTTTCATTCATCTCTGATTAATGTTCATTTAGAACATAGACATATTTGAAATGAAATTTGCTCCAAATACTTTAACCTGGAACGCTAGCTGTATTACATAACACCCCCCCCCCCCCCCCCCCCACACACACACACCCTTACTTGGTTGAGATGAGCTATAAATCAAAGCGTCACTTCTATCTAAAATAATAATTTCATACAATATACTGATAATTTAATTGGTTAAAGCTTAATTGAGCTAAAGTTAAAGAGTTGTACCTTTCTCATTTTCCCACTTGAAAATGTTGGTAAGAGAGTATTTCTCATGAATCTCCAGTGGTCATCTTCAACCAGAGACAAGCCATGTTGGAGCTCACTATTGTTTCGAACGACGTTCTGCAAATAAATCTTATTATGCGTGTACGAGGGTCATTCAAAAAATACGTACTGTTGTGAGATGTGTATTGTTTCATTATGTATATAATTAGTAACATTATGTTTCTTGAACATTCCAGAGTGGTCAATATGTTCGGTCATTGTTTCTAGAACATTCCTGAATTTTGTGTATGTCCAGATTGTTCCAGTAATATCATGTTTTAACAATTTCTAGAATATTCTAGATTTATGATACTGTATAAATACCCAGTCAATTCGATGCATAAAGAATGGTGGATAATTTGTCGTATAAGCATCATTGAGGTATTACTGGGATATAATTTCACTGGGACATTGTGTGCAGCAACGGACACTCTGATGTATGTATTTTTTTAGATTCTTGCTAAGTTTGTACTTTATGTTTCATATACTTATTATATATTACTGTAAATAAATTATTGTTAAGTTTAAATTTTGTTATTGATCTTTGCTGGCATTTCGGGTAATTCTGACCCATAACAGAATTGGGGGCTCGTCCGGGATAAAGAATTTCTTGCACTTTTGCAGTTTATTGTCAAAATTTTGTTAATTAAACCGTTAAATTTGATTATAAGCCAGCAGAAATCAACATGGTATTTTCGGTCACAGACTTTCTTAATTCGCCAAGTGTTCAGGTTTTAGATACATTAAAAAAGGATGACTTGATCGCGTTAGGTTTGCATCTTGGGTTAGAGGTTAAATCTTCACAGAGAAAGCAAGACATTAGAATAAAGGTTGCAAACAAACTAGTTGAAGAAAACATCTTTGGAAAATATGATCTTCCAGATTATACACTTAAATCAGAATCTTCTAATATGTCAGAATTTCAGTATCAAGTAGAGTTGGAAAAAATGAGATTTGAAGAACGAGAGCGTGAACGGAAATTTGAATTAGACAAATTAGAAAGAGAAAGAGAAGAGCGAGAAAGAGAAAGACAAGAGCGAGAAAGAGAGCGTGAAATGAACTTTGAATTAGAGAAATTAAAATTACAGAACAAACCAGGACCGTCAGTTGTCAAAACTGAATTTGACGCAGCAAAAAATATCAGATTAGTTCCAAAATTTCAAAAAAAATCTGTAGACAAATATTTTCCCCAATTTGAAAAGGTCGCAGAGAATCTTAAATGGCCACAACATGTTTGGTCAACAATGTTACAAAGTGTACTTGTTGGAAAAGCGGCTGAGGTATACTCTGCACTAGGGGTAGTTGAGAGTTCAGACTATGAGAAGGTCAAAGCAGCAATATTAAAAGCCTATGAATTAGTACCTGAAGCGTATAGACAAAAGTTCAGAAAGTATAGAAAGTTTGATAATCAAACATTTGTTGAATTTTCACGAGAGAAAGAAGATTTATTCGATCACTGGTTTAGATCTAAGAAACTTGATAAAACTTTTGATAATCTGCGCCAAGTCATCCTGGTAGAAGAGTTTAAGGAATGTGTTTCTCAAGATTTGAAAACACATTTAGAAGATAAGAATGTGAAAACTCTTGAAGAGGCAGCTACGAAAGCCATGAAAGGACACGGCGATTTTTCAAAAAAGTAAATATTAATTTGAGATCTCGAATTACACAATCCGTTCCCACGGATTATCAATTCGTTCTCTCGGTTTATAATTCGAGATCTCGAATTACACAATCCGATCCCACGGATTACTAATAGTAAATATTAATTTGAGATCTCGAATTACACAATCCGTTCCCTCGATTTATAATTCGAGATCTCGAAATACACAATCCGTACCCATGGGTTATTAATTCGTTCTCACAGATTATCAATTCGTTCCTTCAAATAACACAATCCGTTATCTCGGATTGTAATTCATTCTCTCAGTTTAAACAATTCGTTCCCTCGGAATGTAAACCCTTCTCATGATTTCATTAATATCAGCTATCTGTACATATCGGATATGGCAATACGTGTTTAATGATTAGAATATTGTAGCTGTTTACATCCTACCTTTTATTATATATTACGGTCCAAAATGAGAAAATTACATGAACATGACTCAAATCCATATTCTAGAACTGATATTTATACAAAAAAGTCCTGGGTTTTGTTTTACGTGTATATTAGAATAATTGAAAGTCCTATATAGTAAAAGTAAATATGGCTCCTGTGTAATTATTTTTTATCTGAATAAATATATGTTGAATTAGTTATAAAAGAGGTTCGGAACGACCGCGGTTGCTAAAACAAATTACATGAATCGCATTAATTGATTCAAATCGTTGGATTTGAAGGTATCCAACATTACATGTATACATATATAGAGTACATGTAATAAAATTCGCGAGCTTTGATTGCCAAAATCATAAGACTTATGTTACAAATCGAGATCTCGAATTATTATTAATCCGTGGGATCGGATTGTGTAATTTGAGATCTCGAATTATAAATCGAGGGAACGAATTAGTAATCCGTGGGATCGGATTGTGTAATTCGAGATCTCGAATCATAAATCGAGGGAACGAATTAGTAATCCGTGGGATCGGATTGTGTAATTCGAGATCTCGAATCATAAATCGAGGGAACGAATTAGTAATCCGTGGGATCGGATTGTGTAATTCGAGATCTCGAATTATAAACCGAGAGAACGAATTGATAATCCGTGGGAACGGATTGTGTAAATCGAGATCTCAAATTAATATTTACTTTTTTGAAAAATCGCCGTGTCCTTTCATGGCTTTCGTAGGCAGCAGTCATATCTGATACTTATGCTCTGTCTCATAAAAAGAATTTTGTATCAAGATCTCAGACTAGCAGTAATTCTACCAATTCAGACACATATAAAAAGAGTGGTTCAGGGTCTCAGTCTTTCACAAGTTCCCAGTCTCCATCCCAAGGTGGTTCTAAGTCCGGTCCAGGACGTTTTGAAGGATCTTCTGGAATAGGGTCGCTTCCTACTTGTAGTTATTGTAAGAAAAAAGGTCATCTGATCAGTGAATGCTTTAAACTTAAGAGAAAAAATGACTTTGATAAAACTCAACCAAATGCTTGTGCGGCAGTTAGAGGTGATAGAGAAGCCTTAGTTTCGATTTGTTCTGACACTCCTGATGTCCAGGGTTCACAGTCCAGTTCTATTGATTCTATGGAGGATTATAAGCCCTTTATGTCTCAGGGATTTGTTTCACTCGGTGACTCTAGCGAAATTAAACCTGTCCAGATTTTGAGAGATACTGGTGCTGCACAGACGTTATTGTTAGAGGGCGTGCTTCCTTTGTCTGAGCAGACTTCTGCTGGTGGGTCAGTTTTATTACAGGGTGTGGAGCTAGGCGTCATTGATGTTCCCTTGCATAGAATTAGTTTGAAGTCAGATTTAGTTACTGGACCTGTTATCGTAGGTGTTCGACCTACTCTTCCCGTTCCAGGCATTTCTTTGTTGTTAGGCAACGATTTAGCTGGTGGGAAGGTTGTACCTGATCCTATAGTTTGTGAGAAAATCACTTCCAAAGTCATGTGCGATGATGAAGATGATGACATTTATCCAGCCTGTGCTGTTACTAGAGCGATGGCCAGAAGACGAGAAATGGAGGCAGACCATACTCAAGCCTTTGACGAGACAGATTCCTCTGTTGATATTGATTTGAATGACACTTTCTTATCTGACCTTGATGGCACTCAAACAAGCATGGAACCACACAATATCAAGAAGCAAGAGAAGAAAGAACTTTTACCAAAATTTGGTGGTGAGGATGATGAGTTGCATCCACTAGTTAACCAAGGCAAGGACATCCTCAGCCGAGAACGTTTACTCTCTGAACAACATAAAGACCCAGATATCATTCAACTTAGTAAGAGGGCACTTCCACCAGAAGAGGCTATTAAAGTTGGAGAATGCTTCTATATGAAAGATGGCATCCTTATGCGAAAATGGCGACCACCTGACGCTTCTCCAGATGAAGTGTGGCGTGTTGTTCACCAGATAGTGGTCCCAGCTGCTTATCGTCGAGATGTCATGAGTTTAGCTCACGATACACCTATGGCTGGTCATTTAGGTATCAATAAGACTTATAATAGGATTTTGAGTCATTTTTATTGGCCTAAGCTAAGAAAGGATGTTTCGAAGTTTTGCAAGTCATGCCATGTCTGTCAGATGGTAGGTAAACCAACTCAGAAGATACCATCTGCTCCTCTCCAACCCATTCCAGCTTTTGAAGAACCGTTTAGTCGAGTGTTGGTGGATTGTGTAGGACCTTTGCCTAGGACTAGATCTGGAAACCAGTATTTACTTACCATTATGTGTACATCCACTCGGTTTCCTGAAGCCATACCTCTTAGGAATATAAAGGCAAAGAGCATAGTTAAGGCCCTAACCAAGTTTTTCAGTTTTGTAGGAGCACCCAAGGCAATTCAGTCGGATCAAGGCTCAAATTTTATGTCGGGGTTGTTCCAGCAAGTCATGCATGAGTTGGGTATTAGGCAGTATCGATCAACTGCTTATCATCCTGAGTCTCAGGGAGCGCTAGAACGTTTTCATCAAACCCTAAAAACAATGCTGAAGACCTATTGTTACCAGTATGAAAAAGACTGGGATGAAGGGGTTCATCTTGTACTATTTGCTGCACGAGAAGCAGTCCAGGAGTCTCTTGGGTTCAGTCCTTTTGAATTGGTGTTCGGTCATACAGTTAGAGGTCCTTTGAAATTGTTGAAGGAAAAGTGGCTGACTGAGACTAGTGATCTTAATCTTTTAGATTATGTGTCTGATTTCAAAGAAAAACTTTACAATGCTTGTAAATTAGCACAAGAAAATTTGAAGAATTCTCAGATGAAAATGAAAATGTGGTATGACAAAGATGCCAGAAATAGGGTATTTAAGCCAGGTGATAAGGTTCTTGTATTTTTACCTATTCCTGGTCATCCTTTACAGGCCAGATTTTATGGCCCTTATGAAATTGAAAGCAAGATCAGTGATGTAAACTATGTAGTTAAGACACCAGGTCGACGTAAAGAGAAACGGGTTTGTCACATTAACATGTTAAAAGAGTATTTTGAAAGGTGTGACCGAAATTCTGTAAAACCAGTTTCCACTTTAGCCAACGCTAAGACTGTTCAAAATTGTATTGAGAGTGATACGAGTGTAGAGATGAATGAGAAAGATTGTAATCAGAGTGTCCGCTTGAAAAACTCAGATATTTTGGCTGATTTTGATGCCAAACTTGGACATTTGAACATTCACCAAAAAGAACAAGTTAAAAACTTGATGAATGAGTATCATCAAATCTTCTCGGATGTTCCAAAGAAAACTAATGCAGCTTGTCATGATGTTATAGTTGGCGACGCTCTGCCTATCAAACAACATCCATACCGTCTCAATCCAATAAAATTGCAGTACCTAACAAGGGAAGTGCAGTATATGTTGGACAATGACATTGTTGAACCTAGTAAAAGTAATTGGAGCTCACCGTGTATTCTTGTACCAAAACAGGACGGTTCCTACCGATTATGTACAGACTTTAGAAAGGTGAATTCTGTTACCAAAACTGATTCATATCCAATACCTAGAATCGATGACTGTATTGACAATATTGGAAACGCGAAATTTGTCAGTAAATTTGACCTGTTGAAAGGCTACTGGCAAGTGCCGTTAACAGAAAGAGCAAAAGAAATATCTGCTTTTGCTACACCAGATGGACTTTACCAGTATAAAGTAATGCCTTTTGGCATGAAAAACGCACCAGCTACATTCCAAAGAATGATTCACTCCCTTCTTCAAGACCTTGAGGGATGCGAGGCGTACATTGATGATGTCATCATATACAGTGACACATGGGACGAACATCTTCGAATCATGCGTGCTTTATTTGACATTTTAGCTAAAGCAAACTTAACTGTGAATCTTGAGAAGAGCGAATTTTGTCATGCTTATGTAGAGTATTTAGGTCATAAAGTAGGTCAAGGTTATGTTACACCAATTACGGCTAAAGTGGAAGCTATTGCAAAGTTCCCGATTCCTACAAACAAGAAAGAGTTAATGAGGTTTTTGGGCATGGCTGGGTTTTACAGAAAATTTTGTCCAAATTTTTCCTCAGTTGTAAGTCCACTTACAAATCTTTTGCAGAAGAGGGTTAACTTTGAATGGACAAAGGACTGTGAAAAATCATTTCAAAAAATCAAATCTGTCCTTATGAGCAACCCAGTTCTGTCAACTCCAGATTTTTCTAAGCAATTTAAGCTTACTGTTGACGCTAGTGATGTTGGAATCGGGGCAGCTTTGTTTCAAGAACATAGTGATAAGGTAGATAGAGTTGTTTCTTATTTTTCAAAGAAACTTACAAAATGTCAACAAAAGTATTCCACCATTGAAAAGGAATGCCTTGCTTTGTTGTTAGCCTTACAACATTTTATGTTTATCTGAATGTTACTTTGCATCCAATTCTTGTATATACGGATCACAACCCCCTGACATTTTTGCATAAATTGTCAAACAAGAATCAAAGACTGACTAGATGGAGTTTGTTCTTACAAGAATACAACATAACAATTAAGCATATCAAAGGCAAAGACAATGTTATTGCAGACGCCTTGTCAAGAGTATCGTAAACATATTAGATTTTGTATTAATGTACATAACTTTTATTTTAATAATATAAGTTTTCATTGACATTCAAACTTTTTAAGGGGGGAGGTGTTGTGAGATGTGTATTGTTTCATTATGTATATAATTAGTAACATTATGTTTCTTGAACATTCCAGAGTGGTCAATATGTTCGGTCATTGTTTCTAGAACATTCCTGAATTTTGTGTATGTCCAGATTGTTCCAGTAATATCATGTTTTAACAATTTCTAGAATATTCTAGATTTATGATACTGTATAAATACCCAGTCAATTCGATGCATAAAGAATGGTGGATAATTTGTCGTATAAGCATCATTGAGGTATTACTGGGATATAATTTCACTGGGACATTGTGTGCAGCAACGGACACTCTGATGTATGTATTTTTTTAGATTCTTGCTAAGTTTGTACTTTATGTTTCATATACTTATTATATATTACTGTAAATAAATTATTGTTAAGTTTAAATTTTGTTATTGATCTTTGCTGGCATTTCGGGTAATTCTGACCCATAACAGTACACACTACACAGTGTTCCCCATCGTATAGATCAACACATTTTTGTAAATAAAAACATTTATTTTGTTAAAGTGTGAAGTTTCATTCAATTCGATTAAATAGAACTCATGTTAGTGAATTTTTAAAGCAACATTTTTTTGCCAAGGAGCACGGTTAAATAACACTGTAACGTCAAAAACAACGTCGAGAAAGTTTCTCAAAATAACTCTGCTTTTCAATTTCATACACGGTGTGTAGCGTCTTCTTCATTCATAAAACATAGGACGATACAGGCGCGGATCCAGGAATTGAAGTTAGAGGGGGCGCCAAAAGTAGGCAAGGGGTCTGGGGGCCGCCTTGAGGCCCCCAGTGGGTCCAGGGCAAAGCCCTGGTGGGGGCCCAGGGGGCGAAGCCCCCGGAAGCTCCTAGATTCTAGAGATTTTGTAGGGTAAAAATGAGGTCTACCAAGTATACATATTCACATTTTCTAGCCGAAACTGTGATTTACGTTAACTTTGACAATTTTAGGGGGGGGGCGCGCGCCGGGTGCGCCGCCCCTTAAATCCGCCACTGCGATAGGTAATCAGAGATTACAGAGCTCACCTCAACGAATGTCGTCTTTAAGTAAGGCAAAGTCACACAATTAACCAACAAAAAGTATATTCCAAAAATGAAAATATTTTTAAAAGCAATTTTGATCTGATACTTTGAAATAGACCTACATAAAAAATTTAAACTACTTCTTCTTCATGAAAATGTAATGAAAATCCAGCATCTGAAGCAAATTTGAGAGTTTTCATCTCTTGATGCAGCATTTGTGCAAGTTTGGTTTATACAATGTTATATAAGCCTTATAGTTTTTGGTAATAGACCTGTAACCATAACTTTTACCTTGTCTATTATCTGAAAAATGTATGTCCAATTCAGCATCCGAAGCAAGTCCATTAGTGTGCATCCTTAGATGTATCATCCATGCAAGTTTGCTCATTATAGGGCTCATAGTTTATTGGAAATGAAACATGCATCAAAACTAACATATTCACTCATCCACAAAAAGTAGGTCAGATTCAGCATCCGAAGCAAGCCTGGAAGTATGCATCCTTAGATGTATCATCTATGCAAGATTGGTCATTAAAGAACTCATAGTTCCTTGGAAATGAAACCTGCACCAAAAACTTTTAACTATTCACTCAACCGGAAAATGTAGGTCAGATTCAGCATACGAAGCAAGCCTGGTAGTGTGCATCCTTAGATGTATCATCCATGCAAGTTTGGTCAACATAGGGCTTAAAGTTACTTGCAAATGAAACCTGCACCAAAAACATTAACCTGTTCGCTCAACTGGAAAGTGTAGGTCAGATTCAGCATCCGAAGCAAGCCCGGTAGTATGCATCCTTAGATGTATCATCCATGCAAGTTTGGTCAACATAGGGCTTATGGTTACTTGGAAATGAAACCTACACCAAAAACTTTAACCTGTTCACTCAACAGGAAAACGTAGGTCAGATTCAGCATCCGAAGCAAGCCCTGTAAAGTGAATCCGTAGATGTATCATCCATGCAAGTTTGGTCAACATAGGGCTTATAGTTACTTGGAAATGAAACCTGTACCAAAAACTTTAACCTGTTCACTCAACCGGAAAATGTAGGTCAGATTCAGCATCCGAAGCAAGCCCGGTAGTATGCATCCTTAGATGTATCATCCATGCAAGTTTGGTCAACATAGGGCTTATAGTTACTTGGAAATGAAACCTGCACCAAAAACTTTAACCTGTTCACTCAACCGGAAAATGTAGGTCAGATTCAGCATCCGAAGCAAGCCCGGTAGTATGCATCCTTAGATGTATCATCCATGCAAGTTTGGTCAACATAGGGCTTATAGTTACTTGGAAATGAAACCCACACCAAAAACTGCACCAAAAATGTTAACCTGCTCCAAAAACATTAACCTGGTAATTCCTTTGCTGAAATTGCAGCATCTGAAACTTTGTCTGGTACAATAAAATACACTAAAACCATCTTCCATGCATGTCTAATCAGTGTAGGACACAGAAGTAATTAAAAAGAAAACTGCTCCAAAAAACTTAACCTTAACCTGGGACGCCGACGCCGACACCGACGCCGAGGGTATCACATAAGCTCCCCCAACTTCGTTGAGGTGAGCTAAAAAGTATCCATAACATTTGATACCTAGTTTGCAAACAATTGTGCCAATAGCTTGAACTAGATTGTCAGTGTTTCACGTTACTCTATTAGTTCCGCAACAGTAAGGCGCGCATCACGTTTAATGACGTTCCTAACTCTTTTGGCAAGAGCTTTAACTTGTTTCTTTGCCGACCACCCATCGTCCGATTCAAACTCGCTACCAATCAAAAATTGTATTTTCCATTTTATACAAAAACACGACTTAATTTTCATACATTTCCTGGTTTATACAGAATTTTTAAGGTTTGTTAGAGACCCTTGCCCGAATGCAAAGCAAACTTTTATTGCCACTCGCTGCTCCGTGACGTCATACAACGTCAGGGTTTTTTTTTGGTTGCCTTTTTAAAATCTTTTTTTGATATCTTTTAAACGGAGCAATATATTACATTACCTGATAGCACCTTAAGTAGTACAGAAACACTTAATTTATACACACATAATGTAAATTTTATTTCGTTTCAGCTCCATTCATTAGAGTTGTTGCTATAGCTGCTCTAAAAAAATTAGTAAATTACTCAGTTTTGACGTTGCTCCGTGACCCCATTTTTGCTGTTCTAAATCTTTGATAGTTTTATCAAATATGAAAATATTTTCCATGTTTTTAACTCAAATTATTCGAATTTGTTGTTAAAATAGGTGTATCAAATATGGATGTAATATAATGTTAAATTAAGAATTACGACAAAAGTCTACGAACTTTTTGAATGACCCTCGTACATGTGTTGTCGACAGAAAGTCCATGGTTAAAACATAAATACATGTAACCTTGCGAGCCCAGTCTATCAACAATTTAGCATAATACAATTCAACTGAGAGATTAATGAGCGAAATTTTGGGGTGGCTCACAGACTATTAAGAATTAAACTACGTGGAAAATTTGAGCAAAGCATGGAATATCTTTTGTTTTTTACATATGTGTACATTATATTGGTAAAGACAGAAACGAAATTGTGAAATGACTACACGATTGATTATATTTCAAATATTTTCACTTTAACTGCAGACAAATTTAACTCAGTTTTAGTCTATGTAAACCCCTTTTCCGTGAAACGCAGAAAGGATACCTCAACTCTATTTAATTTTATTACATTTGCCAATCAAAAATTAAATTTGTATTGCATTTCAAATAAATAGCATTAATCATTACTACAATTTAAATTAAATTTATGTGAAAATTATTTGTTCTTCTATAGATATTGATAATATTTACCAATCTGTTTGGAGCCTTTGAGAAGTCTTTAGTTGTTATTTTCTTGATTATATCGGGGTCTGCTATCAGTAGAGAAGGAATAGACCCTAAGTAGAGACTACAATTCAAAGGTTTTCAACGTTAATAAAAAGGCTTAGAAATCCAGAATATATGCATGTAAACTGTATCATATTTCTGGAAATCAAGATATTGATTTGTTTATATTTTAGCTGCATAATGTACACAAGACATGTTAAAATGTAAAATACCAAAACTTAGTCTTACCCGACAAGTCCTCCATAAGATTGGATCATCTTTTGGTCAAATCCATGGACTCCCTAAAAGTACATAATTGCAATTTCATAATTTTTTTAATTAAAAAAGACCGTTTATCATGATCACCACCGTTATTATATTTAATTACTTGCTAGTACATGTATACGATGTTTTACAGCAAACACATACATACGTACTATGCTGAAAGAACTGTGTAAGAAAAAGGAATAATGTGTAAAACAAGAGGCCTATGGACCACAAGCTCACCTCAGTAAATATGTCCCTTCTTGTTCTTCATCAGCAGAGTCTTTTTTTCTCCAGACATTACAAGATAAAACTTTTCCGATTGTAGCCCTACCCTACTGATCGTATTATTACCCAACAAAATATTTTTACTACCGGTATTTCTAAATGATACAACCTTGGAAGAGATTATAGCCCTTTATTTCAGCATTACTGAATCTCGACAACGATATCACAGACAACGGACAAATTTTAATAAGCAATGTTTTCTTCAGCCTTGAACTCAGGCGAGCAAAAATGCATGTCAATGGGCAAAAAAAGAGTAGTGTTTTTCTTTTAAGAGGAACAATCGTAAGTTTCATCACGTTTCAGTTGCGGAAATCATTTGTATTCATGGATACCTTAGATTTCCGCACTATGGACACTTGACGTTTCAGTACAGAAACTTTTTGGAAACTATAGGTATGTTTAAAAGTAAGTTTCCGCAAAGTTTCAATAGTGTGTCAGGTATGTGGAAAATGTTTTTTTTTAAAGCCAGTGGTATTTTTTAAAATCTTATTTAATGTAGATAAGATAAGAAACAGTAGAAATTTAAAATCAATCTATTTTTTTTTTTCAATATAAAATGTTCATTTAAATTATTCCCTTTTAACCGAATCTTTACATGTACCCAAACATGGTTTATTTTAATGTATTAAACCAGTAAAATTTACTGGCAATATGTGTTCGTATTGAATCAACAATTATGGCACTGTTTGTTAAAGAAGGACAAATATGATGTTAATTTATTAACGCTATCATTTTTACTATTATAGCTTATATTGAATTTAATTCCAGTCCTGAATTCCAATTTAACAATGTACAGCAAGCCTTAAGGCCGGTTCACACTATGCCTCTTGACACATGCATCTTGGATTCACAGTGTAAATACCACTTGTGTCAGATTTTATAGGTGTTGCATCTTGACAGATCGAATAGAACTTGTTCTATATTCCGTGTGTCAAGATGCATAGAACTGACCAATGAAAAGAAAGGTCAGAGTTGAGATTGAGTCATAAGCCTTATTTTCCTCCATATGGTTGCAAAAAGTGCATCCCAAGATACACAAAACAAAGAAAATACTGATCAAAACTACAATTAGAAAAACTTCTTTGTTTATTGTTATAAAGAGGAGGCTTTTTTGGAATATATATAAATAATATCTTCAAAGAATTATCACGAAAGGGAAATTGGGAATGATTTGTTCAGCTAAAACACATCTGGAAAGGAAATTTGAAGGTTTCGTTATTTTTTTAAGTAGATAAATTTCATCTTTCATTATAAAGTATTCTAAAATGCATGTGTCAAGAAACATAGTGTAAGAAGACATATGAGGCAAAATAGAAGCTTGAGTTTAGATGTATGTGTCAATATGCATAGTGTAAACCGGCCTTTAGGGTGCCCTTACCTAAACTCAAAATCAATTATTTATAGGAGAATTATCAATCTCTCACCAGAGGGCGTTTTACGCGTCCGCTCCAACACCTCTGTTATCGTCTAAATTACAAGAATCTTGTAAAACGAAAATAAATTATAGATTTCTACCAACTTGGCAATTTTTTAAAATGAAATTAGATCTATCAATCTGTAGTATTTCTTTTGTTCTTTCAAAATTTGGATATATATTGAAATAGCTTCAATATATAATATATACTGCACTATTTTGTTCTGAATTTTTACACATATTTTCATTCTGAAACCAAGGAGACAAAATCAGGAAATATTTACTACCAAAGAGCTTCAAACACGTAACATCGTTGAGAAATCATACAAAACAATTAATCAATGTTTATACAATTTTTGTCGACAAATATGATTATTTGACAATCTGCGCTACTTTTTAGACGACAACAGAGGTGTAAGCGGAGCGCGCCCTCTGGTGAGAGATTGGGAGAATTATATCAATTATTTTCATTATGGACATCAATATACATGTTTCTCAGCGTTGACTTATTCGGGTAAGTAGCATGGATATCGAAATACCATGGTTTGAATTTATTCGGTCAAAATACGAAAGTGGTTTATGGTATTCCATGGAATAATTAATTAAAAAGGCCGAACATATTGCCTTTTATTAATTTTCAATCTGAAGTTAATTTGTCATTGAATCATTTTCAACTTCAGATTGAAAATGAATAAAAGACACTATTATACATATGGGCAATATAAGAAAAAAGGGGTGATAAATGAGTGGCTTTTATAATTTTATTAGAAATGCAAAACATTTTCAAATTATATTTTTAAAAACGTTTTTATTAAAGTATTTTTTCTTACTAATTCTTTCATTTCATTAATTCCTCCAATGTATGGAAAATGATTAGGACCAGGGACTCCAAGACGACGCCAAATTCCAAATTTCCATCTTATGTATCTAGAAAACAAACATTAAACAGGATCTCAGTTAATCTTTATGCAGAAATCAAATAAGATAAAGACTGGCATGGGACATTTAAATCCCATTTCTGGAATGAATGTTACCTCTTCAAGAATGTAATTACGTTTACGCAGAATATTACTTTTTTCTGCATCAGCTTAACAGCTCAACCATCATTTAAATAACGACATAAGGCATCTATGGCGTTCCATACCAAGCCCTTGCCCACAATTTTAGATTCTGTGTATAAAAATGCAGATTAATGCAGACATTATCCATAGCAATGAATAGTGAATCAGCTAAATATTTCAAACAAATGCATCCATGACCAAAAATTAAAAAGTAAGACGTTATATTACAGGTAGATTCAATGTTTCCATCGTACACTATGCAAGTTCACTTTTGTGCCAGTGTTGAATCAACGTGGGTTCAATATGCAGGTTAAATTATCTGATATAAGCAAAGTAAATATTGCATTAACTTATACTGTACTTACATGTAAACAGCAATCAATGCAAAAACAATAAGTAAAATCCAGGCGTTGATGTCCACAACACCCAGCACATCCATTGTTTAGCGGTCACTTTTCTATGTACACACAAAGTGACCACATGTTTATTTTTAGCATATTCATGGTGTACAACTAAACTTACGGGGCTATGCTATGTAACAAAGTCCATTATAAAAAAAATTAACAATAACTTTACTTTACAAGGTTTAAATTTCAAAATAACCTCATCTAAATAGATTTAATGTTTTCAAAATCTAAGTCGCTAAATTCATTCAAGTATCTGTGAGCAGCATTTATTTTTAAAAAGCATCGATATAAGCTTTTTATGAGCGAAAAAAATGCAGACTTTTGAATTTTTTTTTCTTGTGTGAGCAAAAAAGCTATTTGGGGTATTTTTGTCTTTAAAAATAGTCTCAATTTACAATATTTCTATCAAAATTATTATTGCGCTCAGAAAATAAAGATCATGCTCTGAATAATAGATATGTATAGACATTTTTCATCTTAAACGATGATTTCTGTCATATTTGACAACCTTCATTCGCATGAGTTGAAAACGCCGTTCAGCAATGCAATTCCTCCTATCTTCCTGATTGTGACCGATCAATGTCTGCGATATCCTTGATTGAATCGCTATTTTAGCCAATTATTATCTGGTACAGACATTGCCAGCAATTTTTACGAAGTTTGTCAGGGATAATCAATTAAAGAGACCACGTTTCAATAAATCGCCAGTTAAACTCAGACTGAATCGATTTCGTTATACCCGGTTAATATATATTAGCATACATTTTCTTCATACATAAGCCGCTTATCATTTTAATATTTACGAGGACACATTTTGGTATATACATGTATCGTCACAACAGAAAATGCCCACCTAAAAGGTCTTGTGACACATTTTATATCAAATCCGATTCAGCTAGGATGTTGTATTTGGATAACAGGTATACCGTGAAAGCAATCTAAATAAATCAGATGTAGTGTATTTCAATCACTATAATACGTATGTATAGCAATATACTGACGAAAAAATGGAAAGCTGTAAATAAGCATACTTGTGTCCCCCCCCCCCCCCCAAAAAAAACAAAAAAACAAACAAACAATAAAAATCCATACGTGGCCGGTATATTTGTTTAGAAAGTTGAAGTATTGTTTACATAGTGAAGCTCTTACTTTATTGACATAACCAGGTTTTCTTAAGCGATATTTGAACTTTTTCTTTACTTCATTTTTTGTTTGTTTTTTAAAGGATGGTTTGATACTTAATGGAAAAGAAAACAGGAGTTGTATGTCTTTTTTACCCTACCACAAATATAACATACAAATGCTCGTAATTAACGGACGAATTCAAAAGCAAATTCTGTGGATATTATACATTTATTGCATGATAGTGAGGGAAATATGAAGACTTATTCAGCCAAGAAAAATCATATTCCCCGAGGGCTTCGCCCGAGGGGAATATGATATTTCTTGGCTGAATAAGTCTTCATATTTCCCTCACTATTATGCAATAAATTGTTTATTATACCGAAACAAGCAAAACCTTTGAAGTAAACATAAACTTTCAAATTCGGCACCGCTCTCAAATTCACTTTCATTTTTTACGTAAAGTTACTATAAAGCCCTTTGTTCAACACATTATCATCAATTTTGTGACGTAAACCATGCAGGCTATTCTGACGTCTACTACTCTCGGGAGTTTTCGCTCAACGAACGAGAACTATATTGCGGGAAAATACACTAGGTGTTCCGAAGAGGTGGAATATGATGAAAAGCGTGCCGACGGCCGGGAAATATGAAGTTTTACGGCCCGATCACGTGATAACCTAGAACCAATCAGATAACGCGTTGTGTAGAATATTTATAATGAGGTATAATAACATCAAATTCTGCATTTTATGTTCACTTGTTTTAAGTTATAGAATATATTATTATCATTTATTACACATTTAGTAATAAATACAGGTTTTTTGCATATGCGATATGGCTGACGTCACAATAGCCGTATCAGCCCTGCAGGGCTGATATGGATTGGCTGGGCTGATAACATATATCAGCCCTGCAAATCCATATCAGCCCTGCAGGGCTGATACGGCTATTGTGACGTCAATATCACACCTTAGTAAATTAAACCACAAAAACAGTACTTGTGATCATACACAATTTTTGGTGGGTTCATATTCTTTTGATTTTAACTCTTTGAAAATAAGGTTAATCTTAATTTACAAATACATGTAATAGATTATTTTCAAATTACGGATCGAGTGCATTGAAATAGAAGTAGAAACAAACCCAAATCGTATGAGACAATAGACCATGTACATGTATGTAAGAAGTCAATGCATGATTATTTACTTATTTTCTCAACTTAATGCATGCTGTATTTTATTACTAAGTATGTAATAAAAATATTAATACATACCCTTTTCCACATCACATCCTGTATCAGCCCTCGACCAATATCAGCCCTCGGGCCTTCGGCCCTCTGGCTGATATTGGTGTCTCGGGCTGATACAGGACTGATACAGGATGTGATATGGAAAAGGGTATGTATTATTCTCTATACATTTATGCTGTATGGATCAGTTGTCATAGAGAAGATGGTATCCCCTGTCAACTAGTCGAACCTATTGTATAATTCTATTGTGAACGGAAATAAAATAAGGAGAAAAGAACCAGTGTGAAAATGATGGCGTAACAATTTGCATGAAACGTTAAAGTCTGGCTTATAGGTAGCTGGATTGTATTTGATCACGTGCACTTGGGGGCTCCCCTCCCCCCCCCCCCCCCATTCCCATTTTATTTTTTTTTCCTTGACTATTAAATCTGGGGTCGACATACATTTTTCCTATTTTGGTAGTCTAATATGCACTACTTGGCATCGATAATATAACCCTTTTGTCTCTATAAGCCGTTTTTAAATATATCGTTTTCGACTACATTAAACAGAGAGAAAGACTGCAACTCTTTTCTACTCATTCGCCTCACCTCGCTTAACCTTCGTGTGATTATTCATCTCGTTATAACGAATTAAATACTTTTTTATCTTGACAAAAAAATGAGCCTATCGGCTTTCGTACAAAAGAGCATTGTTAGCGGGAAAAAGAATGATTTAAAGCTTAAAATTTACTGTTAAATATACGCATAATATCGATATCTTATAAAACATGTCAATATAAGTCAAGTAGATTTTAATTTTTTTAAAATTGACTAATAATGTGAAAATTGAGACTATAATTTCTAAATATTTTTTTAAATCCCATAGATAGAAAAAAAAAAATCACTTCGAATAGAAAAGAAAATCAGGCAAATGTACTTTATGAAAAAATTACAATGGTTTTAGGTTTATATAATGCAAAGTTTTTCCTTACATAGGAACTGATTGGCAACTTTTTAGCACCAGCACAACCTTTTTATTTCATTATTTTTTTTTTAAAATCATGTATATCACTATCGCCATTTGGCGCGAGAAAGGTTAGAACAATAAAAAACCACAATGCCTGGTGCACCCTGGACAGCATTTTGAAAGATATACTGTAGACATCGTACAAAAATATTTTTCATGAAATAAAATGTCCCATAATCACACTGTTAGTACAGTTACTGCTACATCCAAGACATAGAGAAAACAGAGAATGAAAATTTATAGGAAATACCGGATGCTAACCTTTTTAAAAATATAGTGGAATGCAAGACAGTTTTTCTAATGATTATGAGCAACGGGTCGGTTCGTTTTGTTTTTTTGTTTTTGTATTTCCCTACATGTAGGGGCGTACCGTTGAATCCAAGTATGGATTTGCTTATTAATAGGAAGATGGGGAACAAGGCGTGCAGAATAGCTTTAGATATTAAGAAATCATATTCAGTTTGTAAATTTAGTATTTAAATTAAGTTCTCATTATTGAAATTTATAAAATTATGAGAAATAAACCTTTTCCGAGAGAAAGAAATCTGGAAAAAAATTATTCTTTTATTAAATTATAAGATGGTATTTGTGGGATTCGAACTGTAGCAATAAAAATACGGAGTATCATACTGCTTTGAGACCAACGCGCTAACCACTACGCTATATGGCTCATGATGTATTTGGGCATTTCAAGTCTTTGCTCCATGTTTTTGTTAACCAGAAAATGTACATATCTGTATTTTATTGTACACTTTTAGGATTATCTTTTTTAAAAATGGAGCGAAGACCCTCTCATATTGAAAGAAAGTTGTTTAAGTATGAGAAAATGATCCTTTTTTTCCTATTTAGTGTGTGTATGCTTTTACATAGGGAAATAATTTCAGACTTTGTGAGATTTTTGTAAATTGTTGAGATTTTACATTAAGTATACTTTAATGTTAGATAAAATATCAAAGAAACTTTGGATATAATTGATATTTAATTTTTCACTTCATATTTCGCACTACAGGCACTTCGTCCGCCTTATTCCCCCCCCCCCCCTCATCTTCTTTCTTCGAAAATTTGTCCTTCAATCATTTAAAATAATTAGGAGAACAGAGTAAATCTAGTGTATACAAAAACAGTACAAGATACAATCATTTTTTTTTAAATAACAGACAAAAAAAAAAAAAGAAATTAAAGTTTCTAGATGTTTATTTCTTGTATTGACATTTTCTTTGATAATAACTAATGATTATTGGCATGCATGCTAATAGTCAAAACCTACGGTGGTAACAATTATGTAATGTAAATTGAGGATTTGAAAGTAGATCAAAGGTCAATTGTATTCATAATTCATAGGGTAGGAATTGAAACCCCTATCTGAATCAGTTTTATCAGCAGTCTTTAAACATACATTTCGTCTCTTAAAACAAAAACATCTTAACTTAAAGGCTTCTAAACATGTATTACAGTTGCTTATATAGCTACTTACAATAGTATGTTCTTAGAAGGCCAAAGATTATGTTCAAGGCCAGGTTGTAAAGCACAGTATGTGATTTTCTAAACACATGTGAGATCAATTTCAAGGTAAAAGGATCGAGCTCTAGGTACAATAATTTTAGATCTTGTACTGAAATTTGGTTTGAATAACTTAAAATTTTAATGGGAAATACACAGACATACATGTATACACACCCACAATGCATTACTTCACATATTTATTTTCAAAAACCCATTTTGGAATTTTCTTTCGTGATTCTTTCTACATGTATATCACTGTATTCAAGGAAATTTTTATAACAATACATATTCTAAACATTTACCACTGATACATCTATATATCTAAGTTAACATATATTCAAAGTAAAGATTTATTCACAGTTCACCATCCATCTAAGAGTCCTTTGGTCTTTCTTCTAATTTTAACTTGATCCCATTTCGAGGTTTTAATAAAGCCGAAGTGTCTAGCTTCACGGGAATCTAAAAGAAACAAGATGTGTTTGTGAAACACTGATGCCCCCGTATGGCAACATAGCGAAAGTTAAGCTTTCTCAAATGCATTTCTCAAATACGTTGGTACCTAAAGTAAGGCCTTTTCACAAGAAATAAAAATGTGAAATATGAAACCCTAGCACCATCTGTTTAAAATTTATGACCAGGCTTAACGTTTTTAAAGGTGAGACAACCCCTGAGTCAAGGTCAAAGGGTCTAGATTGTTGGTTTCTAAAGAAAGACCTTGTCTGAAAGATTACATATCGGAAGTATGAAAGCGCTGGTCCTTACCGTTCAAAAGTCATGGCCAAGATTAAAGTTTGTAAAAAGTAGGTCAAACTCCAAGGTCAAGGTCAGAGGGTCTTAGTTGTTGATATCCAATGAAAGGTCTTCTCACAAGTATTATATTGTGAAGTATGAAAGCCCTAGCCCTTACCGTTCAAAAGTTATGACCAAGGTTAAAGTTTTTTCGTAAGTACAAAAATCTCCAAGGTCAAGGTCAAAAGGTCAAAATTTTGGTTTCAAATGAAAGGTGTTGCCACAAGGAATTGATATTTGAAACATGAAAGTCTTAGTTCTACCGTTTAAAAATTAGGGCCAAAGTAAAAGTTTGGATTTTTGTGTAAAAATGGGTCAAACTCCAAGGTCAAGGTCAAAGGGTCAAGGTTCTTGATATCAAATGAAAGGTCTTTCCAAAAGGATTGCATATGTGAAGTATAAAGGCCCTAGTCTTAACTCTCGAAAAATTATGGTCAAGGTTGTACTAGTATTTTAAAAGTAGGTCAAACTCCAAGGCAAAAGTTAAAGAGTCAAACTTCTTGGTATCAAATGAAGCGTCTTTCCACAAGGATTACATATGTGAAGTATAAAAGCCCTAGTCCTTACCGTTCAAATGTTATGGTCAAGGTTAAAGTTTTTTCATAAGTGCAGAAATCTCTAAGGTCAAGTTCAAAAGGTCAAAGTTGTTGATACTCAATGAAAGTTCTTGCCACAAAAAATACAAATATGAAGTATAAAAGTCCTGGTTTTTACTATTCAAAAGATATGGCCAAAGTAAAGTTTGGAATTTTTGTGTAAAAGTTGGTCAAACGCCAAGGTCAAGGTAAAAAGGTCAAATTTGGTGTTACCCAATGAAAGGTTTTGTCACAAGAAATACACATGTGAAATATGAAAGTCATAGCTCCACTAAATCAAAAGTTATGGGCAAGGTTAAAGTTTTTGCGGACAAACAGACAGCTAGACAGACGGACGGACACGACAAATATTATATACCGCCGAAACTTCGTTTACGGGGGCATGAAAAGCTCAGAATTAATTTTTTTTTTCAACGATAAATTATACAATTGTGAAAGGTTCTGATAAAGTTTTGGGCAATTGAATTCAATACATGTATATCAATGTGGCATATACATGTAAGTTATACCTCTGTTTCACTACAAGTAACAAAACGATAATGCTGCAGTATGTAGATAATGGCACATTTAGCTTCCATGGCAGCTAGGCGTTGCCCTATACAGTTTCTAGGTCCATGGCCAAATGGAAGGAAGGCGTATGGGTGACGCTCAGCCTTGTTTTCAGGAGAAAACCTGAAAAATTGGAAGAATTATTTCTCGCACAAACCAAATCATCATTGAAAAATATTAATTTATGAATCAATAGCTGTTTCAATTTGATCTTATTTCTCTTGTATGCATTTGTTTGTTTGTTTCTTGTTTAACGCCCCTCTTCAGAATTTTTCACTTGCATAGACTCCATCACTTGCCGATGAAAAGTTGCTTATTTTGACCAGTGCTCGGTATTCAGGGCCATTAAGCAGTGAGGAATCTTTTTCATGCCAATTCCTATTGCGACACTGATTCTTTCTATACGGTCTCATTCGAAGGACCGGTCTCCACGTCTTGAAGTGGGATATGAATCCATGACGTAAGGATCACCCTTACTCAATAACCCCAGAACAGACGCTCAACGCGGGCGACTATTTTTATATAAAGGTAGCTGATAAATATTTATATTAAGTAAAATGTTTCCTGGATAAATACATAAAGGTACACGTAGTTATAGTTATGGAAATATACCTTTCTGGATCAAATTTGTCAGGTTCTGGCCAGTATTTAGGATCTCTCTGTAGTGAATAAATAGCAAAAGACATATCAACGCCCTTTGGAATCTTGTATCCGCCTATATCCATCTCAACTTTGCTCACCCGATCTGTTCTAAAATCAAAATTATCTAGGATATCAAACACTCTTGAAACAAAGAGTTAGATATAAAACCCAATGGCGTGTCTTAGCAAGCGACAGATGCTGTTGAGTGCTTGGTGTTCGCAGAATTGGCAATATTTCAGCCATATTTCGGCGGGTATAGATGCTGTTGAAATCCAAAGAGATATTTTTGATACAGAAAGTCAAGTATAATCCTCAACTTTATGTAATTTTTGTTTTGGTTTCCCGTGACTTTGCAATATGGAGAAATACTTAAACTTGCTTTGGTAATTTAAAAAAAAAGGTTCAGGATTGCTTTAAGATATTAGTTGATTGATCAAGGACGTTCGATCC
This sequence comes from Saccostrea cuccullata, assembly GCF_032062105.1. NCBI lineage: Eukaryota > Metazoa > Mollusca > Bivalvia > Ostreida > Ostreidae > Saccostrea > Saccostrea cuccullata. Next base: position 116,038 of record NW_026927684.1, on the reverse strand, counting down.
TGAGCTTTTGAGTGGATTTTGGGCATGTCCTTTATTTATGAAATTCTGCATCATTTTTAAGTTCTAACATTAAATCTGAATTCTACAATGCACAATGAACTATATTCAATGAAAAAACAGCGATTAAATTATATTCAAGTAGAAATAAACTAGGGACTATATTTTGTGGCGGAAGGTTTTTTAGACGAAAATGATCAGTTTTTCCCCTTTGGCACTATACCAGTACCGTTTATTGTGGATTCCTATTTTTCCATGCTGGTTGCACACAAAGCTCTTTTTTGCAGTGAAATGTGTTATGCTGGTTCTGAAATATCTAATGAATTATTTCTTATGAATTCTATCGACATAGTGTGACAAATATAGTATATATATTCTGAAAATCCGGGAAAAAATTTAGCGAATTTTGACGTAAAATTGACAATTTTTTTAGTAATATCTGAAAATTTACATCATATACCCCACTTTTGTTGTTTCTTTTCTAAATATTCAAGATAACTTTGACCTATTTGATTAAAATCAGAAAAAATTTTAGACTTTAGAATAATTTTCCTGCTTATTAAATTTTCAATGCCAGAAAAATCACACTTTATTAGTGCAGAAAGGTAAAATAATTGATTGTGCGAAGCAATTTGAAACTTTTTCTTAGTCACAATTTTAAAGTGTATTTTTTTAAACAGACTTAGAGTTCATTTTGTTTCGTGCTTTAATTGGATAAAAATATTGCAGGGAAAACGTTGAAGATGTAATTTTTTATTAAGACACAAATTTCATTGCAAAAAGGTCATATTAAATATACTGTAGCGCCAAAAGAAGCATGACCTCCATATTTTGATTTGAATTTTAATTAAGCTATGTATGTAGAAACTAAAAATATACTTGGCAAAAAAAGTTTAAGACCTTAAATATCAGGATCGAACGTCTTTAATATGAAAAATATCATTCGTATTTTAGATTTTAAAAAAGCAATTTTAAATTGTCAATTTAACAAAAGACATGTGCAAAAAAAACATGATTATAGTTTGTATTTTTTGGTTTGAGGGTGCGGGTGTAGGTGGGATGGGGTGGATAAAGTACCTTACAGCTGGCGGATAGAGTCTAAGTGTCTCATTGAAAACCCACTCCATGTAGTCAATCTTCTGTACATTGTCATAAGTTGGTATCTCCTAGAAATGTTGATAATTATCATGTTACTTATATTTTTTCAATATTATAAAAAGTTAAAAAAATAAACAATGATCGATCTCAAAAATATCTACAACAATACAAATTTGTGAACACACGTAACATAAAAACACGGGCCCCTTGTAATTCCAGAGTTGATATAATGTGCATAGAAGGAGTAAGCATTCCCTGTTTACTGAGCACACCGGTACCCGACATAAGCCGGTCAGTTAGACGAACTTTTCTGTAGTTAAATTCAGTATAAAAACACACGTCGAACTACTTGCAGGTCATTACACGACCCATTTGTAGGTTATATTTGCTAGCAAGGTCATTATATACCCACCACAGAAGTTCATACATCCCACTTTAATCCTTGTAACATCAACTTTTTCAGCAAGAAGCATGACTTACAATAAAAATTGACCGTACTCTGAGCAATACCATAAATGACTGATATTGGAATATTACTACATTAATAGGAAAGATGACTATAAAAAAGGTGAATATTATTTCATTAGTCATACAGTTAAGTTGTTAATTGCCTTTATTGTCTTTAGTTAATTAAATACATCCAATGAATTGGATGTTACAGACTCTGTGGTGTCATTTGTTTCAAGTTCACTGGAGTATATGAAGTCGATATATAAATGAAAATAACTCTCTAACTGTTGATTTATGAAACATTGTCGATATTTCTGAATGTCAAATATATCCATTTTCACGTACACATTTTTAAAAATAAAATCTACTTCAAAGGAAGGGACTGTGGGACGTGGAGACCGGTCCTTCGGATAAGACCGCATAAACCGAGGACCCGTGACGCAGTAGGTGCTGGCACGAAAAAGATCCCTCACTGCTCAATGGCCCTAAGTGCCGAGTATAGGACAAAATTTGTAGCCCTCCACCGGCAAGTAAAAAACTCTCCAGAGGGACGTTAAACAACAGGTCGGAAAATTAATAAGGGAGCACAATTAGTGTATATCGGATTTCCAACAAGAAGCCTAGAGGCCACATCGCTCATCTGAGTCTGTTGTAAGGAAAAAAGCAAAAATCAGTTTAGTATTAAAAAGCTTAAATGTACGAGTGGTCCAAACCTACCCCTAAAAGGCAGAAGGGGTAAGGGGGAGGGGGTATGGTTTGAACAAACTTGAATCTACACTATCAGAGGTTGCTTCTATATCTAGTTTTCTTAGGTCCATAACTATTTTACATCACTTCGAGAATATGGTGTACCACAGTACGTCTGATGTTTCTCCAATACGGCAGTTAATTTTTTCGTAAGGAATCAAGAAAATGGCTTGATATAACATTTTCTGGACACAGTGATGCAACTTTATTGGTGACTACCGTGAGGAATAATTTGTGTTTTATAATTTTCTGAAAGTTTTTTTTTTCTTTTCCTTGAGAAAATGTTATTGATGATGAAAATAGAATTTAATCCCCCAAAAGATACAATTTCAATTTCACCTTTCCTAAAGTTGAATCGATTTCCTCAATGAGTTTTTCTTGGCAATCTGGGTTCGTTGCCAGACAGTATGCCATAAAAGTCAAGCTGCTCGCCGTTGTATCAAACCCAGCAAGTATGAATAGAAGAGCATTCCCGGTCACTTCATCTTCAGTCAAACCTGGTATAAAAAGGCAGATTAGAACGTACACTTTGCATGCTCATTTGTTCGTTTTAAATTCCACGTCTTTTAAAGTTATTAAGATAAGGAGAGAGAAAGATAGAAATGTTACAAATGACCTCGCTTTTTCCATTTGTTAGGATCCTCTTCATAGCTGTGTTCACTCTCTATTTCATTCTTTTCGGTGTCTTTATGAGCATTCAACATTAACTGTAGCAGATCTGTTCTATTCTATATCACAGAAAAATAATTGAAATTTACTTTCTGTTATAGAAACACTTGTAGTACTCTTTTCAACCTATAGATCGATGTAGTAACGAACTACAATGAAATCATGTAAAATACTATGAAAGCAATCATTATTCGATACAAAGCATTTATATTGTACAAAAAAGACCTAGTTTTTGCCATTTTCAACCTTTTTTTCTTCAACTGAACAAAGTTTTTTAGGTTATGATATCTTCAGGACATGTACACCATCTGTGTCACGTGTGAGATTTTAAAATGTTGACACTCTTAACTTATCCTCAACTTTGATGCAAATAGAGCTTCAAATGTGTGTGTTTATTTGCATGGTTTCATTTCTTTGAATTCATATATGGGGACATTTCTAAGAAATATAAAAAATGAGAAACTTACTTTTCTCAGTTCTTAAACCTTGGTTTAAAATGTGATTGTATTTAGCTAAGGGAATGTCAAATTACTGTCTGATCCAAAACGTTCATAAAGTTGAACGATAGGCACTACAAAACAATGATTCTTTGAATTCAATTTCTTAGAAACTTTTATTCGGTGGGAAATGAGAAGTCGTGGATAAGACGATACCCTTAAACATTGCAGATGGAGGGGCGTGTAACAGACGGTATCAATATACAACTAGCTTTTCATGCGGGAGGTGGGAATATAAATATAAAGCAATTTTGAACAGTAGGTTGCAGAGTATAAAATACGTTTTTGACAGATTTTGAAAAATAATTTGTGGTAAAAAGAATTGTCTGAATGTATACACCGTTACACGTGTGTTGGTTTCAGTATTTCATCCAAATCTGCCGGCAGAGACGGTAGGGTTTTAATTGTAAAAAGTTATTCAGTTGGTGCCAAATACCTGATCTCCTTCATCTCGCATTTTAACTGCCTGATGTACAGCCGATTTAAAAAAGTTCATCACTCTTCGATTATTTAACGGTGATAACTCAAAGTAGTCCAATATACGTTCAGCAAATGGCAAAACAACTGAAAATTAGAAGAAAAAAAAAATATTTAATATACACTTCCGACTGAAATATGATACTCCACAATATCTAATCTTATTTTTTTTTAATTTACGTTGAAACGCACCAAGTCATGTATACGTATATCGGAGTTATTTAAGTTAAAAATTGAATAACACTAGTATTTATTTGCGCAAAAATAAAATCCAGGTAATATTCACATCTCTTTTATGTGCATTATTGATCTGTAAATCTTGGTTTTTTTTTCGAAGAGTTATCCGTTCAAATGATGTATCCTTCAAAAATATTGTTTACGATAATAACTTAGTTCAACAACGGGTAATTTCTTAGAAAACTATTAAAAATTCAAAATCCAAGTACATGTACTATGCACATCTCGGATGTATGAACAATTGATACTCAAAAAGAATTATAGCTTAAACCCGTTGAAGGAGTTATTCAGAAAAAGGATTTACCCAGGATACATGTACAATATTTCAGAGAGAAAAAAAATCAGTTAAATTACTTTAATAAATGTACAGATAGTTTGCAAAATAAGAAGTTTATATATATCTTGTAAACTATTGGATGAAATATCAGGACACATCTACAGTATGTATTCTGGCACCCGCCCCACCGATATTCCACCGTCCGCTATTTAAACTATATTAATAACTGAATTCCCTTCGGAGGAACCCCTTTCACAATTAAATTCACAAATATAATAGCATAATAATACATAAGTCGCAAATAAGAAAGTTGCAACCAAAGAAAAAAAACTAGCATACATACAAATCAGAAAAAAACGCAACGATAACTTGTTGTTGAACAGCTCTTTGGCATATTTCACAAATTTATTATCTGGGTTTGTCTGCGAGTCTATGTCCATTCCGAATCCGAGTGCAGCTATAACGTCCATCGTGTACCTTCCAAATATTCTGTAAATACATTCAGTTAAAGCTGAAGATACATTTGAATTTTACAATACAATCTGATTGTACACACAAGTACTCTGAAGTTGACATAAAAAGATGCTTGAGTTTCTGATTGACATTATCTATGTTGTTTTTGGCGACCAGGTCTTCTAACAATCTATTGCAATTCCCATGGGTACCAATTGTGTCCCGTTATTAGCAGACCTATTTTTGTATTCATATGAAGCAGAATTTGTGCGTGAAAGAAGAAAACACTTAATGTGGCCTTCAACTCGACGACGTATAGTCAATTAACAACGGTAATTTCCATTCTTATTTCGATACGATATACATTGTATATACATGTATCTCGGTGAGCTTAAGATAAAAGAAACTATCGAGTCTGACACATCTGTTTCATATTTGGATATTTAACTTGAAAAAACGTTAATGGTAATCTAACACGCAAACTCTGATAAACGTGCTGACTCTAACTTTTCTATCATCGACTTCCCTTACTTGTGCAGCAATATACCTTCATCACCTGCATACGGAGTTTATATATCTAAGTTGATTCAATTCGCAGGAGCATGCTCTACGCATGAACAATTTCTAAAACGAGGTAAATTATTGACAAACAAGTTGATGAAACAAGAATATCAGCAATCTCGTTTAAAGTCATCATTTTCATCATCAAGTTCTATGGTCTATACAATGACCTTGTCAGCAAATACAGTTTGTCATTGAGTCAAATGGTGACTGACGTTTTAAATACTTATTGTTAGGCTGTTATTTATACACTGAATTGACGACGGATTTTTCCGTCATTTCCCGATAATGACAAGAAGTACACGGCGGGTGTGACTCCTCCATGACACCTGATCCCACCTTTGATGGTTTGGAGGTCCGTGTTTGCTCTGCTACTATTTTGTATTGTTTTTTATCTGGACTTGGATTTGTGATCTTGAATACTGTTCGTTATCTCCATATGTTTCATTTAATACGATAAATTGTACAGTTTTTATACAACTTCACAAAACACATATAGATGTGAATCTTTTTTTTATTTTAAGCGTTGACTACACTATTTAACTGCTACCTACTCTTTAAATTCTATGGTCTTTCCTTCATCCGCCTCTTTTTTAAGACCTTCCAGCAATAACTGATATTTCTTTCTCAGAATGGGATTCATCTGTAATAATTATATTATTTTCTACAACTATTAAAAATGTCTATGTATAAACCATCAATTTATTCAAGTGTAAAACTTTAACCCATTCATTGCACAGAACGCTGACGGTAGCCACTTCATCCTGGGACGCTGACGCTGATGGTATTACTTTAGCCCCCCCCCCTTCCCCCCACACACACATCGTTGAGGTGAGCTAAAAAAATCTACGTAAAATATATATAAACATGTACAATACGCTTATACATTGATTGGTTTTTCAAATTTGAACTGTCCTTCAACTGTGACAGTCTTCTGGGAGCAACGATAAATAATTACAGTGTTACACCTTTATTTTTTGGGTAACGTTAAAAAGTACCTTTCTCATTTTCCCACTTGAAAATGTTGGTAAAAGTGTGTTTCTCATAAATCTCCAGTGGTCATCTTCAACAGCAGACAAGCCATGTTTGAGTTCACTTTTGTTTCGAACAACATTCTGCCAATTAAATTTGTTTTGTGCATTATGTATTGTCCAAAAAAGATTCATGGTTAAAAAAAACCCCATTGTTTTGCGACCCAGTTTATCGACAGATTCTGTACTGTGTCAAAAAATGTCGCAAAGACAATTCAGAGTTTAGATAGGTACCCTTCCCAAAATTCCGTCCCAATGCTCTTTGTACAAAGAGAGTCACGAATAAAATTTAGGGGAAGCTTAACGACTATTCATACTGTACATAATTTGTGTGGGTGACATAGGAAAAAAAAAGAGACGCAATAGTGAAATGATATCTTTTTACATTTTACTACCGACTACTTTAAATCAAGTTTTAGTCTATGCAAAATCCTTTACCATTAAACGCAAGGAAAAAAAGGATTAAAGTTTTCAATAATTTTTACATGTTTTACCGTCAGATATAATTGAAAATTTGTTATTGCATTTTAAATTATACGTTTTAATTTTTATCTCATAAAATAAATGCAAACGAATACTTGATTGTCATAAATTCTTACTACTGTACAATCTGGTCCGTTTGTACATGAAATGCACCAGATAACACAAAGTGAAAATTATTAATTTTGTTGATATTTACCAATCTGTTTGGAGCCTTTGAGAAGTCTTTAGTTGTTATTTTCTTGATTATCTCGGGGTCTGCTATCAGTAGAGAAGGAATAGATCCTAAGTAGAGACTACAATTCAAAGGTTTTCAATGTTTAATTTAAAAAAAAATCTTTAAAAAACCTTGAAAATAGACTAGTAAACGCTTTCAATTTTTTAGAAGTCATTAGTTGTATTGAATTGCTTTATTTTATTTTGTACAAAAAATACATGTAAAATGTAAAATAAAGATGTAAAAAATGTAGTCTTACCCGACAATGCTTCCATAGGATTGGATCATCTTTTCGTCAAATCCATGCATTCCCTAAAAGTATACATCTTGCAGTTGTATTTTATAAAAATTTAAATGATATAAATCCATTTATCGTAATGTTATTTTGTTTTATTAATATACGTACTACATGTATTATACATCTTAGATTTATAAGATAATACCATTTGCAAGAACTGTGTCAGTTATTTAAAGTGACAGGACGGCGCATCCACAAAAAATTCCGCTCATATTCCATTATAATTATAAATCTTACAGTGAAGGCACGTGTCATTTTAGAATTCACGTTCTATACCTAATTATCCTAATTGATTTTCCTGCAGATTCTACATGTTCTAATTACATGTACATTAACTATATATGAGGAGAGAGTATTTATGTTTCTCAAACTGCTGACTTCAAATTTATATCTTATTCCTAAATGATATATTGGATAAATTTGAATGAAAAAGCACGCGATTTGCAGCTGTACTGTCGCTTTAAAAGTTGGAATTGAATTTAATTCGAACCCAGTATATGCATGATCTTAATTATTAGTCTCTATGAACTACAGCGTGACTGATACGTGCATAACCTTTATTCTGGCCAGTGGGCATAGGCATATAAATACGTGTTCCATAGATTGATCGAATTTAATTATTCCGGTGCACCAGTCGAAGATAAGATAACAGTTTAAAGTATTCCATATTCCCTGGTTATTCCAAGGAGTAAAATGGATGAAAGGGCCGAGCATTTTAAACAAAAGTCAGGAAAAGCAAAAAAAAAAAAAAAAAAAAAAAAAAATAATAATAATAATAATTATAATAAATAAAACAATAGTTATAAGAACATATGGTTGTTTTTGATTTAACAATGCAGTAAATTAATTATGCATGACATGAAAACTTTCTTTATGAATATTTTTCTTACCAGCTCTTTAATTTCTTTTACTGCTCCAATGTATGGGAGATGATCAGGACCCGGGACACCAAGACGACGCCATAATCCAAACTTCCATTTCACGTATCTAGAACCATCATTAAAATTATCAGCTTTTTAAAATAAATTTCAGCAAATTTAAATTGGCTTGGAGAATGGAGTGGTGTTGGTGTTCTATTAAATATTCTAAATTCTCTGTGAACCAGCTGGTCTTGAATAGCATTTTATACATGTAGGAGAGGGAGGGTACCTAAAGAATTTCATTTTGAAACAAAACAATCAATCATTATTGGGGCAACTTCACAGAAATCCCTTAAATATGACATAATTATTATGGGAACGCAATTGTTAACTTGTTTTGAGTGCCAACCCTTTCAGCACTTAATTTGCAGAAGGCAAATATCATTGTTTTGAGTGCCAACCCTTTTAGCATTTAATTAAAATACTTACTATCTCAATATTTTTAAAACCACGATTCAGATCAGAATGAAATTTGACACACCTATTTGCAGAAGAAAAGTATTGAATTTCAAATACAATCATTGCTTTTGATTTGGAGTAATTGACAACTTCCAAAAAATATAATAAAAAGATACTAGTAATCAAAGATAAACAAACTAAAACGGAGAAAATTGTTCAAACTTGAAAATTCCTTTTCGGGATTGAATGTTACCTTTTCAAAAATACCTTTTAGTCATTTAATTAAATTACATGCAGAAGGATCTGAGCACAATGCTACAAACAAGGTGATAAAAAAAAATAAACCTTTTCTTGCTTTTTACGTACCAAACTACATCTAGTTATCAGCATACATATGTTTCTTTTTAACACGTTCACTGTGTTTAGCTAAAAGAGGTGTCCGATCTACCTAAAATTGATATTGTGGAGAACAAAAATATATAATTGTGCTATATTACAACGCATATACATGGGGCGTATTGAAGCTCTGCAACTTCCCTAAACCGACTAGTTTTCCCGCTGTACATAGCCGACAAAATAGAGAATATGCAGCGATCTATAACTAATATATTCAAACCGCCCCCTCCCCAAATCATCAGTCAGGTACGTATTTTCTTTTTCCTTGTCGTTACATATTAACTGAAAGACGACGTACACGGTTGGATCCGCCTACAGTGCAATATGTGCAGATAAATACAGACAGGTAATCATCTGCATTGAATAAGACGAATAATCAAAATACTAGTAGATACAATCATGACGGAAAATAAGAATAAGAGATTATCTTACAGGTGGATTCAGTCACACTATGCAAGTTCACTTGCCTGACAGTTGCCTATGATTCAATGTGCAGGTTAATCTGATATAAGCAAAGTAAATATTGCATTAACTTATATTGTACTTACATGTAAATAGCAATCAATGCAAAAACAATAAGTAAAATCCAAGCGTTGATGTCCACAACACCCAGCACATCCATTGTGTAGCGGTCACCGATCTTGAGTTATCACTGTCCTCAATCTCCTAATATAATGTACACACAATGACCACATGTTATTTTTAGCATATTCACCGTGTACAACTTACCTTATGGGGTTATGCTACTTACGTAGTTTTTTTTTTTTTTTTGTTATAAATAACTATTTGCATGTTATTTTGCAGAATTTAAAGTTTACATTAATTTCCTTCAAATATTCCTCATTCTTTTCAAAACCCAAATAGCTAATTTGTGAGAAGTATTCATTTTTGAAATACGTATTATAATTATAGCTTGTTATGAGGGAAAGAAAACCATCAAGCTTTGAAGTTTCTTTATTAGTGTAACCAAAAGAATTGTTATTCCTTATTTACACATCTTTTATCTTGAAATATGATTTTTGAAATATATATTTTTAAAAAACTTAAATCATTTTCTTGATTGTGACCAATCAATGTCTTTGATTGATCAAGAGAAAATCACAACTCGCTCTTGCAGCAGATAATTACATGTATCTGTACAGATATATTGCCCTCGACATTAACACTGTTTAGTAAGGTTTAACCATTTCTAGACATTTTCGATAAATCACCGAACTCAGAATGGATCGATTTTGTTAAACCCGTTTGATATAAGCAAACATTAGCCTCTTAACATTTAAACTTACGAGGACACATCTGGGCACATATCATCACAACGGAAAAATGGAGACCTTAAAGAGCTTGTCACAGATTTACACAAGTTCGGATTCAGGGGCCCGTTTTACTAAAGAACTTAAGACTTGTTGGAAAAATTATGCCAAATGTTTATAATTTTGCTAGCAGTAAAACATTTCTCTAAATTACTTTTAAAAAGATTGAAAACATTTTTAATTTTTCTAAAAAAAAGTTATAGCAGAATGAAACTTTGGTGTTAGTTGTACCTTCTTTTGTAAAACGTGCCCCAGGGTGGTATTCTAAAATCATGTATACAATGTAAAGGGAAAACAATGCCAAAAAAAATTAAACCAGAAACAGATTTTTAAGATAGATATAAAAATATTTCAATCACTATAAATGTATAGCATATTTACTGAAGTAAAATGGAAAACTGTAAATAGACATACTCGATCGTGCAAAATGCTTCTCCAAAAATATCCTTAAATACAGGTATATATTTGGGTACTGAGTTGTTGAAGTATTGTTTACAGTGAAACTCTTACTTTATTGACATAACCATGCATGTTCACTAAAACGATTTGATTTTAAAACTTTTTACCTCGTGTTTTTTAATCAGATGGTTCTAACTTTAAATTATTTGAAGAAATTTAAAGAAGAGTTGTATTTCTTACAATATGCGTACATCGGGTCAAGCATAGATCAGAGACGTACATCTTCCTCCCTCTTTTTATATCGACTATACACGTTCTTACAGGTAATTGTTCAATATTATTACAGAGTCTTTAATTAATAAAAATATAGACAACTACTGATACTTAAACTGTAATTATATTTGTAAATATTTATATGCTTCTTATAATTGAATGGGTCATTCAAAAATCATCCTCCCAAAATAACAAGAACAAAGAAACACTTTATTACTTTCTTTTAATAAAGATAGCATTTCCAAAGTTAAAACAGTAAGAGTATTCACCAATAAAAGTATAGATACATATGTATATTATATGTATGCATTACATACATTCCGTTTATTTCATTTCAAAATTTTCTACATAATATCTATTCCTCATATTACCAACAGAAGATGTATAACCATAATGCAATCTTTTCCAAATTCAAAGAACAGGTGGTTTCAATAGTTTTAATATGGATTTTAAAGAAAACATAACTGTGAACGTGTTTTTTTCTCAATATTATACAATAACAACAAAAGAATCACCCCCTTTCAGCCCGGAACTTCTAATAAAAGCATGGAATGCCTCCATTTTGACATCCCTTTCCATTACGTTGACGGACATTACAGTGGCCCCTTTACCTCCCTGTAATGTAAACGAGAACGGGTAGGCTTCACAATAGAACGGATATCTGATTCCGTTAGACTTGATGTACGCAGAGCATGCCTCCTTGTCGTTGAATGATTTGATTTCTTTATTTTCTGTAAATGTCATCCTGTCACCATGATACATTTTCCCCATTTTTATGTTCTCACAAATCGCCATCATTTTGTAACAATAGGGTCTGAGATCGAGTACTTTAGAAGTGGATTTTACTACAGACAATGTTGGTGGCTGTTGTGATAGACTTTGTTTCTTTATCAAACTTCCATAAACTTGTTTTATTTCTGGACTGTAAACCAAACTAGCTAACAGGTTTATGAGAGACAACTTAACCTTTGTAACATTGTCATACTCATTTACTTGGACAACATTACCTGATCTATCTAAACCGTAATAATCACCAGTATTAGTAATTAATATTGGCATTATATGTTTAGTGGTTAAAACGTAACTTTTCTTTAATTGGTTTAAAGACTTAAGGCCAAAAATATGAATGCCTTCATTTGTTAAAGCTTGTGTCAGGCCTGTCGGGCAACCACTACTGTTTACTGAATTTAAACACGTTCTTACTGAAGTGAGCACTGATAAACTCTCAGACATTTTTCTGTTGCAAGATACTCCACTAGTATTTGAAAGAACAGGGTACAGCATGCTACATCTCCGAATGGGTGTTTCTTTGGTAGAATGAAAAACCTTTGAGCAACAGAAGGATTCCGTTACAGTTCTTGATATATTAACTCCAGTCCAATCAAAAAGTTTCCTTTCAAATTTTCTTTTAAAAAAAGAGAAACCTACTTGCCCGAAAATGTACAGAGAACCTTGTAATACGTGCCCATTGACATCTACAAAATGACAGAAGTTTCGATTTTGTAAATTCAAAGCAACGTTAGTTTGCACACTTCCAGTCAGAACAGCAATGTCTCCTCTTACCCCAACTCGCGCTAAAGTGCCACCGACAGAGGCAGCAACACTTGTGGTCAGGTTTGCTTCAGGCTTTGCAACAACATTCACTTGCTGTGGTACCATGTCACCATCATTTCCAACAATACTGAATCCATATCCAAAAGAAACAGGAGCACTGATTCCCACCTTTAAATTGACTGTGGCTATTCCAAATATACCATACGTAAAAGTAAAGTTTCCAAATTGAAAGTGCTCAGACAGGGTGTGCCTGATAACACCATTATTCGCCTTGCATGGATCTCCTTCTACGATACCCAAATTTAGCTCAAATCTCCAAGATTTCATGAATAAGTCGTACTCTCGTCCAAATAAATTCAAAGTCATAAAAACTGAAGACATAAACATACCAGAGTCAAGCAGCGAGTTAGCAGATCCTGCCTCCAAAACATTTATACGTTTACCAAACACCTTTATGCCAAGGTTTGAATTGGCATTGAAATCATACTCAGAACCACGTATTTGAGAATCCACCGACATATTAAAGTACACACCAAAATTCTGAGACTCTCGTTTTAACTCAAAAAGTTGTACTTCCAGGTTCTGAAGTTTGACAATAATTTCGTTTATTATCAATGATTTGGAGTGAAAATCCTCCTTTTGTTTCTCTGTACAAATAGCATGTTCATGTAGCTGATGAAACATGTGTTTAATAGCAAAAATTATTCCTACATCTTTCGTGTTGTGAGCTAGCTGTAGAATGGAATTTGAGTCATTCTTGTTGATCCAATTTCCTTTATATTTAAGCGTCTTTAAACATTGAAGAGCTACCGTCTTATTTCTTGTATTCAAAAGGGCGTGTAAAACAAGCTTGTAACTTTTTTGACCAGGAATATTTTTCAGAGCTCTTAAACAAAGAATTTTATAAAATGTCTCCATGTTCTCTAAAACTTTTGACAAAGGCTTTAAAGCTTTTTCTGAGTGAGTATTCCCTAAAGCTGAAATCAATAAACAAATTTCATCGTGAGGGACATTATTCTTGAACAATGTTTCAGTCAAGATAGGAACAACTTTATGATCCAATCCCCTACTTCCCAGTACTCCAAGAACTAAAACAGCCCTAGTTTTAACATCCTCATCCAGGGTGTTACTTAAAAGTTTACGCAATAGCGAAACCATATCTTCGGAGGGCTTTAACATTTGAGCCACGGAACCCAAGGCAAGGTAATGGTCACCATTCACTTTCTCCTCGGCATCTAAAAGTTGCATCAGGATTTTCTGTCCCGATAAGGTTTGCGATGACCCAAGAATCGCTATGAGAAGTGACCTAGAATCTCTGTCTGCGACACTTTGAGAGAAAATCATCTTTCCAATGATGGAAATGGTAGATTGGCTTTTCCTTACCAAATCAAGACCAAGTGATAGACGAAGATTTCGGAATGGGTGACGAAGAAGGTGACCAATATCATGAGGAGCATTGCTGTGTTTGTATTCCTCCTCCGTGGAAATCCTCCTGAACGCGAACTCGTCGATGGGAGAAGACTGGATATTTTTAAATGCTAAGGCCATCTGTACATTTTCTAGTTCATCTTCTAATTCAGCTTCAGTCATTTTCTTCATGGAGACAAGAGATCCAGTTGCAAAGACCCGCCCTTTAAAAGAGGGCAAAGGCGATAAATTCGATTCATCTCCGTTTATAGAGTCGTTAACATTCATATTTTTACCGATCTCAAAAAACTCTGACATGGTGATAATTTGAGGAGCCCCAGTCTCTCCCATACATATTTTCTTCTCCTCGCGATCGGTAATCATATTCTCTTCATTTTTTACTTCTCTTTTAAAATTAAAGCAATCCATGCCATTTTCAGGTTTTAGTCGATGGCGAAGCAAATAAGTTTGTTCTCCGTCATTAGTTGATGTCTCTTCGATCCTGTCCTCGTTTGATGGCGCTGTTTTACAGTCAATAAAGCGAAGTAAACGTGCTATAAAGTTTGCCTGGGCTTCGGTAGAAGAATTGTAGTAAATATTCATAATTTTTCCAGTCGTCATATCTTGAGAAAACATAATTTCAATGCGTAATAAATTCTTTAAGTCTTGGTCGCAGGTAGCATTTTTTAAATCTGTTATTTGTTTTCCAAAGTCGGAGTGACAAACTGCATTCAAAATCCGAAGCATCCCAATCGAGTGATTTGTCTTTCTTTGGACAGCAGAAACGGAAAATGTTATGTTTACATTGGAAAGGAATTGTTGAACATCTACGCCATTAGTGTAGGAATCAGTATTCATCATGGTATCACTTTCCATTGTATGGGATATAGATATATTGTAGATATATCTCATGGTGGGATTAAATCCGGGTGCGAAGGGCATCTCGCATGTCATTCCTTGCCAACCATTCTCACATCTACATGTATCAGGAGCTGTGCAGTTTCCATGCGGACTGCAGGACATTTCGCACATTGCCTGGTCGCACGCACGGCCTGTCCAACCAGAATTGCAGTTGCAGGTGTTTGGGAGCACGCAATCTCCATGATGGCACATGCTCATACAAACCGGCACATCGCAAAATTGACCTGAGTACCCAGCAGGACATGATGCTGAAAATAAAATTGCAGATCATTTGTTTTATTACTTAATCATATGCTGTGAGTTCTGGTAAAAATACAGCATATCAATTATGCTGCATATACAGTAGTTGACCATAATTTAGTTCCCAAAATGGCGACCACCGTTATAAATGCTGAGTTACACTTTTGTGATGTAAAACAAACAACAATAATACTTATAACTTTAACAAGTAAAATCATAAAATTGTTGTCCCCCGCTTTCAGTGTTTTAGTGGATGGGATGCCATTATTCATGGTATGTTGTGTCTCATATGAACGCCAAACGATATGTCATTCAGAGGTATAATCACCGTCAAATGCAAAGGTCAAGAAATCAAAAATCATACCATGTTCGGATACATCTTGTTGCAGGTAATGCACATGTCCAATATGATGGCCCTATCTAATCTTATTCAAAAGTCTGTTCGTCTGTCACAAAAGAAACTTTGACCTTGGCCATATATTTTGAACTAGAAGAGATAAGGTTTTCATATTTCACATGTGCAATACCTTTGGCAAGACTTTTTTAAGTGTAGCATGGTTTTTGACCTTGACGTTTGGCCTACTTAAAAAAATTAACTGTTACATCACTTTAAATTGGTAAAATATTTTATAAGAGAAAATGGAGGGTTTTCATAATAACCTGTATATTTACATATGTACCTATGACCTTTTTCTAAATATACAGTGTACACTGATTTTTAACTTGGCCTTATAGTCAGACCTGCTTTTAAACAATTATCTTTCCTTTTAACTTTTGATTGAGAAGAGATAGGGCTTTCATATCTGACATGTGTATTACTTTGATTAAGGCTTATAAAGGAAATGATGCCTTAATTTCAATCACTACTGACAATTTCAATATCTGACTTTTTGTTTATTTCATTTATGTGTTTGATGTCGATTTTCACACCTCTCTTTACATATTCTATTAAATTTACAGTATATGAGCAGGCCAGCCCAGATAGCATGACTATGTTGGGCCAACATTTGCTAAAGGTTGTATGGTTGGCGTTGGGGGAACAACGTTGGGCCAACGTTGGACCAATGATACCAAGTCAACCTTCTCGACCATGACGGAATTCTTATGTTGGCCCAACGTTGGTCCAACGTAAGCAACTTCCATTCATTTCACTTTCCAAGGAAGGAAGGATCCTGGTGTTGGCCCAACGTTGGACCAATGTTTATAATACACCCTTAAAGAAAGTTTTTTTTTACAAGTTGGTAGTAGTATGTTGGCCCAACGTTGGCCCGATGTTTGTAATACACCCTTAAAGAATGTGTCTTATCAAGTTGGTAGTATTATGTTGGCCCAACGTTGGCCCATTGTTAGTAATACACCCTTAAAGAAAGTGTCCAATCAAGTTTGTAGTAGTATGTTGGCCCAACGTTGGCACAATGTTTGTAATACACCCTTAAAGAAAGTGCCTTATCAAGTTGAAGTAGTATGTTGGACCAACGTTGGCCCGATGTTTCTAATACACCCTTAAAGAAAATGTCTTATCAAGTTGGTAGTATTATGTTGGCCCAATGTTTGTAATACACCCTTAAAGAACGTGTCCTATCAAGTTGGTAGTAGTATGTTGGCCCAACGTTGGCACAATGTTTGTAATAAACACAAGTGTTATATTGTTTAGGTGTTTCAAAGATGGGATATTTATATTGGGCCAACGTTGGCCCAATTATTATACTGCCAACTAATTGATGGTGTCAATTTTATAATTAGCTGCTGAGCTTTACTTTGGGACAGCGTTGGCACATTCTAAAATAATCAAGAGGACTTTCTATGTCCATGCTTATCATTGGATGACTGCTTTTGTTTAGATATGATATTTTCAACATTTTAACTTTGCACTTAAGTGATCACAGCACCAAAGAGTGTTTTATTCTATTTTTTGAATTGTGTTTATGCTTATTTATTTGTAATAACCCAGATAGCAGAGCATCGTTGGCCCAATCTTACACTATGGTTCTATTATCTATGTTGGGTTACCTTGATTGGGCTAACGATAGCCCAACATGGAATATTGATAGCTGGTTATGTATAATGGTGCGCTAATGTTGGTCTAACTGTTGGCATTATATCATAAAACTATTATCATGAGAGAAAATATTTGTTTGGGGATTGGCATCGGTCCTAAGATGGCCCAATATACCATGAATCTGACTGAGCATCATGGGTAGACAACAACCGGGCTACTTGTAATATCCGCGCCATTTTTAATCTGACACGAGCGATCGTAATGAGACTGATACCTTGCATATCTGGATCCTTTTTGTAAGTATTTATAATATGTTTGCCTCGGCACAGCTGAATTAACGTTTAGTTTTTAAACGATATATCATGTACAAATCTGTGTAAATCAGACACGGGGAAGTGCAGAGGCCAGGAGCTGTTGGGTCAACACTGTACCCCAGATAGCATGCTAACATTGGGCCAACGTTGGGCCAATGTAATCGGTTACATCGGGCCAATGTTGGCAAATGACATTGACCCAATTTAAGTTTGCTCATCGGCCCAATGTTGGCCCGATATGTTGGGCCAACATTGGCCCTATGTAGAGAATTATTTCTACAGATATTGGCCCAACGTTGCGCCAACATTGGCCCAATGAATGCGACATTGTTGGCGAAACGTCAACAAGAACATTGGGCCGATGTTGGCAAATGACGTTGGCCCAGTGTAATTTGCTCCTTGGCCCAATGTTGGCCCGATATATTGGACCAACATTGGGCCAATGTGTATATATAAACATTTAATTGTTACAAATCTGTATATTAACAAATCCGATCATCTCTACAATCAGAAATAAATCTACAACCAATCCTATTTGAAAATACAAGCAAGCTAAAATAAATTTAAAATTCTTATAATTTATCCAAAAAAAATAAATTATCAGTGATTAATTTTTTTGTTTCTATACAAGAAAAATAATTGAAAGTATAAAATAAAAATGTGTTTTGATACAGTTAAAAAATAAATAATTTGCCCCTTATTTAGATTGAAATTTGTGTCTAGTAGAATACATTTCCGAAGTCTACCACTTAAGGACAGACGAGACGTTCCTTAATAATAGATAATTTTTTCTAGGATTTTGTCATTGAAGTATTGCTACTTAAACATGTTTACTCACAAAAAATCGAGGTACCTTACCAGGCATTTCTGCAAGATACCAGGGGTAGTTTTTCTTATATAATCCTTTGGGGAAGAAAAATAATTTTCCAATTTCAAATGTTTAAGTGTTTGGATTTTTAAAAAACGTTTAGAAACTGGTTTAGAAATCAGAATGTTATTAAAATTTTGAATATTTTTCATACATTACAAAGATTTACAAAACAGATGTTGAGGAACGTCTCGTCTGACCTTAATTTACTTATATACACTTAACGTCGAGTACATGATCAAACATTTTGAAAATGTTGAACTGAAGTTAAAACAAAATTTATTCAGTACTAAACATAAATTGGGTTCTTAAATTTAAAATTTGTTCAGTGTAACGACAAATTTTCAATACATGTATTTTATATGGGGCAACATTGAATCAAAATCGTTGTGATGATGATGATCAAGCGTAGAAATGTTATGCATAAATGCATTCATCACGCAAGCTAATCACTTAATAACACCATAAAACAAAAAGACGGTTATTCTTTAATTGACAGCTCAAACATATAGTGATATACTTGTAAATTTAATTCTATGTTTACTCTTTACTGAGAAAAGTAACAAATGCATTAAGTACCAAATACTACAATTTTAGTGCTACTGGAGATTCCAAAAAGACATTGAGAACATAATCAAAGAATAGGTATGCCAAGAACAGGGATGGGGGAGGAAGAAACGGACAGAGAAGAAAAGAAGGGGGAGGAGGAGACTTGGGAGAGAGAAGAGGAGGCTTAGGAGAGGGATCAGATAGAAAGTGGCAGTGCCTTAAACTTTTTTCTGTAATATAGTGTGACAACCCTGTAGTTCTACCCTTTTCTGTGTATGTTTGTCGCTTACAAACACGATGCAGATGCCAGAAACATTTTTTGTGTAAGTAAACAAAATGACAGAATTCATTTTAGAATTATTTTAAGAACAGGAGGGCTTTGTTTATTTGTTAGACGTGCTTATTTATACCTGTAATTTACTGAACTTGTGCATAAATTTACATCAAAGAGGGAGTATACAGTCATATATTTCCATTTCTAATTTTTCTCTCTGTGATAACTCTTTGAAAGTTAGCGGAGTTAATTTTTTGATAATTCTACCAGAATGTAAATTAGGCAGGTCAATAGGTCAGGAGCTAAGAAGCCCTATTATACATGTAAATCTCGTGCGCATCTGTCTCTCAGTCGGACGCTAAGGAGGCAAAATATGCATGAAAATTTCGTGCGGCTTCCGTTATGTTTGACGTCAGTGGGCGAGGACTATTGAAAGTGGGATGGGAATCCTCGTGTAATTTAAATCTATGTCTGCATTTTTAAAGTCTAAATCTACAATTTTATTTCACAATGAAATGGAAATATAAGAAATCACTGTCTAGTTAGTATAGTATGCCACGGACATCAACAACAGTGGGAAACATGGGATAATTAATGCATAACGGGCTTCGCTGGCATCCTTAAGTAACCTTACATGTATCGCTCGAAGTGAGCATCAACTTTTAGTTCTTTATTAATGTTTTCTTCATGCACTGAGCAACAAAATTATAGTGTGTTGTAATTTAATTTTATAATTTGATTTCTTTTTCCTCAGTTTTTTAATTAATGTAGAGCTACTTACAATGCAATACTTGTTGATGGCAATTCTATGAGATATTGAGAATATGTATTAAACTATTAATCTAGCATATATAGCATATATAGATAGTATTAAAGGGCTTTTACCATTAAACTGTACTACAAACTAGTATAACCTTATTGTATATATTTGTTTGTCAATTTTGAGGACAAATGGCCAACCAGTGAAGAGCAAATGAGTCGTCGTGATTGAGAGCCAATAAGATACAAACCAACGTTGGCCCAAAAATGATGTTTGCCTAATATTGAAAGAATAAGTGGCCCAACAATGGCTCAATAATATCCGTTCGTTGGTCCAACAATAAGCCAACAAGTTGGTCTGATTAAGAGCCGATGAGCAAATTACCGTTGGCCCAACATTAGTTGCTTACAATGGCCCATTTGTACAAAAATGACGTTTGTCCAACATTGGAAAAATACATTGGACCAACAGTGACCCAATATTAACTGTTACATTGGTCCAACAATAAGCCAACAAGTTGGTTTGATTAAGGGCCGATGAGCAAATTACCGTTGGCCCAACATTAATTGCTTACAGTGGCCCAATTATACAAAAATGACGTTTGCCCAATATTGAAATAATACATTGGCCCAACAGTGGCCCAATATTAACTGTTATACTGGCCCAACAATAAGCCAACAAGTTGGTTTGATTAAGGGCCGATGAGCAAATTACCGATGGCCCAATGTTGAATGCAAACGGTGGCCCAACATAAGGAGCATTGTTGGCCCAACAAAGGTCCAATAGCATCCTGCTATCTGGGAGGGTAGAATTGGAATATTTATATCTTCTTTCCAGGCATTCCATTTTTTTACATGGCAAGGAACATTGACTTCTTGAAATATTCAAGGATTGTTTCCAATGTTTCTGACACGAGTGGCCAAAGATATTTATCCACAGTTTCAATATAGATAATGGAATGCATGTTTCCATTGTTCTGACACCATTATAGGGGATACAGCCCCAGAACATGGCCGATATTGTACCTTGGTTCTCTCTGTCATTGCATCATTCTTGTACATTCTGAAACGTTCTTCACACGTGATTTTCTCCACACATAATAAATTTATGTCTTCTTTAATTACTACTATTGTTTCATCACAAAAAAATTACTTTAGACCAGATTTTTAATTAATAATACTACGAAGACTTACAGAGAGGACTGGGGTTGTTAGATGCCTGGTTCTTTCTCAGGGTTAGCGGAATAGAAATAGCAAGAACAAGTACAACAACCAAGACAACGGCTGTCACCAATCCTATTATCCTTCCATTCACCTAGAAAATATCAGAATTACCACTTCAGTTTCAAGCACGTAATATAAACGGGGGGGGGGGGGGGTCATAAAAACTCTCATATTAATACTGTAGAAGTACTTTTTTCCGCGTGGTATTAATTTACGCTATGTACGCGGTCATAAATTTTCCGCGGAAATTTCTCCAAGCGTACTCAATGAAAATGTAGGGCATATAATGACAATCTAAGAAATCCGCGTACTTTTCTACCTGCGGATTAAACAGAAATTGAGATTCCGCGGAATTATGACCCCGCGGAAAAAAGTACGTCTACAGTAATTTGAGCTGTTTTTATTTTTAAAATTATGCAAATTGACAAAACTTGAAAATCATATGGGGTGGGGTGGGGTTAGGTATCGGATTGGTGTGGCTTAGTTGGAGTAAGTAGGTTTCTAGATAAGTAAGGTTTTTAGTGCTCTTTTCATAACTTTGTTACTTTACTCTTGTTTCGTATAATAAATAGCATTTTTTTCAATTTCAATAACTTATCTCCACACATAAATACAACAAATAAAAGTTTTTCAAAAGGCTTGCAATATTAATTGTCTGACTAAAGCAATAATTGCATTTCGGACGTATACAATCATGTAAGAATGAGTGATAAATATTTCCTTTCGTTTTAAGGGGGGGGGGGGGGGGGGGGTTCAAATATTTCCGTGTCTTCTTTAAAGATCATGGTCTTCTTAACTCTTAGCTCCACTTGGCCGAATGTTCAAGTGAGTTTTATTTGTTCGTTGTCTGTCGTCGTTGTTATTGCTAATAATGTGTGAAAGTATCATTAAACTTTATTCAGTGGTATAGAATTGCGGATAAGATATAGGTACCTATGGAACGCCATAGCTGCTTTATGTGGTTATTTTATATGAAGACGGTGCTTTATTATATTATGATGTGCTTATTTTATATGAAGATGGTGCTCTATTATATTATGCTGTGGTTATTTCATATGAAGATGGTGCTCTATTATATTATGCTGTGGTTATTTTATATGAAGATCGTGCTCTATTATGTTATGCTGTGGTTATTTTATATGAAGGTGGTCCTATTTAATACGTCATTGCTAGTTCCCGCTCTTTTTTCCATAGGTCCTTTGTTTCAGTCAGTATAGTGTATTTTGTGTATTATGATTTTTTTAGCTCTACTGGTCAGAGACCAGAAGAGCTTATGCGATAGTAATGCGTCCGTCGTCCGTCCGTCTGTCTGTCCGTCTGTCTGTCTGTCTGTCTGTAAACAATTTTTCAAAATGCTACTCCTCCTACAGTTTTGGTCCGATTTCAATATAACTTGGCACACAAGTAGACTACACTAAGATACATAATTCTGTGCATCGGTTTTTGATTTCGATGAACGGTGTTGCCGTGGTTACTAAAAATAGAAATTTCTGTGAAATTCTTTCAAAATGCTACTCCTCCTACAGTTTCGGTCTGATTTCAATATAACTTGGCACAAAAGTAGACTACACTAAGATACATAATTCTGTGCATCGGTTTTTGATTTCGATGAACGGTGTTGCCGTGGTTACTAAAAATAGAAATTTCTGTGAAATTCTTTCAAAATGCTACTCCTCCTACAGTTTTGGTCCAATTTCAATATTACTTGGCACACAAGTAGACTACACTAAAATACATAATTCTGTGCATCGGTTTTTGATTTCGATGAACGGTGTTGCCGTGGTTACTAAAAATAGAAATTTCTTTGAAATTCTTTCAAAATGCTACTCCTCCTACAGATTTGGTCCGATTTCAGTATAACTTGGCACACAAGTAGACTACACTAAGATACATAATTCTGTGCATCATTTTTTGATTTCGATAAACGGTGTTGCCGTGGTTTCTAAAAATAGAAATTTCTGTGAAATTCTTTCAAAATGCTACTCCTCCTACAGTTTTGGTCTGATTTTGATATAACTTGGCATACAAGTAGACTACACTAAGATACATGATTCTGTGCATCGGTTTTTGATTTCAATGAACAATGTTGCCATGGTTACTAAAAATAGAAATTTCTGTGAAATTCTTTCAAAATGCTACTCCTTCTGCAGTTTTGGTCTGATTTCAGTATAACTTGGCACACAAGTAGACTATACTAAGATACATAATTCTGTGCATTGGTTTTTAGCTCTACTGGTCAGAGACCAGAAGAGCTTATGCGATAGTAATGCGTCCGTCGTCCGTCCGTCTGTCTGTCTGTCTGTCCGTCTGTCTCTAAACAATTTTTCAAAACGCTACTCCTCCTACAGTTTTGGTCTGATTTTAATATAACTTGGCACACAAGTAGACTACACTAAGATACATAAAATAATGCATCGGTTTTTGATTTCGATGAACGGTGTTGCCGTGGTTACTAAAAATAGAATTTTCTGTGAAATTCCTTTAAAATGCTACTCCTCCTACAGCTTTCATCTGATTTCAATATAACTTGGCACACAATTAGACTACACTAAGATACATAAAATATTGCATCGGTTTTTGATTTCGATGAACGGTGTTGCCATGGTTACTAAAAATAGAATTTTCTGTGAAATTCCTTTAAAATGCTACTCCTCCTACAGTTTTCATTTGATTTCAATATAACTTGGCACACAAGTAGACTACACTAAGATACATAAAATAGTGCATCGGTTTTTGATTTCGATGAAAGGTGTTGCCATAGTTACTAAAAATAGAATTTTCTGTGAAATTCCTTGAAAACGCTACTCCTTCTACACTTTTGATCTGATTTCAATATAACTTGGCACATAAGCAGACTACACTAAAATACATAAAATAGTCCATTGGTTTTTGATTTTGATGAAAGGTGTTGCCATGGTTACTAAAAATAGAATTTTCTGTGAAATTCCTTTAAAACGCTACTCCTCCTACAGTTTTAGTCTGATATTAATATTACTTGGCACTAAAGTAGACTACACTGAGATACATAAAATATTGCATCGGTTTTTGATTTCGATGAACAGTGTTGCCATGCTTACTGAAAACAGAATTTTCTGTGAAATTCCTTTAAAACGCTATTCCTTCTACAGTTATGGTCTGATTTCAGTATTACTTGGCACACAAGAAGACTGCACTAAGATACATAAAATAGCGCATCAGTTTTTGATTTCGATGAACAGTTTTGCTATTGTTACTAAAAATAGAAATGTCTGTGAAATTCCTGATGGCAATGGCTTCTTTTCTCATCCTTTGTCATAAGTACAAACCAGTAGAGCTACAGTCTCGACAGAGACTTCTGGTTTCCAAGCTGTGTCTGAATAAATTCGGTAAAATACCGTAATAAAAATTAATACATTTTAAAAATGCCATATTATCGTCTTTTTAAAAAAGAAATGACGTTAGGACAGTTGCAGTCTTCGATATTACGGGGTGCCCAGCTCGGTTAACTCTTGATTTTAAACAATATCTACACTTTTCCTACCAGTTTCGGACAGAGTTTCGAGTGAAATCTCCATTTCGTCTATCACTATTTATAAAATATGCAGTAAACAAAAACGTCTTGATACTTCATGTACTTGGCACTGAAAGTGAAAGCAATGGACGATTTATAGTAGAATGTAGAGGTGTCCCGGAAAGACAGAGACAACAAATCCCTATAGATTTTCCGAAAATGGCAAAGTTCTGTCGTACCTACACTCTTACTATATACAGTAAAACGACATTTTTAAAACGTTCTAATCTTAGTGATCGTTTTTAATTTTATGTTTTCGAGTGCATTTAGACACACTAAGGAAAAAAACATTACTACACAAAATACACCAACCTGAAACCAAGTGCCTAAAGGAAAAATGAGAGAGAGACTAGCAATAGTGTATTCAAATGATTTTGATTACATCAGTTACTAGAACTAGTATTTGTTTTACTTTCAACTTTTCGAGATAATAGCTGATAAACTCAGTATTAAATTTAATCTAAAAAAATATGAGGAATACCTTGACATTGAATATTTTTTTTTTAAAAAAACCACCTTCACATAAAAAAAACAATGGTTTTCGAGGGGTGAAAATTTTCAATGTTACACTCAACTACATGCAATATTTATTATATTATACTGAATGTTTTATACAAATACATATAACAGTGAACCGTGCGCGCATAAATTCTGCGCAGTCGCTATTTTTTGGAATATCACCCGTCGTCAAGCTTTGTTGACTGTTGCTACGCTAGAGGGCGTGGCTTCATTATTCAGTGGGTAATAGTGTTTTTTAACAAATGTTTCTCGACAAATCAGATTCAACTAATTTACATGAAAGTATAATATAATATAATAAAGCACCACCTCCATATTTTAAAACCACAGCATAATATAATATTAAAGCAAAACCTTCATATAAAATAACCACAGCATAATATAATAGAGCACCATCTTCAAATAAAATAACCACAGCACCATCTTCATATAAAATAAACACAGCATAATACAATAGAGCACCATCTTATTATAAAATAAGCGCAGCATAATAAAATTGAGCACCATCTTCATACAAAATAACCACAGCATAATATGATAGAGCACCATCTTTATATAAAATAACCACAGCACCATCTTCATATAAAATAAGCACAGCATAATACAATAGAGCACCATCTTCATATAAAATAAGCACAGCATAATAAAATTGAGCACCATCTTCATACAAAATAACAACAGCATAATATAATAGAGCACCATCTTCATATAAAATAACCGCAGCACAATATAAAAGAGCACCATCTTCATATAAAATAACCACAGCATAATATGAAATAGCCACATAAGGCAGCTATGGCGTTCCATAGGTACCTTTCAATATTATAGAAAGAATGACAGTGTCCATGTTTTGCTCTGAGAAACCCAAATTATGTGTCTGATCAAAAAGTAAAATAAGAGTTGCACAATGGCACTATATAATAAAGATTCTGTGCAAGTCTCTTTAAATGTTATTCAGTGGTAAAAGAGGAGTCGCGGATAAGAGATGAGTACTCAAAAGCGTAAGAGAGGGCATCTTCGCTAGCCAAGGGTTTCTGATACGCTACTCTCCTCATAAACCCTTTGCCTACGGTGAAGTCAAAAGACGGGATTATTTTCGTCACGTGATCTTGAATCTATCAGGTACGCACAGATTGCGTCATCGACAGAAATAAAGACGCATGTTTAAAAAAAATTAAATTAAAGTTTTTTCAAGAATAATTTAGAAGCAATAATCGAGTAATGTTCATTTATCACTTATAGTACAAATCGGAAGCTTCAATATAGATTCTTAATCACATATTTAGAAGATATTGGATGACACCATAGCTATTCATAGAATTGCATGTTATCTTACGGATCGTTGTTTACTCGCGTTTTTCAATTCCGAGATTAAAGAGTCAAGAAGTATCCCGAACGCAAACATTCGTCATTTACAAAAAACAATTGATGATTGGTCGACGGGTGTGTACTGAAATCCAATCAGAACTCTGGAAAAAATCCCGATTTTTATGAACACCGTAGGCCAAGGGTTTATGAGGAGCGTAGCGTATCAGAAACCCTTGGCTAGCGAAGATGAAGAGAGGGCGAACGGACGGACGGGCATCCCGATCCCTATATACTCTCCCACTTTACCAATGTGTAAATTGACCTACACTACGTGTCTGAGATGATATATAAAAATCCAGTAAAACAGCATGTTTTTTCATTCAGTCATCGTACTGTACACTTGTTCTCTGAAAGCGACTATGTGCGAAATGGTCACATGACATATGTTCCCCCAGACATACATATTCCTTTATTGTACTAAGGCCCGCCTATTCTACTCATCTTTATTTATAAAGAAACATACGGTTACAACTATTAAAAATAATATAGTTTTTATGTTGTTTATAATTATCACTCTTTTCTTTACAAATAACTTTAGGAAAAAATTAAGATAATTAAAATATAACAATTCTTTGCAAAATTTTATTCATTTCACTTATATAAACTTTGTTCTAGTATCTATTTTCATGATTTTTAGGAAAAAACACTACCTAGCCTGGATATCAGCACAGCATAATACAATAGAGCACCATCTTCATATAAAATAAGCACAGCATAATAAAATTGAGCACCATCTTCATACAAAATAACAACAGCATAATATAATAGAGCACCATCTTCATATACAAGAGCACCATCTTCATATAAAATAACCACAGCATAATATGAAATAGCCACATAAGGCAGCTATGGCGTTCCATAGGTACCTTTCAATATTATAGAAAGAATGACAGTGTCCATGTTTTGCTCTGAGAAACCCAAATTATGTGTCTGATCAAAGTTGCACAATGGCACTATATAATAAAGATTCTGTGCAAGTCTCTTTAAATGTTATTCAGTGGTAAAAGAGGAGTCGCGGATAAGAGATGAGTACTCAAAAGCGTAAGAGGGGGCGAACGGACGGACGGACATCCCGATCCCTATATACTCTCCCACTTTACCAATGTGTAAATTGACCTACACTACGTGTCTGAGATGATATATAAAAATCCAGTAAAACAGCATGTTTTGTCATTCAGTCATCGTACTGTACACTTGTTCTCTGAAAGCGACTATGTGCGAAATAGTCACATGACGTAATTCCCCTAGACATACATATCCTTTATTGTACTAAGGCCCGCCTATTCTACTCATCTTTATTTATAAAGAAACATACGGTTACAACTATTAAAAATAATATATTTTTTATGTTGTTTATAATTATCACTCTTTTCTTTACAAATAACTTTAGGAAAAAATTAAAATAATTAAAATATAACAATTCTTTGCAAAATTTTATTCATTTCACTTATATAAACTTTGTTCTAGTATCTGTTTTCATGATTTTTAGGAAAAAACACTACCTAGCCTGGATTTAAGTGCTAATCAAGTACACAAATATGAGAGGTATTTATTCCCTATTTTAAATCAAAGTACCAGATTTGCCTTTTACGTGATAATGACGTGTGGTCATATATTCTGGATGTTATCCTTTACATATCAGCACTTGATATTAAACCCTCATTTTAGGAATTCTTCATATATGCTTCCTGAATAAGATAATTTTTTGTTGCCCACTTGTAATTAGTTGAGTTCATGCAATAATTTTTTTACCCATGTTCAAAGTTGAGAATATAGAATGTAAAGTAATAAGCAACGAACAGTGATACATTTTTGCATAAATTCAGATAAACACACAAATCATAAAAAGAAAAAGTACCCCTCGAAGATATGAGTGTGGTCATAGAGGATGTTTCCTTTACACATCAGCACTTGATAGTAAACCCTCATCTTAGTATTGCTTTGGAAAACAAAATTATCCGCTTGTGCAATTGTTTTAAAAGAAACCAATTCATAATATGATATGATAATAAACATAGGCCTATGGGGTTTGTTACTGTGTAATGATAATTTTGTAATTTCTTAATTTTGAAAATGAGTCAATATAAGAAAACCAATAATATGGCCAGTATAAGGTTATACATTGGGCAAGTATATTTTACCTTAGCTTGAGAAAGCCCCCATAAGAGGAGCATTAAAGAAGAAATCATAGTATTTTGCAATGTTGATCTCTAATATATATGTGTATCTGAGCGATAGAAGAGGCAATATGTTTAACTAAGATGATGGTCAAACCATATTGATTTACCACTTAACTCTTTAATGTGTTTCAATTTTATTTAAGAAATGAATTTAATTTTTGATGATTCATGATATGATTAACTTATATTTCATGAAGCGCGTTAGCGCTTCATGATAAATATGCCGGCGTGAAGCGTTGTAGTTCATATACCTCATGAATCTTCAAAAAATTAAATTCATTTCTTATATTTACATTATTTTTCTTATGACTTGCCATAAACTTACGCCGTTCAACTGTCATTTTTAAAATGAAAACGTGTGCACTATATTTTTTGACGTTAAGAGCGGTTGTTAACAATGGATATTCATGCTTATTCTGAAACATACCTAATGTAATGAGGAAATATACTGCATTTCATTTTGTAAAGAGAAGGGGAAATTTATTGGAAATGTAAAGAGAGAGTTACAATGATTTATTTATCTTAATTAATGAATCATTGATCGGGGAGAAAAAAAGGAAAGAGAGAGCTAGATAAGATTTTATGTCAGAGGGCAATCTAGGGGCATGAGCGCGCTCCAGTTCACGTATATAACCACCTCATGCCAAATTGAGTGTAAAATTGTTGTCTCGGTTATCAAGAGAAGTTTTAAATCTCAAAAGAGCTACAGTTTGCAGAATTATACACTAACAATAATGCATGTTCATGTATATAATACTTTGTATGTAACTTGTTCAGCAATATGAATCTACGTCAATGTACCCTTTTTATTGGAGTGAAAAAAATTACCTTTTGTCCTGCATTACGGCTTGAAGCATCGCCAGTGCTACTGAAATATGAAAAGTATTATTTTAGTATTTTTCTGCTAGTCAGACATTTTGATATGCAGTTGCCATATTAAAAAAATAATTTTAAGCATTTTTAGTACCAGATTTGTTGCAGATCTTCCATGCCTTTATTGCCGAAGCGTGAGACTGTATCTAGTTGTCTCCCACTTTATACTTCACAATCCGGATATGACAAACGTTTTTAAGATGAGGAAAATTATAATTACATGTATCATTTTTAAGCACCTCTGTCAATTACAAACGAGCACTTATTGTTTGAAAATCAATTGAATAGATCATATAATATTTAATCCGGTTCAAACTTATACACGATACCATAAGAATTATCACTTAAATAGAAAGTTCGGATATCTCTCTAGAGTACAATTTAAAATTTCGAATAAAAAAAAATATCCTCGAATGTTTTCATTTTTAAAGAAATAAATACGTTTGAAAAAAGGTTGCGATGGTCTGGAAATAAAGGTATAGTACATACATTTACATGTGCAAGCATAATTTTTTTTTACCAAAAAGTATATATTGCACTTAAATCAAGGTCTTGTACATTAACTTAGTGACGAAAGTAAATTTAAAAAATTAAATAAATAAATCTGCTTTTTGAAAGGGGTTTTTGTGAGGTTACCCAATGACACGTGTGTGGGAAATGGATTATCCGTGACCAGACTTAGACTTGTAATTAGATGAATCCGATTTCTTTTTCTTGCATGCTTGTGATAAGGTAATTGTAAATTCCCGGATTTCGCTTTTATCTTTAGCATAGGGAGGAAATGTTATCTCACTAAGCTCTTTTCTACATGTCAATAAAATGAAAGTTTTCATTTATACTAATGTAGCTACGTCCCTTTAATTTCCTGCTTACTTTTAACTTCCCATTGCTTACTTTTAACTTCCCATAAGTCTTTATATATTTAACATTAAAACTGCTTAAGTGCGTAATTATCCATAAAACATGTACTCTTACATAGAATAATGTTTAACAGTATACATATGCAATAAGATTCATGCTTAAAAATTCAATTACATAACAATTATGAGTTTTAGAAAACGTAAAATGTTTTTATCATCAGCGCAAGTAAAATTAGACATATTGATATAACAATTTGTTAAGCTGCTCGATCTATAGAGACCGAATTTGTGCATCCTTTATGAATATTTACTTTCGGGAGAATTATATCATGGATATGTTTCTACGATCATTAAAAGATAATTTCACTCGGTTTTTCATTTTTGAATGAATTTAAATCATTATTTCTAAGGGAACGAACAGTGACCAATCTAAAAGTCCAGTAAAGAAAATACGAATCTGACGTGACTAAAACCAAAATGTACCTGTATAACAATGCTCACCTGTATTTCTAGATATGTCAAAGGTTCGTAAAGTTAGTTATTACTGTTAAGTGTCATATCTTACTAGTATGCAAAGTACAACACATTCAAATGACCGCATTGTATTTACTGTATTTCGTGAAATAAAATAAGTTGTAAATTGTTAACAATATATTCAATACTGTGGTAAAGATCATACATATAAACATCTTAGTCTAATTACGTTTTGAGAAACTGTTCGATTACATCATAAAACTAAAATTTAAACAGTCAGTCCTTACTAGGAATACAACGCTTTATAAAAAATTCTAAACTGAAAAAGACGATTAATGCTATGTTATCATAAAAAGAACACGTAGTTCTTGATTTAATTTCGTCCAGGTTAGCTAAGATGCTTGCTAATTTTTTCATGAAAGAATCTCCCAAAAGAGCCCCTAATTAATCAAGAGAATAGACCCAAGAAATTTAACATTTGCAAAGGCTCATTTACTTTTTGCCGACACCAGGGCTTTTCTGTGTGAGTTGGCCGGGGGTTTATAAAAGAGGGAGTCGTGAGTTCCACTCAGTCTCAGACTCAGCTGTGAATTGTGATCACCATGCGTACTTGTGTGCTGCTCTGCGTTCTAGGATGGGCTGCCGTGTACGGCAAACCCAATAGCGACTGTACAACAGAGCTAGGCAAACTCAGGACCGAGTTGGAATCCATGAAAGAGATGCTCAACACTCTTCAGAGCGAGATCGTGGAGGTCGAGCACAGTAAGTTGTTTTTCCTGTTTAATATATTATTTTTTTTCAAACCAACAACAGTTTATCTTGTGAAACTACACCAGGAAAAATTTAGCTTATTTGATCATAAGTACATGTATTTCTTAAGGAGGCATAATTTTAGAATGAAAAGATCTTAAAAATGCAAGCATATGCAATTAAAAATAATTGTTTAACAGAATTGTTGAATGCTATCGTTATTAATTATTTTTTCTAAAAAAATGCATTGGCTTTATCTATTAAATAGAAACCATAGGTCTTTTTTTTACAAGTATTACTAGTATTTACACGAAATAGCAAAAAATGAAATGGTTCAAATATAAGTACACAAGGTAGCATGGATATATAAATATGTTTTTTTCATAACAGTTAAAATAAGGTTTGGTTTCGTTTGAAATGTTTTCAATTTTATTTAAAGATTTTGGAAAGCATACTTATTCATTCGCTTGTACTTTAATTTGGAATAATTCTTGTAATACATCACTGCTTTCTTTTAAAATCAAATATTCATTTTGAATTAAATCAACTGTAGTATTTACGTTATTCCTAAACGTTTTACAGCAGCTCCACACAGCAGAGGAAAGCGAGCTGGTAGTTACTTCTTAAGAGGACCTGTTGGACCCATGGGCGCCCCGGGTACAAAACTTTATTTGAGTGTTTTTATTAAGTTTTAGCACACTGATTTAAGAAGTTAGAGAGATAAGGTAAAATTTAATACAGGAAAAATATTAAACAATTTTGGAAGATTAAAAAAAAGAGAGATTTAGAATTATCTTTAATACAGCTAAATGCCTCTGCTTACAGCAGGAAAAAAATATCATACAATTTTGGAATATAAAAAAGAACAGATTCAGAACAATCTTTAAAAATCTTAATCACAGTACTTGTACTTGTTTTTGTTTTTAATATTCTTTTAAATCTTTCTCAGGACCCAAGGGAGAACCAGGTGCCCCAGGTGCTCCCGGACCTCAGGGTAAACAGGGATATCCAGGATTTAAGGGAGACACTGGTCCTCCCGGAGTTCCTGGAGAAGAAGGCGAACCAGGTATGCAGGGACCTCAAGGTGACCAAGGTGTTCCAGGTGAAACCGGAGCCCCAGGTGTTCCAGGAGCCCCCGGACCACAGGGACCTCAAGGCCTTAAAGGATACGAAGGAGCAGTAGGAGAGCCTGGCGCTCCCGGAGAGCAAGGACTTCCAGGAGATCAGGGAGAGCCAGGGCTACCAGGACCAATGGGACCCATGGGACCACAGGGAGAGAAAGGTAGGAAAAAGAAAGCTAATTGATTGATTCTTAATGGTTGAAAGTCTAAACATCAGGGGCTAAACATTAAAATGATCAAAAAATAATACTTTGCTTTGACATATGAATCGATTTATGTACAGGGGTCTCCTTATTTTTTAGTATTTCTAGATAAATAACACCGCTTATAATTAAATGCTCTTTTCATTTTACAGGAGACGTTGGATACCCAGGTATGCCAGGTGAGCCAGGGCCTCAGGGTCCCGCAGGTGAGCCTGGACCACAAGGACCAGATGGACCACCAGGGCCACGTGGACCTCAAGGATACCAGGGTGCCCAAGGTGCACCAGGAGTTCCAGGAGAGAAGGGAGAACGCGGGCCCCAGGGAGCTACAGGGCGACCAGGCATGCCCGGGCCAGCACAGTTTGCTGCGGCAGCTCCAGTTAAAGACGCGTCTTATTATGCACAAGCTCAGGCCCGTAGAAGAAACTACAAAGGTTAAATAGTGTTAGAATATGAAAATTCCAAATTAGCTTTATAAAAAAAATTCCATCCATGCTTGTTATTTTTTGGCATTTAATTTATTAGTTTAATTAGATGTGCTTGGGCTAGCCCAGATTGTGGGTTATGTGAGCTATGATTGTGGCGAGGTACAAAAAAAGTGTGAGAAAAAGTTAAATAAAAAACATTAAAACATTATTTGCTATTACTGTTTCTATTTCTTCATATTAAACCACCAACAGAGGGAATAGTAATGTACCAGCAACTGAACAAATGATCAAGTGTCATCAAAAGATTTATGGGTTGAAAATGCATTCAATGATATCATTTATATATGAGGTATGCGGATGTGTTGTAAAACAAAATAAAAATACAAAATTCAGATGGAGTTTGAAAGCGATCACTAATCAGTGATTTTTTCATTGGTCCAGATCGCGTGGAAGCTCTAACGACTGAAATAACAAATTTGTGGATAGAAGTGTGCTGTATTATATTCGTGTTCTAAACGAACATCTTTAATGCAAATGTTGAATTCGAGCAAATGCCGGTATTTCTATTATTCTGAGCATTTTGATTTTTATACATGACTACTGTATAATATATTTTAATCACTTGCCTTCCGTTTACTGACAAAAAGTTTCATTAAACCAAATCAGGGGTCGTATGAAAATGAGCTGAAGTCCTATTGTAAAACTGTTAACTAGATACTCGTGATAATCACATAAGCGAAAATAGTTTGTCTTTTAAAAAGTGAATACTCCCAGTAGTCAGGTATAAAAATCAAAATGCTCAGAATAATAGAATCTCCAGTATTTGCTCATCTTGTAAATAATGGCCTAACAAGTAGTATGAAAAACGTCAGTCAGCATTTGACTCGATGATAAGTTGTATTTGCTGATAAAGTCATTGCATCGACCTTAGAGCTTACGAAATGATGACTTAAAACGAGACTGATGATATTCTTGTTTTCAACTCAAATCAAGAAAACTCTTAAATAATTCAGTTTTGGACTGCACAAATTCCTTTACATTATTTATTATAAAAAATGAATTTAAAATTAAATTTCAAAAAAGTTTTGAATTATTTAAGTTTGACATGTAGTTAATTTGCAACAATAATAACATTAAAAACAAAATGAGACATGTTAATTTTTAGTTCTTTCTTTATTTTGGTTTTAAAAACCGTCAAGATTGAGAATTTATAGTTTTTCTTAGCTTTGTTTTTACCTTCTACCTGTCCTGCTCGTGCATGATGACACTGAGTATTTTTTTTTTAAGTATAACTGAAAATATTATAACAATGTAAAGGAATGTGTACAGTAATTGAAAATATTAAGCTTTGTAAATGAATTAATACATTAGAATTAATTGATGCTATCTAAAACTCAACTAATTAACAAAACATATTTTTAACGACTTTTGAACAACTCAAGCTAGAGATACCAACGACATCATTATCAAACAATATTCAGTATTTTTCAGTGGTCGTTTGACAATTTTAGATAAATTGGGGTTGGGATGGGGGCAACAGACTTTATTTTATTAAAATAAAAATGTATTTTTTTATTTTTTGGTTTACGAGGGCCAGATTTAAAATACACGCCTTTTGTCGATCGTTTCTGGTATGATTAAAAATCGTGTATTTTTTGTAATTTTTTTTTATCTTTGTCATTTGGTTTAGTTTATCTAAATGTTTGTTAGCTGCAGAATTAAAATTTTCGGGTTAAAAAAATCGATCATTAGAAAAACCTTCGATTTACTGCAATCCCTTTTTGTCGATCGCTTCGGGTATTACATCAATATTATTTTGTTGATTGTTATACGTTTTCACGCTTAAAGTATGGCATCTTAAGATATATATTTAGGGTGTCATCAAGATTTTTAACTAATTAGATAAGTCGCTGGATTCAATTTCAAAATGGGAATTATTCAAAGTAAAGATTCGCGATTTCTCAATACATTATGCTAAACAATCAAAACACAACATAAAAATGAAGATACAGTTAGTTGAAAAGAAAATTGATGAACTTGAAAATCTTCCTAGCGCTCAAATTAATATGAACGAAAAAAGAAAACTGGAAAAAGATTTAGATGAAATGCAAAACGAATTAGCAAAAGGCGCACAAATAAGATCTAAAGCACAATGGATAGAAGAGGGCGAAAGAAACACAAGTTTTTTCCTTGGATTAGAAAAGAAAAACCAAACTAATAATACAATTTTTGAAGTACGAAATGAAACTAAGACATTTTCTTCAAATTCTGAAATATTGCAGGAAATGTGCACTTTTTACGAAAACCTTTATAGTAGTAAATCAATTGATAATACTGAAATATCAGAATATCTACAAAATGTTAATTGTCCAGAATTAGAAAATAAAGAGAAAGAAAAATGTGATGCAATGCCTACAATAGATGAATGTAAAGAAGCTGTTTTTAATATGAAAAACAATAAATCTCCTGGCTTAGATGGTTTACCGTGTGAATTTTATAAATGTTTTTGGAACACTATAAGCTCCTTATTTTACGAAGTACTGCTATCCGTTTTTGACAATAAAGAGTTGACTTTTTCACAACGCATATCTCTTATTACAGTTTTATTTAAAAAAGGAGACAAGAGTGATTTAAAGAACTATCGACCTTTAAGTTTAACAAATACTGACTATAAGATAATAGCTTTCATATTTGCAAGAAGATTACAAAAAGTTATAGATCAATTGATAAGTAATGAACAATCAGCATATATTAAAGGACGTTATATCGGAATTAATGCTAGAACAGTTTTAGATATTTATGAACATTGCATGGAAAATAATAGTGAAGGACCTCTGTTATTTATAGATTTTGAAAAAGCTTTTGATTCGATAGAATGGAATTTTTTATTCAAAGTACTAGAAAAATTTAACTTTGGTGAAAACTTTATCAGATGGATAAAAATTTTATACACCAACCCAACTTTTAAAGTAAAAAATAATGGTTGGATTTCCAAAACTTGTTCTATGTCTAGAGGCATAAGACAAGGGTGTCCCATTTCAGCCTTGCTATTTTTATTTGTCGCAGAAATATTAGCTATAAAAATAAAAAGTAATGAACATATCAAAGGTATTAAACTAAATGCAACTTCTCCAGAAATAAAAAATCTACAACATGCGGATGACATAACTTTAGCTTTAAAAGATATATCCTCATTAGAAACAGCAATTGAAAGTGTTCAAACTTTCTGCAACCATGCTGGATCAAAAATTAATCTGAATAAAACACAATGTATACTTTTAGGTAGTCTCAAGGATAGGCACTCAAATGTGTGTGGTATAAATGTAACTAATGATGCTGTTCGCTGCTTAGGTATTTTTATTGGTCATAACAAAGACCAATGCTACAACTTGAATTGGATTAAAATTTATGAAGATATGGAAAAACTGTTTGAATCATGGAAAAAAAGAAAATTAACAATTTTTGGAAAGTCTTGTGTAGTTAATTCTTTACTTTATCAAAATTAATATATGTTGGCTCCATATTACCGATTCCAGACCACGAGTTGATAAAAAAATTAAAAAGTAGTGTATTCAATTTTATATGGAACAAACGAGATAGAATTAAGCGAGACACTGTTATAGGCAAACAAGAAGAAGGGGGAATAGGATTAGTTGATATTGAACTGAAATTAAAGGCCTTAAAGGCATCTTGGGTAACAAGACTTAGTGATGAATCTTGTATACTGAATAAAGTCATAAATGGATACCTGAATGAAATGAATATAGACATTAATTATTTACTTACATTGTCTGAAAGAAAACTCGAAAACTTTTCACTTATTTCTCACCTGTCTACTTTTTATAAAGAAATATTCTGTTATTTCAATGAATGTAAAAAGGATATAGAAGTATCAAATTTATCAAATGTCAAATCTGCACAACAACCACTTCGGAATAACAATTTATACCAATTTAAAGGTAAAACAATATGTTTTAAAAATTGGATTGCAAGTAATATTTTGTATACGAAAGATCTCTTTGATGAAAATGGTAACTTTAAAACATTACAAGAAATTTCAAATACTTTGATAAATAAATCTAACTGGTTGTGTGAGTACAAGATTCTAAAAAAAGTAGTAACGAAACAGAGTAACATGTTTGATATGAAGTGTTGTATTTTTACCAAGACAACTTCTGTAAATTCTTTCAATTTTAACAATGGTTTTAATTGTATTACAGATAAAAAATGTAAGTTTTTCTATGAGAATATGTTGTCTAAAAAGTTTAAATATCCATTTTATCAATCAATATTAGGTAGAAACTTTTGTGTGAGTAAAGAATACTGGTGTACGTAATATTTATAGAAATAAAATCAAACTCATGGTTGATAAACGTCTAAGTGAATTTAACTATAAATTGTTGAATAATATTTTATGTTGTAATTCTTTTTTACAAAAATGTAAATTAAGAGAAAATGCAAAATGTGAATTTTGTGGAATTGAAAATGAAAATATAAAACATCTAATTTTTGATTGTGATAATGTAAAAGGTGATTGGCAAAAGTTTAAAATGAAAAGCAGAATAGAAAATATTATACAAGAGAAGTTCATGTTAGAAAAAAGCATTAGATATTCATTAGAAAAAGATATAGATTTCATGTTAAATTTGTCAAAAACTTGTATGTTTAAAGACCTAGTTAAACTTTTAACAAATTTGTTATAATGACTTATTTTCTAATTTTCTTTTTCTTTGTTCTTTTTATGTTGGTTATCCTAAATACCCGGGTTAACTGGCCATTGTAAATGGGTATTGTTGGGAACTGTGTAATAAAAGATTAAAAAAAAAGATATATATTTTACTCTTGATCCCCTTTAGATTGCATTAAGGCCACTTAGTCCGTTTGTAACCATTGACAGAAAAATAAAATATCAGAAATACAAATAAAATATGATTTGTTAAGGATTCGTCAAAGGTCAACATGTCTAAAAATTTATTTTTACAATAGCTCCAAAACTATTGAGGTATAAAGTTAAAACTTTTACAGTTTAAACTTTTTCATTGATTAACAGATAGAAAGTATCACTTGATAAAGAATACATGGAAAAAATATTCAAATTGAGAAAAAAATCTTTTTAAAAATGCATATATTTTCAGAAAATGCACCCAATTAATTCCGTGCTTTCAGTGAAATCCATCATTGCAGAAACAAAATATGTTCATCAATGAAGGGCATGTTGGACTTGGATAGCCTCTGGAAAGTTGTTTTCTCTGTTTATTTTGTCCAAATGTTACGACTTGAAAGCGAAAGTATATTGCAAATATAGGAAAAACCCCTACATAAACAAATACAAAGTTGTGCGGAGGAGAAAATGCTAGCTGACGCGTGATTGGTCAATGTTATGTATTTGACAAGTGAAATAAAGGGCGTTTTTATTGCAGAGAAACCAGTTTACGTTTCAGTTCGGTTTTCCAAACTTTCTATTTATTTGCAAAACTTGTAACAAACTAGTTTCAAACCTAACCTAGTTTTTTCGTTTATCGGCTTTAAACTAAAACTAGTTTCCTGAAAACTTTAAACCACCTCCAGGTGTGGTTTTGACGGTTTTAATTCCTTTCAACATGGCGAATGCAGAATTTTTGGTGATGCAATGCGACCAATGTGTGCAGCAATATGACAGAATCGACTAGTTTTTAGGGCACATATTGTTGTTTCACTTCAATTGTAATAAAAATGTAACCATAATAAGACAAATACTAAAGTAAATTAATAAAAGCAGAGACATACATGTAAATACCGCGGTAAATGTTAATTATGTTTATGATAAAAGTAGATCCATTCTTGTTAGTTGAAGTTATGATCATCATTCATAAATCAAAGATGGAGCTAACATGGTAATTAGGGACTCAAGGGTATGTCTGTTCATTCTAAATCTGTCACGGAAATCAACCATTCTATACAAAGGGAGTATTGCCTCAACATAACTTGTGACACGAACCTTCCTTTGTCATCTCTTTTTTTATAAGAAGGGTAGAACTCAGCATGAGTATTACAATTACACTCTCATGTAATTGGAGATAATTAAGCTGTAGAAATATCTTCTTCAGATTGTAAGAAAAAATCAAGTAGTCAGTTCTATGTCATCCATCTTTGATGTTTGTGTGTGTGTTTAACTGAAACTTTCCATTTAGTGCTAAACCATTAAACCATAAAACCGGTTTCAAAATTAATAAAAACTATTTTCAAACCATAAACCTAAACTAAAATTAGTTTTTGGTCAATAAATTCGCCCAAAGTTGATAAAAATATCATATCAAGACTTGGGTTTCTTTGAGGTATATAGGAGTTACAGGTAAAAATTTGAAGGGAGGGATGCACTTTGGTCAGAGATTTTCATTTGGTGTCAAACGCACCTAGTTGTAAACAAATGGAAATTGAAAGTAAAAGTGCAACGGCACGGTATATTTTTTCTGGCATTTTTTGTTTTCCAATATCTCGAACTTTCACGACAAAAAGGACATTTGCCCGAAATTCAATATATGTATCAGTGAGAGGGGCTAAAGTTTGTATGGAAGTCTATGGGAAAACATTTGGTGGTGTTTGTCCTATAGAATGGGTATGATTTCATGGATAAACATTGATTACAGCCAAAAAATCAATCAGTTCCTATTTTTTTGGCATTGAGATTATATTTTAGTTAGTTTTGACTATTTGTTTAAAAATTAGAGGGTTTGGGTAAATTGAGGCTCACAATGGGGACTGCACATAGTGAAAAAATGCCAAAATTTTTGCCCTAGCTCTCATATTTTCAGTAAATGTACATGTAAATAATTTTAAATAAATATTTATACCGAAATTTACTGTGAATATTGTAAATAATACAATATCAATATTTATGGGCATCATCAATACACAAAACATATGAGTATCCCCCTCGCAGTTTGAGAAATTCATTTAAATCCATGTCGTATTTTATGAGTGTAGACATTGGAACAGATCGAGTAATCCTCTTTCAAATTTGTGTTAATCAGAGTTGATTGAATAAATTATAACAAAATTTGACTGCTGTTAACTAATTAGGTTACTTTGTTTTTACATAAGGGGCATAATCCAGCAGCAAAGCCAGTTTCAGTCATGTAATCAGTGCTGGCTTGAAATAAAAGTTCTGCTTTTGGTGAAACTTCGAGATTACTAGTAGGAAATTTAATTTAAATTACTGTACAATATATTTTTGCAGAAAATACATTGAAAATGCAACAAATATGCAAAAATATAACTGAAAAAATTATGAAAAAGGTGTCTGAATATCCCTCCTCCTTGCCATATCCAATATTGATTCTGCTGAGAAAAGGGGGGGGGGGTAATTTTGTGCTCTAATCATGCTGAAAAATGAAGGAATTTTGTTTAAATTTGGTTTATTTGGATAACAAGAGTCATGCTTATCTGCAGTTATTTTTTTCAATTTCATTGATATTTTTTAAAATAATTATCTGAGTAAGTTCTATTTTAACATGAATTCGAGCAAATGCCGGTATTTCTATTATTCTGAGCATTTTGATTTTTATAGATGACTACTGTATAATATATTTTAATCACTTGCCTTCCGTTTACTGACAAAAAGTTTCATTAAACCAAATCGGGGGTCGTATGAAATTGAGCTGAAGTCCTATTGTAAAACTGTTAACTAGATACTCGTGGTAATCACATAAGCGAAAATAATTTGTCTTTTAAAAAGTGAATACTCCCAGTAGTCAGGTATAAAAATCAAAATGCTCAGAATAATAGAATCTCCAGTATTTGCTCATCTTGTAAATGATGGCCTAACAAGTAGTATGAAAAACGTCAGTCAACATTTGACTCGATGATAAGTTGTATTTGCTGATAAAGTCATTGCATCGACCTTAGAGCTTACGAAATGATGACTTAAAACGAGACTGATGATATTCTTGTTTTCAACTCAAATCAAGAAAACTCTTAAATAATTCAGTTTTGGACTGCACAAATTCCTTTACATTATTTATTATAAAAAATGAATTTAAAATTAAATTTCAAAAAAGTTTTGAATTATTTAAGTTTGACATGTAGTTAATTCGCAACAATAATAACATTAAAAACAAAATGAGACATGTTAATTTTTAGTTCTTTCTTTATTTTGGTTTTAAAAACCGTCAAGATTGAAGAATTTATAGTTTTTCTTAGCTTTGTTTTTACCTTCTACCTGTCCTGCTCGTGCATGATGACACTGAGTATTTTTTTTTAAGTATAACTGAAAATATTATAACAATGTAAAGGAATGTGTATAGTAATTGAAAATATTAAGCTTTGTAAATGAATTAATACATTAGAATTAATTGATGCTATCTAAAACTCAACTAATTAACAAAACATATTTTTAACGACTTTTGAACAACTCAAGCTAGAGATACCAACGATATTATTATCAAACAATATTCAGTATTTTTCAGTGGTCGTTTGACAATTTTAGATAAATTGGGGTTGGGATGGGGGCAACAGACTTTATTTTATTAAAATAAAAATGTATTTTTTTTATTTTTTGGTTTACGAGGGCCAGATTTAAAATACACGCCTTTTGTCGATCGTTTCTGGTATGATTAAAAATCGTGTATTTTTTGTAATTTTTTTTTATCTTTGTCATTTGGTTTAGTTTATCTAAATGTTTGTTAGCTGCAGAATTAAAATTTTCGGGTTAAAAAAATCGATCATTAGAAAAACCTTCGATTTACTGCAATCCCTTTTTGTCGATCGCTTCGGGTATTACATCAATATTATTTTGTTGATTGTTATGCGTTTTCACGCTTAAAGTATGGCATCTTAAGATATATATTTTACTCTTGATCCCCTTTAGATTGCATTAAGGCCACTTAGTCCGTTTGTAACCATTGACAGGTAAATAAAATATCAGAAATACAAATAAAATATGATTTGTTAAGGATTCGTCAAAGGTCAACATGTCTAAAAATTTATTTTTACAATAGCTCCAAAACTATGTGAGGTATAAAGTTAAAACTTTTACAGTTTAAACTTTTTTCATTGATTAACAGATAGAAAGTATCACTTGATAAAAAATACATGGAAAACATATTTAAATTGAGAAAAAAAATCTTTTTAAAAATGCATATATTTTCAGAAAATGCACCTAATTAATTCCGTGCTTTCAGTGAAATCCATCATTGCAGAAACAAAATATGTTCATCAATGAAGGGCATGTTGGACTTGGATAGCCTCTGGAAAGTTGTTTTCTCTGTTTATTTTGTCCAAATGTTACGACTTGAAAGCGAAAGTATATTGCAAATATAGGAAAAACCCCTACATAAACAAATACAAAGTTGTGCGGAGAAGAAAATGCTAGCTGGCGCGTGATTGGTCAATGTTATGTATTTGACAAGTGAAATAAAGGGCGTTTTTATTGCAGAGAAACCAGTTTACGTTTCAGTTCGGTTTTCCAAACTTTCTATTTATTTGCAAAACTTGTAACAAACTAGTTTCAAACCAATCGTAACTACTCGGCCATTTCCGTGAACGATAAAGTTATTTATCGTTCACGGAAATGGCCGAGTAGTTACGATTGGTTTCAAACCTAACCTAGTTTTTTCGTTTATCGGCTTTAAACTAAAACTAGTTTCCTGAAAACTTTAAACCACCTCCAGGTGTGGTTTTGACGGTTTTAATTCCTTTCAACATGGCGAATGCAGAATTTTTGGTGATGCATTGCGACCAATGTGTGCAGCAATATGACAGAATCGACTAGTTTTTAGGGCACATATTGTTGTTTCACTTCAATTGTAATAAAAATGTAACCATAATAAGACAAATACTAAAAGTAAATTAATAAAAGCAGAGACATACATGTAAATACCGCGGTAAATGTTAATTATGTCTATGATAAAAGTAGATCCATTCTTGTTAGTTGAAGTTATGATCATCATTCATAAATCAAAGATGGAGCTAACATGGTAATTAGGGACTCAAGGGTATGTCTGTTCATTCTAAATCTGTCACGGAAATCATCCATTCTATACAAGGGTAGTATTGCCTCAACATAACTTGTGACACGAACCTTCCTTTGTCATCTCTTTTTTTATAAGAAGGGTAGAACTCAGCATGAGTATTACAATTACACTCTCATGTAATTGGAGATAATTAAGTTGTAGAAATATCTTCTTCAGATTGTAAG
The DNA here is from genome assembly GCF_032062105.1 of Saccostrea cuccullata. Taxonomy (NCBI): domain Eukaryota; kingdom Metazoa; phylum Mollusca; class Bivalvia; order Ostreida; family Ostreidae; genus Saccostrea; species Saccostrea cuccullata. Next base: position 72,243 of record NW_026927684.1, on the reverse strand, counting down.
AAAAAATCAAGTAGTCAGTTCTATGTCATCCATCTTTGATGTTTGTGTGTGTGTTTAACTGAAACTTTCCATTTAGTGCTAAACCATTAAACCATAAAACCGGTTTCAAAATTAATAAAAACTATTTTCAAACCATAAACCTAAACTAAAAGTTGATAAAAATCTCATATCAAGACTTGGGTTTCTTTGAGGTACATAGGAGTTACAGGTAAAAATTTGAAGGAAGGGATGCACTTTGGTCAGAGATTTTCATTTGGTGTCAAACGCACCTAGTTGTAAACAAATGGAAATTGAAAGTAAAAGTGCAACGGCACGGTATATTTTTTCTGGCATTTTTTGTTTTCCAATATCTCGAACTTTCACGACAAAAAGGTCATTTGCCCGAAATTCAATATATGTATCAGTGAGAGGGGCTAAAGTTTGTATGGAAGTCTATGGGAAAACATTTGGTGGTGTTTGTCCTATAGAATAGGTATGATTTCATGGATAAACATTGATTACAGCCAAAAAATCAATCAGTTCCTATTTTTTTTGGCATTGAGATTATATTTTAGTTAGTTTTGACTATTTGTTTAAAAATTAGAGGGTTTGGGTAAGTTGAGGCTCACAATGGGCACTGCACATAGTGAAAAAATGCCAAAATTTTTGCCCTAGCTCTCATATTTTCAGTAAATGTACATGTAAATAATTTTAAATAAATATTTATACCGAAATTTACTGTGAATATTGTAAATAATACAATATCAATATTTATGGGCATCATCAATACACAAAACATATGAGTATCCCATACATGTCCAAGAACGAATTCGATGTCGATATCGACGATATCGACAATATTATGTCGATATCGTATCGATATCGATCGTGATCAGCACTATTAATTGGAAATATCTGGTGCCATATTTGAAACTCTCTATTATGTCGATGTCGTCGATATCGACAATATCATGACGATATCGTATCGATATCGATCCTATTTGCACAATTTATTTTCACATTGAGGTAAAACATAATTTTACAAAGTCACAAGTGAAGTCAAAATTGATTCATTATTGGCATGAATATGAAAATAAATTATGATTAAGAACGTATTTGGGTTGTTATTGTTTTAGATTAGATTTAGAGTAAGATGTTGGGTTAGGGTGACAATTCTTGAAAATGTTTTAACAATGATGATTCGATATCGATACGATATCGTCGATATCGACGATATCGACAGTAAGGTAAACTTATTAAGCACAGAAGTGTTGAAAAAATAAAGTTTTGTATTTAGGGTGAAGGTTGGTAAAGTAATATGCTCTTAACAATCATGATTCGATATCGATACGATATCGTCGATATCGACGATATCGATGGCAGGTAAAATCTTTGTAAAAGTAAAGTAATTAAACATAAACACATTCAAAGTAACAGGGAAGGTATTTACCAAGGGCTAAGCAAACATGATTCGATATCGAAACGATATCGTCGATATCGACGATATCGACACTTCAGGGAAAGATTTATAAAGAAAGTTTTAAGTAATAGTTGTCGGAAACACAATATTAAGGATTGAAACCACAACCATGATTCGATATCGGCACGATATCGAGGATATTGACAGTAAGGAAATAGTCTTAAAACAGGAAGTATTGTAATAAACAAACGAGAATAGAGAAATATAATAGAAAACTATAAAAAATTAATGTGTCGATATCGTAACTACATCGTGTCTTGGACATAACTCGAGTATCCCCCTCGCAGTTTGAGAAATTCATTTAAATCCATGTCGTATTTTATGAGTGTAGACATTGGAACAGATCGAGTAATCCTCTTTCAAATTTGTGTTAATCAGAGTTGATTGAATAATTTATAACAAAATTTGACTGCTGTTAACTAATTAGGTTACTTTGTTTTTACATAAGGGGCATAATCCAGCAGCAAAGTCAGTTTCAGTCATGTAATCAGTGCTGGCTTGAAATAAAAGTTCTGCTTTTGGTGAAACTTCGAGATTACTAGTAGGAAATTTAATTTAAATTACTGTACAATATATTTTTGCAGAAAATACATTGAAAATGCAACAAATATGCAAAAATATAACTGAAAAAATTATGAAAAAGGTGTCTGAATATCCCTCCTCCTTGCCATATCCAGTCTTGATTCTGCTGAGAAAGGTGGGGGGTAATTTTGTGCTCTAATCATGCTGAAAAATGAAGGAATTTTGTTTAAATTTGGTTTATTTGGATAACAAGAGTCATGCTTATCTGCAGTTATTTTTTTCAATTTCATTGATATTTTTTAAAATAATTATCTGAGTAAGTTCTATTTTAACATGATTATTTTAAAAGTATTACATCACAAATGCTTAAAAGAAATTCAAAAGATGGTGTAAATAATAAAAAATTATGATATAAGCTACTGGATGCATTTATCAGTATGTTTTAATAAAATAAAATGTATTTCAGCAATGCATTCTCAAGAAGGAAGAGATGAATGAACCCTACCCTCTTACAATGAACAACACATGGACACTCTCGGGATGATCCCTTTGCTTTCATTAAGAGTTCCAAGGTATGGTTTTCTTAGAAAATCTAGTTAATATCTTAATATGTTAGTTATTTAGAACTTTTTATAGATTATTTGAAAATTAATTTCCTCAGAACTGCAGTTATTTAAGCACTTTGCTTACAATTGAGCGCTGCATTCAGTTAGACAATATGATTTATCTGCCCTTGGCATTTAATCAATTTATTAATTATGTCAATAATAAGAAATGATATGCAAATAAATATATTTGCCATTTATGAGAATATACATATTTAACATCAGTTACATGAAATGTTCATGAAAATTGGCTAAAATGTAGGTCACCCCCCTTCAAAATTACAAAATTTTCAGTGGGGATGTATTTGATTCTCTGATGCCAGCAACCCATTGCTGATAGAATTTTTTTAAACTTATGTACATTTGAACTAGATATAATTCTCTTTCTTTCCATTGATTATTTTATCTACATTAGTTTTTACTCTTTCCATAACCCAGCTTTTTCTTACAAAAACCCGCTGATTTTCTTCATTTTTCATTAATAACGGGTACCTGCTACCCTGAATGATTAACATGATCTACCTTGAGAAATTATTAGAGATAATAAGAAAAACAAGCAAAACATATGCTAGATTAATCATTTTATTTGAAAAGTTTGAAAGAAAAATAGAAAAATGCTTCAATTTATAGACATCTTTTCTGTTTCACAGATGTGGGTCTGATTGACTGGGGTGTGAAATGTAACAGCCAATGGTGTACTTAAGCTAAGACTGTCAGTCCCAATATTCAAGAGGTGAGATAAGCAATGGATATGTGTTCTAAATTTACTAAATTGACCACTTGTTATAAATGTTTCTTTTACTCTATAGGAAAAACCCCTACATAAACAAATACATGGGCGCAGACATTTTGGACACCCAAAGTTGTGCGGAGGAGAAAATGCTAGCTGGCGCGTGATTGGTCTATGTTATGTATTTGACAAGTGAAATAAAGTTGATAAAAATCTCATATCAAGACTTGGGTTTCTTTGAGGTATATAGGAGTTACAGGTAAAAATTTGAAGGGAGGGATGCACTTTGGTCAGAGATTTTCATTTGGTGTCAAACGCACCTAGTTGTAAACAAATGGAAATTGAAAGTAAAAGTGCAACGGCACGGTATATTTTTTCTGGCATTTTTTGTTTTCCAATATCTCGAACTTTCACGACAAAAAGGTCATTTGCCCGGAATTCAATATATGTATCAGTGCAAGGGGCTAAAGTTTGTATGGAAGTCTATGGGAAAACATTTGGTGGTGTTTGTCCTGGCGGGTTCTACAAAGGTCTTGTCTTTATACATGTCATGCTTTCAATAACAGCCTTTCAGAGACCATTCACGTCCAGGTTGCCCATCAATGATAAACATATACTGGTATTATTTCTGCAATGATGGTTTTCACAAAAAGAACAGAATTAAGCAGGTGCATTTCTCTTTTAATACGCACATTTTCTGATACAATTTTTCTCAAAAAATATCTTTTTAAAAATATTTGTTATCAAGTGATACTTTCTATCTATTAATCAATGATATATTTATAAACTGTAAACATTTTGACTTTATACCAAACATAGTTTTGGAGCTATTATAAAAATAATTTTATGGACATCTTGACCTTTGACGAAACCTTAATTAAAATATTATATAAATTTAACCCTTTGAAGAGGTCGACCCATAGATATATCGACTTCACAGAAAAGCATATCGACCAAGCCGATATGCTTTTCTGTGAAGTCGATATATCTATTGATTGACCGAACTAAAGGGCTACATTTGATATATTATAATACATGTATAAATTTTGTAGATAAGCAAACTTGTGATCGATGATTTCTAAAACAGATGTTTCAAAATAAAGTGCTGTAAAATCAATGAAAATTTGCAAAGAAATGAGAAAGTATGGAAATTAACATATCTTTTAACCTTAATTCCTTTGCCCTCTTTGTAACCCATAAACTTAAAACCAATACTCACTTTGTCACGGGGGTTACAATAGTTTTTGTTGTTAAAATCTTGCATCATTGTAAAAGAGGTCAAAAGGGAGTCTACCTTTGTCCTTTGAAAAAAATGAACAATCAATATAAACGGAAGCAGAGCACGGCTCTCTTATAAACATCAGAGGTGGGATCAGGTGCCACGGAGAAGTAAGCATCCCCTGCTGAATGTCACACCCGCCGTGTGTTCCTTGTTGTAACTGGGGAAAACAATGTGTAGGTTGTAATAAATGACAGACAATTAGTATGGAAAACGTAAGTCAGCACTTTACTTAATGATATACGAGGGCTGTTCAATAAATAATGTTCTGAACTATGTAACATGCATTACAGATGTCATATGACATTAAACTTGACTTTCTCTCATTATTGAATCTTTCATGAATTTATAACAGTTTATGTCACCACTTTTCATCACATAGTTTCATCGTGAGAAGCTGGGAAACAAGGGCTTTTCGAGACACTGCATTATAAATGAATGGTAAAGAATCAGTAAACTAGAGTGAAAATAAAAGCTTCATTATAGCTGCCGTAAAACTTGTTAAAAATCCCAAAGAAATATTCACTGAAATATATATTTACAGCTACAAGTGCCTGTTTTATAGACAAAAGAGCAGGTGGATTTTAATGATAAAAAATTATATAATGGGCATCAAAAATGGGTACCCTCCTTCCCAACAAAAATTATAACAACTTATGTACTGGTTGCCAAATTTCAACAAATAATTTTTGATGATGTATGATCGACTTTAAGACACATGGCAAATTTGATAGACATCATATCGGGAGTAGTTTACACTGTTTTTAAGAAACATTTGACGGTAAAAAAGCTTGGTACTCAAACGTCACCCTATATTTTGAAAAATGAGTGAAAACGACAGCGTAAACGAAATTCTTAACAATTATTTTAATATCAGTAATTTTAGTTATCCACGTTTGTTTTATTTTCAAACAGATATTGGAACATGAATATATTGATTAAAACCCTCAAAACAAAATTTACCATAAGATGTACTTGATAAACATGGCGAATGTCTGACAAGAGCACAGGTATTCAAGAGCACAAAGACAAAATTATATGTAATTTTCTTAAATATTAGTGGTATTGTTGTACAAATTGGTATTCGGAGAGACAGTTTAATTTCTGGAGGAGTCTAAAAGCAATTTTTTTGCAAAAAAATTAAAAGGTTTATTAGAGGAAGGACCCAGAATCAGGAATCCACTACACTGAATTTCTTCAAGACAGCGTCCAAACCCGCATGCCCTGAAGAGTAAAGGGGTTTTCGGGATAAACAGAAAGTTAATGTTTTTTCACATTAACAGTATTCGCCAGATCTTTAACCTTTTGACTTGTTTCTATTTCCAAACTTGACAAAAACACCTTTCAGAGGGAAGAAACAAGTCCGGGAAATCATTGGATCTGCCATTTTCCAGTATAATAAGGGTCATACCCGAAAATGAGTTCTAAAAACAATCAGAAATTGGATAAAAAATGTTACGGACATGTATTTTACTTGAAAGAGATTAATTAGTAAAATCATGAATACTAAATCATTGAAAAGCGTCTTTTGCTTCTTTCTGAGCACCGAGGACATTATTTATTGAACAGCCCTCGTATGTTGTACATGTATATTTGCTAACAATATTATTGTATCGACCACAAAAAACCTGCAAAATGTTGACTTTAAACAATACTTGTTTTATTATTTTGTTTATCGACAACTTGCCTCGTTTAAGATATTGTTCTTACGTACAACATGCTCATCGAATAAACTGAAAGACATAAACCCCATATACAGGTGTACATGTATATTGTAAATTATTATGCTTCCTGTCAGTTTGTCTCTATATAACCCATACCCTACTATTCTCGCATAGTGGTCTAAGGATTTATATAGCGTAAGCATACTATGCCGAAATAGAGCACGGCTTAATTTACAGAATAAAATCCTTCCATGCTCACCCCGGGAATGAACTCACGACCATGAGGTTGTCAGTCCGATGCCTTATCGATTACGCCACGGAGACGTTCACTGATTGGAGGAATTTTATTAAACATATAAACTTAATTTATACAATTGACACAAGAAGTAAAAAATAGACAAGTATTATTTGAAAACAGTTATATTATTCTAAGGAACCTTAGATAAATGTGTACAACAAAGTTTCAAACTAATTACATACAGATCGTTGGATGAACTGATATCGTGGGGTCATTAAAACGCTTTCTTATATAACGCTTGATTGAAGGATGTAAAAGAAAATTATCAATGAGAATCGACGTCTGCAAACAAATCAGTCTTACTAACAAAACTGAAAATAAAGATGAGTTGCCTTGGGACAGAAAATCCCGACTTATTTAGAGAAAATACTAGTAACCAAAATAACTAAGCATGCAACCAATTTTAGCATGAAGATTTTGATTGAGTTCTTGCAAGTGCGCTGTGTTAGCACCGATATTTTCAGGAAAAAGTCAAATGGATTGCCGCATAAATAATTACAACAGTCAGCATAATAATAACAATAGTGTTGCATTATGCATGTACTATGCCTAAATAGTAGGCAGGGTTTGACACATAGTGCACTCGCCTCCGGCTCGTGCACCATGTGTCAAACCCTGCCTACTATTTAGGCATAGTACATGCATAATGCAACACTATTATATAAATAAGTGAAGTTGACGATTGATAAAAAAGTCATCGCGTTTTGGCTTAAAGCTTGGTCGTTATGTTACCATTAACGTCTTTTCACCAGTAAAATACAGATAAGAAACAGACGTTTCAGATTCTGTGGTATCTTTTATTTCAAGCTCACTGGGATATACCGAGTGAACATTATAGAGGTTACTATTGTTAATTGATACATGTAATATTTACATTTCCAATGTCTTTGTCCAAGATAAAATTACCAATTGTAAATGTAATTGATTTCCTCATGAATGTCTTGGCGCGGTTCCAAAAAAAAAAAAACCACGTGCAGGGCGGGACAACACCTAGAGAGAAGCAGGCTTGGAGCCCGTGGATTGGCGGAATCAAAGCATGTAAATATAAGGAATAACTGTCAGATTTTTCAAATTCATGAAGATGATCAATGGATTGGCTTGTGTGATAATTTTATGCATAAACGCCTTCGGCGTTTATGCAAATTAACACACAAGCCAATCCATTGATCACTTCATGAATTCGAAAAATAAGACAGTTATTCCTTAAATATCTCGTACATATTATTTAAATGATGTGTTGAAGGCCACAGCAAGTGTTTTCTTCGCCTCATTTAGAAGTTTTTGAAAAAGTTCTGCATATTTGGCTACAAAAATAATTCAATTCAATTCATAACTAGGTCTGCTAATAAACGGGTGCAATTGATACTAATGTGGGAATTACTAGTTGGGAACACCAACAGGTTGTCGGAAGAACTATCTCCAAAACATACATAGATATATACATGTATTGTCATTTAACAAACTAAACCATTTTTTAAATATCAACAACCAATGAATAAACTCTTTTACATATTTTATTTTAATTTCGGGAAGCTATCTAGTACTCCTCCATCCTCTTCGTAGCTGAGGTATTCGATCTATTCTCGTAATCACCTTAGAATCTTTTGAAGTAGACTCCATCCATTCATGGGAAAACTAAAGAACTGCAAGAGTCTTGCACTTTAAGTTTGGATCTCTTAAAGTCTAATATAAGGATGATTAACCAATTGACCAAAAAGTCAAACCAGATAACTATTCAATTTACTTAAAGCAAATGGGCAGATGTTGAATTAGAAATAATTTTATTGCTGTTTACCGATTATTTATGGTCTGTGGGTTCTTTAGTTTCCTTCACATCTCTGTTCTCCTCGGCACCATGAAAACTTATATCACTTTCCTGATCCTCGGTACCGTGTCCGTGTTAGCTGATATTCAATATGAAATCAAAAAACTTTCGGATGATATGGAATTAGTCAAATCAGAAATTTTAGCGCTCCAGGAAAAGATACGTTTAATGGTCGTCCAAGAGGAAGATTTGCAGGAAATCGCTCGTAAGTAAATACAAATTAAAACTTTTTTTCGCGTTTTATTCTACATTAAATCTACGGGGTAAAATGTGTTTTTTTAATTTTGAGACCGAGTTCAATGTGAATTTTTAATAAGCATATTTCAAAATAATGGAAATTTCGACAGAGAGAAACAATGGCTTATAAACCTCACAGTATAACATGTATTGTGAAAAATAACGCAGCAAAATAATGTCATTATAAGCCCTAAACTTATAAAAATGTACTTATACATTGCAGCTGATCATGACCGCCAAAAGAGATTTGTGGTCGTTCAATTTGCCCCAAGAGGCCCTCATGGACAGCCAGGTAAATTTGTTTCGCCCTCCAATTTCTCTTGAACAGGAGTCATTTTCATAATAATGGGTTTATATCACATGATTTTTTATTATATAAGATAGATCCCTATTCCTTGAAATATTGCCTTAAAATTCACAATTCTGGAAGAAGGACACTTGCTCATCATAACTATATCGGTAGTTCATTCAGTTTAATAAGAAACCCCTCATCCTGGGGCCAAGAAATTCACAATTCTGGAAGAGGCAGCCTTATTCAACATAACTATGTACTTACTAGTATTTAGTTTATTACATGCCCAGGAGCAAAGAAGAAGACTTTCATTTAAAGAATGCATTTTCACTATATAATCTATATAGCCCCGCCCTAGCACCTAAGAACTCCTGACCCATGGGCCATGAATTTCACAATTTTGGAACATAACTATATACTTGTTCAGTTTATTTAATGCAGAGGAGCAGAGAAGAAGGTTTTCAAAGAAATAATGCATTTTCACTTTATAATCTATTTAGCCCCGCCCTAGCACTAGAACCCCTGACCCTGGGGTCGTGAATTTCACAATTTTGGTAGAGATCTCAATGCTGATTACAATCATGCCAACAGTTTGAATGCTTGTTGTTCAGGAGTACAGAAGAAATTTTTTAAAGATTGCATTAATTTTAGTGGTTTTGGCCCCACCTCTCTGGCCCCAGGGGGCAGGGACCATGAAATTCACAATTGTTGTTCCCCTTCACCCATAGATGCTTTATGCCAAATTTGGTTGAAATTGGTTGAGTGGTTGAAGAGAATAAGCTGAAAATGTTTTTAAAAAAATACTCACGACGACGGACTGAAACGGATAGCAATAGATCACCTGATTTACTCAGGTGGCCTAAAAAAATGAATACAGGAAAAATATCAAAAATATCTAATATCCTTTAAAAAAAATTGAAGAAATAATAGAGAAAATTAGGATTATCCAATATCCATTTTACTTAAATTTGGTTATATCATCTTATAAACCCTAAATGGTTATATTTTTTACACAAGAAGAAAAACATTTAATCTTTTGAAGTAGAAGTATGCATCGAATGACTGGGAACATTAATTTTTAGTCTTAATGTCCAGGGAAAATTTAATGACCTTGACATGACCCTGCCTCTAATATCAAACGGTTAAATTTATTCTGATTCTGTGAATATTTCATTAATTTTTAAACAAAAGAAATATGAGAAGAATCCCTCCTAATGAAAACTAGAGGTACTGTGAGCAATAAGCTCACTAAATGATCCATGTGTACCCACGCCACCCATATGGTTTTAAAGGCAAAGTCCATGTTGTGCACTGGGAGACCCGAAATAAGTGTCAAATTAAAATGTAAATTAAGTGGTGCAAACATGCCATTATTTATTAAAGAATCTGTGAAATTATCCTTACATTTTATACAGTGGTATAGGAGGAGTTGCGTATAAGAGATGGTTACCCTTCAATATTATAGAAAAAAAAATGGCTGTGCTCATGATTTGCTGTGGAAAACCAAAAAGACGTGTCAGATCAAAAAGTCAAATAGGGGGTGCACAATAGCAATATATAACAAAGATTCTGTAAGTCTCAATAAATTTCATTGGGTGGTAAATAAAGTAGAGTTACGGATAAGAGATAGCTACCCCAAAGCGTAACAGACGGACACGGACGGACAGACAGGCGGACAACCGTCCGATCACTATACGCCCTCCAACATTTCACATATGTTCCCATATGTAAAAGGTTTGTAGTGACCTTGAAACAATTGTCCTAGGTCAAGATCAGAAAACTTTTTTTGTGTAAAGATACTTTTCCGTAGCTTTTGCCCTACTTCACTGGGTAGGAGACATGTGCCCATGAGCCAATCGTCTCATAGCACATCTCTCTGTTTTTTGTTATACAAACCTGAAAGTGAATTTTTATGATCAACCTGAGATTGGAAATTTTTAGCATATAATTTCTTTAAAGAAATGTTGTTGCCCATGCCTACATGTATTTAATGTTTGAAAATACGTTAAATTTGCATTACTAAAGATTCGTGGTGCTTCAGGACGCAACCCTACCCCCCTCCCGCACCCACATTACTTCGTTCCATATTGAATTGCATCTCTGGTACATGTAGTTTAATTTCACATAAATGTATTTTTCCAGGTGAACGAGGTGGCCGAGGAGACGATGGAGAACCAGGCTTGCCAGGCCCGGCTGGTAAAGATGGTGACAAGGGACCCATGGGAGAGCGCGGATTCCCTGGCCCTAAGGGATATCGTGGATCTAAAGGACCAAGGGGACCAAAAGGCGAAAATGGCGCTCAAGGAAAGCAGGGGGCACAGGGGTCTCAGGGTATTCACGGACCTATGGGAAGAAAGGGAGAAAGGGGAAATCAAGGACCACCCGGGCCACCAGGTAAGCTACTCTTGAAAGCTGTAAAGAAAGTGGGTGGATCATGGTTAAAAATAACCTTTAGCTTGGAATACATACAATTTTTTTAATATAAAAGACGGTTTTCTATAATAAATGGGTATAAAACAAGTTGCTGTCCTTTGAAAAAGGGCTACAATACATGGACCGTATGCATGTGTTTCTAACCGAAATCCAGTTTTAGAAAAGTTTTAAGTGTTTAAATATTCATGTAGGTTTCTTGGCATTTTCTACAATGATTTGCCTTCTTGAACTGATAGTACTTTCATGGCAAAAAAGTCCTCAGGGTCCACGCAAGTATGACATAAAACACTTTTCGCATAATGCAATAAAAATGCGGTTTCTATGAGATTAAACCCAATGATAACGAGGTCTACAGGCCACAACGTTTATAAAATTCACTAGAGCCTGGCAGATTGTTGATGCTGTGGACCAAAATATAGACCTTAAGTCTCAAGTTACAATACCCTAAAACCTTGAAAATAAGCCGCGGCTTATTTTAAGTTTTGGTAAGAAAGCGGGGGCTTATTTTCAAAACCATCTTATTTTCAAATCACGGCTTATTATCAATTTTAAAAAAACTGGTAAAGTACGAGAACGTTATCACAGCTTGTTGTCAATGCATTTGTCATTGATATTGAGAACTATTTGTTCAACAATTTCTAAAAAATAAAATTTCCAGATAAAATTCTGTAAGAGTTAGGTGCGCCAGTGTCTTTAATTCCCTTTTTTAAACAGTGAGCTTTTACCAATGACAATTGCTAGACGTACTCCAACAAAAAGTTAGAATAGAGAATTTAAGTTTAGGCGTAAACTTAAAAAAAGAAACACACTTTATATATTTTTTTTTTTTTTATAGTTTAACTTCTTTCCTAAACGACATTGTCATGACTGGCTTATTTTCAAAACAGGCTTATTTTCGAGTAATTTTTAATGCAAGAAATAGGTGGCTTATTTTCAAAACCGGCTTATTATTAAATCCGTCTTATTTTCAAGGTTTTCGGGTATGTAAATAAAGCAACATTAAGATGCATCAATACTAGTATCAACCTAAAAAATTTAAGATCCTGCTATAGACTCTATATTATACATACCCGGTACTATCCCTGGGTTTGCTGTTCCTGAGAAATTTTAAGGTTTTTCTTAATACAGTTTATGTAAAACTCTGACTACCTACGCTCTCCCAACCCTAACCCTTTGAGTCCGGATTTGAAGATTTTCCTTCTTTACAAAATGGAAATAGCCCAATTAGGCCCCATTCAACCCTCCGTTTTCATGATCATTGAACAAACTTGAACCTACACTACCTGTGGATGCATATACATGTAAAAATGACTAATAATGACTTTGCTGTGCTTGAAAAGATTTTAACGTGTTTTTATTCTACACATTTTTATGAAAATTTTTATTACCTATGTTGGCCATGCCCAGCTCCCGGAGGATCGATTTGGACAACTACTTGAATCGAAGCTACGTACACATTCAGAAGGTTTAGCTGTTCTTACGTAAAACAACAATCAATCAATCAATCCTCTTGTATTGAAATCGAATGAGACCTTTCATTTGAATAAATTTAAGTCCAAAATACGAAAAGTAAACAGACAAAAAATGACTGAGAAAAGCGACTCAAATGAGCTATGCAGCGACCTCTAATGAGCTAATTTACTTGCCGAGTTTAGGTGTTTCTTCCGTAGATTGATACATTCACCAAGTGACCATACGAGTCTCATATGATAAGTAGCGTCTAATGGCATATACACGTGTGTTTCTTGATTCTGTTATGAACTAGCCTTGAACATCTCCCGACCATGATTTAAATTTGACATTTCTACATTTCCTTTTTTTTGGATTTCTCAAAATATTCTAACGGAATAAATAAAATGATATTGTTTTTAGTGTTCTATTATAGCATAAGATACATTTTCGAAAATGCATGGATAAAAGTTGTCTTAGTATTAAAACATCCTCCGAACTTAAGTTTTACATACGATAGATATGCGAATGCTGTGTTGTAAAGTTTATTTATACATGTATAAACTATTGTTGATGCTTAATACATATGTATATATTTGTGCTGACCATAAAAATTCCTTATACTTGCGCATTCTATGAAGACATACTTTTCAAAATTATATAAAGCAAAGACTCGTATATTCGGAAAATTTGTACTATGTGAAAATTATTAATCTGTGGGATGTGGAGACCGGTCCTTCGGATGAGACCGTATAAACCGAGGTCCCATGTCGCAGTAGGTGTACCGAGTATAAGACAAAATTTGCAGCTCTCCACCGGCAAGTGGTGGCGTCTCTATATGAGTTGAAAATTCTCTGTAGGGACGTTAAACAATATACAATCAAGCAATCAAATTAAATGACATGACATGTGCCGCTTTAATATAAATAACGTATCTATACAATAGGTTCTACACGATATGTTTCCTTTTTTCCTAATTTAAGTATCAGTCACATTATCCAGCGATGGGGTATGCGATGGGGTATACGATGGGCAACCAATACGTTTTTTGATAAAAATGGCGCGGTTGGCGGTCGGACTTACAAAGGCCCAGCGATGAATTTCTAATCATAAAACGATGCTCCAGAGTAATCAGCTGATGTATGTTACATCGCTCATACATTGGTGAACATCGATCGTGCGTCGGTCGACTATGGGCCAATGTTTGATCGAACATCGACCGATGATCGGCCGATGTCTGTTGCCCACCATTCAACCACCCAATGACCTCAAATTCAACGGACACTTGACGGTGCTCGGCCATACATCGGCCAATCCTTGAAAGATGGGTCGCCGATGATGAGCGATGTGGGGCATCGGTGGAGACATCGCTAATTTTTTATTATAACTTATTTTTTACCGATGACCCCCACCGATTCGCAAAATGGCCTCAGTAACCGTCCGATTACAACAGGTGTCCGGCCGGCAACCACGTCATTTTTATCAATAAACGCATCGGCTTCTCATTGTAAACCCCATCGCTGGATAATGTTACTGATATTTAAGGCATTAGTCCGAACTTGATACCATTCTTGACACTAAGTTTCTTTTTGACGATTCATGTATTTACGAAAATAAATGATTTTGTAATTTGCTGAAATGATTCTCTTGCAGGCATCCCCGGATATCCCGGAATTCCAGGATTTATGGGATACATGGGAATGCCAGGTGTAATTGGAGAACCGGGGCCCATTGGTGACCGAGGTGAAACCGGAGAAATAGGAATCCCAGGACGTATGGGAGAGAAGGGAACGCCCGGAGATACTGGTCCCCCTGGTAATGCAGGATGGCCCGGTCCTAGAGGAGAATACGGGATAGAGGGCGAACAAGGAAACCCAGGGTACCCCGGACTGCCGGGTGATGCTGGGGTACAAGGCCCTCGAGGGCCCCAGGGTGTAACATATGCAGAATACCTCAGGGCATTCGCTGAAGCACAAGCTAGACTGCGTAGTAGTCGTAGTTAAAGGAACATAGAGCAACAATTTATTTATATTCTTTAAATTTTCTTAGTGTTCATAGCTTCGTTTGAATGTTTATCTGGTGATTACGTTGAACGTTTACAAACTGTATCAGATTCCTTTTAGAAAATATCCAAACAAGTTTGTAGCCTTTCATCTTTATTGTACTACTAAGCCACTAAAACTCGGAAGAATCTGCTATGTGATAATTCTATACGTGTACGATATCCTGAAATATTTTGTATAAGTACCGGTGATATATATCGGTGATATAAATATGTTTTTTACTTTAAAATAAATATATGTTGTAGAAGAATGATTTTTTTCTTATACCATGAGTGAAAAAATATTGCTGGTCATTGTAAAACATAAAATGCAACAAAATTGAGCGTAAGCAACAAAATTTTGCCATCTTCAACATGTATTTCCTTTCATTTACAAAAGTACCCTCTAAACTTCACAATAGTTAAACAGATCTAGATCTATTAAATGAAAAAAGATTCCAGGACACCAAAACAAAACTCAGTCTTCAATACATGTACTTAATTTACTTTAATTCTCTTCATACGTTTACATCATTTTCTGCCTTTTCGTTTTGATTTAAATTTGGGTTTCTTGGTTATCTCTCCGGATCTTTTAACCTTATTATCTGGCCTGTTTTTGTGCTTTGATTTTCCACCTTTGGATTTTCCTTTCACTTTCCACGACTCATCAGGTTTTGAATGCCGAGAAAATTTGGCATTTTTTCCCTTCATACTGTCCTTATTGTTAGACTTGTCTCCTTTTCTCTCTATGTTTGCTTTCCTCTTCTTGTGAGGAACTGGTGACTTTGAAACAAACTTTCTCTTTCTCCTGGTACTTTGAAATAAATCTGGAATACAGAATTTTTCATGTATACACATTTCATTATTTTTCACTGATGTTTGAATAAGGTACTGTAAACCAACTTTTATTAGTGACGATTTTATTTCAGGATTTGCATAAACTAGTTTGCAACAACTAATTATTGTGATCAAGCTTTTTTGATCTGTTGTTGATAGACACAGAAACTTTAAAGATCAGTTCAAGGCAAGAAATAATCGCGATGATGAGGTTCTCGCAAAATTTGCAAAAATCTCTTGCACACGAATAAAAGCTGGTTTACAGTATCTTAAAGGATAATGAAACAAGTTTGGTTGATATATAAAAAAATATATTTCAACTGTTTCATGATAAACAGATTGACAGATTACAGATTTTTTTTTTACAACGTTCATTTAGGAAAAAAAAGTTTTTTGACTTTGAGAGCACATGGTCTTGACATGTAGCATTCCCTGGACGATGTTCCAGTCTGTGTGCCAAGGGGAAAGAACAAGAGGCCCACGGGCCTTATAGGTCACCTGAGTATCTTGTAAATAAGAATAAATGCATTTTCACCATATAATCAATAGAGCCCCGCCCTAACACCAGAACCCCTGACCCTGGGGCCATAAAATTCACAATTTTAGAAGAGGCACTCTTGCTCATCATAACTATGTACTTAGTTAGTTTATTCAATACCCAGAAGCAGAGAAGAAGATTTTCAAAAAATAATGCATTTTCACTATATAATCCATAGAGCCCCGCCCTAATACCAGAACCCCTGACCCTGGGGCCATAAATATCACAATTTTGAAAGAGGCACTCTTGCTCATCATAACTATGTGCTTAGTTAGTTTATTTGATACCCTGAAGCAGAGAAGAAGATTTTCAAAGAATAAATGCATTTTCACTATATAATCAATAGAGCCCCGCCCTAACACCAGAACCCCTGGCAACATTGTTCATGGAAATCAAAAACCTATGGCACTATTTTAAGTATGTAAGTGTAGTCTACTTATGTGCTACGTTATATTAAAATCAGACCAAAACTGTAGGAGGAGTAGCGTTTTAAAGGAATTTCACAGAAAATTCTATTTCTAGTACCCATGGCAACATCAATTATCGAAATCAAAAGCTGATGCACTATTTTATGTATCTTAATGTAGTCTACTTGTGTGCCAAGTTATATTGAAATCAGACCAAAACTGTAGGAGGAGTAGCATTTTCAAGGAATTTCACACAAAATTCTATTTTTAGTAACCATGGCAACACCGTTCATCAAAATCAAAAACCTATGCACTATTTTATGTATCTTAGTGTAGTCTACCTGTGTGCCAAGTTATATTGAAATCAGACCAAAACTGTAGGAGGAGTAGCATTTTCAAGGAATTTCACAGAAAATTCTATTTTTAGTAACCATGGCAACACCGTTCATCAAAATCAAAAACCGATGCATTATTTTATGTATCTTAGTGTAGTCTACTTGTGTGCCAAGTTATATTAAAATCAGACCAAAACTCTAGGAGAATTGCATTTTAAAGGAATTTCACACAAAATTCTATTTTTAGTAACCATGGCAATATCGATCATCGAAATCAAAAGCCGATGCACTATTTTATGTATCTTAGAGTAGTCTACTTGTGTGTCAAGTTATATTGAAATCAGACCAAACCTGTAGGAGGAGTAGCATTTTCAAGGAATTTCACACAAAATTCTATTTTTAGTAACCATGGCAACACCGTTCATCAAAATCAAAAACCGATGCACTATTTTATGTATCTTAGTGTAGTCTACTTGTGTGCCAAGTTATATTAAAATCAGATCAAAACTGTAGGAGAATTGCATTTTAAAGGAATTTCACACAAAATTCTATTTTTAGTAACCATGGCAACATCGATCATCGAAATCAAAAGCCGATGCACTATTTTATGTATCTTAGAGTAGTCTACTTGTGTGCCAAGTTATATTGAAATCAGACCAAAACTGTAGGAGGAGTAGCATTTTCAAGGAATTTTACAGAAAATTCTATTTTTAGTAACCATGGCAACACCATTCACCAAAATCAAAAACCAATGCACTATTTTATGTATCTTAGTGTATTCTACTTGTGTGCCAAGTTATATTAAAATCAGACCAAAACTGTAGGAGTAGCGTTTTGAAAAATTGTTTACAGACAGACGGACAGACAGACGGACAGATGACGGACACCTTACTATCACATAAGCTCTTCTGGTCTCTGACCAGTAGAGCTAATAATGTTCTTTAGAAAAGGATTTTACATATACTGTTAATGTACACATATTATCTAGGAAATTTGTTCAAAGTGTCTGCACTATGAGCAGTCTATGTTTAAGCTATCCTTGGCCCCAGGGGATAGAATATATTGCTCAATGGAAGTTTTTACACAGTAAGGTTTTCATGACCTTGATTTTGACCTTAAAAACTCGCAGACAATTGAAAAAGTTTAAGCTGCACTGCCTAAGTGGATAGAAAATACTGTATGCTCAAGACAAAGAATTTTGGATGGACAGACTATCACTATAGGGAACTCCCCTAATGGGTTTGTAACAAAAACATATTTACATGTACATGTCAGTAGGGTTGTATCAATATATCGATATATCGATATGTATCGATATTCAAGAAAAATATTGTATCGAAAAATTACTACCAATACGTATCGGACAAGAAGTTTTTCTAGTAATTCTGCTAAAAAGATGGGAATTTTAATCAGCAAAGATTATATTTCACTTTTTAGCATTAAAACTGATCAATTACATGTATTATAGATTAATAAAAGAAATAACACAGTTTCTATAGTCATTATAAAATACATAACAATTTTAATTGAACATGTTGATTTTACAGTCATCAAAAGTTTCGATTTGAAGTGTTTTATTTACTGACTATGGGATAAGAACTTTGAAATGGGTAATAAAACACTAATTTTTTTTTATGAAATCCATGATTTAAATGATTAATAAGCCTTTTTTGATGGACTTGTTTTAGAATCCAATATATCACATATCGCTTTAAAAAATATTGTATCATATTGTATCGAAATTTTTTGCTCAATACACAGCGTGTATCACCCAAATTCTTAAATTTGATATACATGTAGCATACATATAAATTTGGAGTACCTCCAGGAAATGTCTTGCACTGAAATTCTAATTAGATTTACGTGCAAAAAATGTTTTAAATAAAAATGAAAACAAAGTGTTTACTATTAGTATGATAATGAATACTGTACCTGGATCAGGGGCTTCCCCAACTTCCTGTTCATAGTATGCTGCATCATCATCATCATCATCATCATCTTCAACCTCATCATCATCATCTGAATCAACTGAAAATCAAAATACAGGTGTGCAAAAAGTTATCCTTTTAAAATTTCAAAATGAATAAATTTCTTGTATAATTAAAATTATATGCATTATTAATCTTTCTAGAAATATGTGCTATTTCTACCACTTTTGGAGTTGAATATTTCATTTGCCAAAAAAAAAAAAACTGTTAAAAACAAAGACCATGAGGATTTATTGAGTTATGCACTTAAAAGCTTGAAATTGAAAACAAAAACAAATATTTTTTTTAGATTTGCTAGCCTAGCTGCCTTTGTAATCTTTACTTGAAAGAAAACAAAGAGTACAACTATTAACTACAGAATCCTGTCTTTATCAGCAGCTTTCTCAGGCCCCAATACCAACTGATAACAAAATGAAATAGTTGTGGTTCATTAATTACAACACGAGGTGATTGTCCTAATTACTCAATACTGCACCAGATGTTCCAGTTAAAAATGCTTACATAAAACACACCACAGCTTCAAAGTTCCTAACATCTAATTGTGTCATCTAATTCCAGCTCCAATTAATATGTGAATTAAATCGGTTTTTTTCTTCCTTCCAATATTTACATTTGCAAAAGCTCAATAATTCCAATCTCAATCTTATTTCTCAAAACAAAGAGGCCCTTGGGCCACATTGCTCACCTCATCTCGTCTTTTCTAGCTTAGTGATTCTTAATAAGATTTATAAAAATTTGCCTACATATTTCAATGTAAAAATTGAAAGCAATATTGTGGCATCACCCTACCCCTAGAATCATGATTTTAAAAATTTAGAATCTATACTTCCCTTGGATGCTACAGCATAAGTCACAGCTTTTCTGGCTCAGTGGTTCTTGAGAAGATTTATTTTTGTATTTCAATGTAAAACTTGGATTCCCTATTGTGGCCCCACCCTACCCCGTGGTTTAATGATTTGAACAATTCAGAATCTACACTATCACATAAATTTCAGCTTTTCTGGCCCAGTGGTTTTTGAGAAGATTTTTGAATGACCCCACCCTATATTTGTCTTTTCCTGATTATCTCCCCTTGCAATGTGACTTGTCCCTTCAATATAACCCCCCAGACAATTTTGTCTTTGCTGTTCTTGAGAAGATTTTTAAAGATTTTTTCTATGTATTCCAATGTTAATCTTTGATCCCAATTGATGCCCAACCCTACCTCGGGGGTCATGATTTGAACAAAATTCAATCTACACTAAGTTTCATCTTTCCTGGCCCAGTGGTTCTTGAGAAGATTTTTAAATATTTTTCCTATATATACTATGTTAAACTTTGATCCCCCATTGTGACATTACCCTACCCTGAGGAACATGATTTGAAATCAAAATGGAATCTACGCTACCTGAGGATGCTTCCACATTATTTTCATCTTTCCTAGCCAAGTGATTTTTGAGATGATTTTTAAAAAGATGCCATCAATTTTTCACTATTTCATAATTATCTCCCCTTGGAAGAGGACATGGCCCTTTATTTGAACAAACTTGAAACCCCTTTACCCAAGGATACTTTCTGGCAAGTTTGGTTGAAATTGGCCCAGTGGTTCTTGAAAAGATGAAAATGTGAAAAGTTGACAACGACGACAGACAATGGACAAATTCTGATCAGAAATAGCTCACTTAAGGATGTACAACACACCTACCCCAAAAAATTCCTGTCGTTTAATTTTCGTTAATTTTGTATATTTAGTACATGACTATATCTACTGCATATATGCACATTTTGGACAAAATCGTTCGAGTGGTTTTTGGACAGGAACTTCCAAAAGTTACTCCCCTTTAGTTGTTTACAAAGAGAGAAAATTTTTAATCAATGAACTACTTAAACCTTGATTTTCAAAAAGCCAGGTTAGATATAAATATCAAATTTCATTGGCTTATTCCTTTAACCATTTAACACAAAAACATAGTCATCTTTTTGATATACATATCATTAAAATAATTTTTAAAGACCTTAAACTGAAAAACTATGAATTATCTAAGCCTTGAAAATTGCGTATTTTTCAAATTCAAAATTTTTTTGTGAAAAAACCTGTCGTTTAATTTTAGTAAAAAACTTTCTTTAGGTAGCTGGTAGTAAAAATAATCTTCATAATTTTTTGTATAATTTTTGTACAACCAGTTTTGATTTAATAGCGGAAAATTACCCCCTCCCCCTATTCAATAAATCACGTTCCCGCGCGTCTTTCAGACGGGGGTCGATCACTTTATTATATGAATCTACAAATACACATTAAAAAAAATAAATTGGAATATTGCTTTTGTTTCAGAAATATATTAACTTACAAATTTAAAAGTTCTCATATGTAAAGCGTATTTAAATGTAGATTTTTAGGCAATTTTTGAATACCCCTATCACCCCCACCCCTTCGTTTTTTGCGTCGCAGACCACTAGCGTTTGACGAAACGTCGTTTACAGTGCAAATATACTGGTATTTCATCATTTGAATCCCGCAGGTATGAATTAGTTTTTAAATTCATGAATGCATAATAAATATTGACTACTCTTTTTATATGTATCAGGAAAAAATTACTGAAGGATTTTAGTGTTTACTCCATATATGTATGCGTTATGCGTTCCATATCACATGAAACCTGGATACGAATTCAAGTTTTGTTGAACTTGAATATGTTGATTTTTAATTTTAGTTCTTTAATTTTATTCATTAAAAAATGGTGTATGTTCAACTCTCCGTTGATATAAATGGAATAATTGTAGTTTCTTTCATGTCATTATTTCAAACGAGACAGTATGTGGCCATGGGGATACATCGACATTTGCATAGATGTACACCCCTCATGATAAATTTGTACGCATTTCTTTCAATGTCGTCACTTCTAAAGTTAAAATGAAAATTACGTATTCGTCCACATTAACTTCAAAATATCAAACATTAAACTCTTCATCTATTTCAATTTATATCAAATCACACTTTGATATTTTTTAAAATCTTATAGGCTACGTTTTGTTTTGGTTCGAGGAAATGCGAACCGACATTGTTGACAGAAAGTCAAACGATTTGCTGCAATAGGATATTCATAAATGCAGATAATTTCAGTACAAGTGAACAACTCTTTTCAATTCTATACTTACATTGTGTATAATGAGGTCTATAGTATTCAATTCTCGGATTTATCAGGTCTTGCTGTAAATGTATCTGATTCTGTGGAAAACCGTGAATAAAGGGAGGAAAATAAACATCTCCTACATTTTCAGAGTTGTTCCTCTTTGATCAGTAAGGGTCTGAGAACAATCATCGATTTTACATTGTAAAAAGGTTCTTTTTTTATTTATTGTTTTATTTAATTAAAGAAGAAAAACAATATTTATATCGTAAATGCACAAATTGTAATGAAGACCATTAATCGGAATGTTATATAGCCAATTGTACATAATGAGAATTTCGGCAATGTAAAATAAAATTTTCAGAATAAAAAAAAATGCTGCGCTTTGATCAAAAATACACTTTATTGTATATGAAATGAAATGAAATAAACATTAAGGGGTGGTATTTTATGTTTTGCTTTTTACGGAGTTTAATCGGGTTAATTAAAAAATACTTATTGATTGAGTATGGTACGCACAATCACAGCTAAGCCCCATAACGTTATCCCAATTTTCTTTCATGATTGATATACATCGGGATCGTTTTACTCGTCGTTTTGACGCTTTATTTTTGACGTTAAATTTGACGTCACGTCAAACGTTCAATTGAAATCGCAAGAGTTATCTCCCCCAGTGTGTTGTACGTCTTTAAGCCTTCAGCTCAGGTGAGCTATAAATGTTATACACTCAGATTTTTTTCTTACAGGTATAATAGTGGTCTCTTTTAAAATTTATCTGGAAAATTTATAACCTTCCAGGTCAGGTTATAGAAAATCTAAAATACAGGTAAACTTCATTATCTTGACATTGATGGAACCATCAGAAAATGTCGAGATATCCGAGGTGAGACTACACGTTCTTTATTAAACAGCACAGTAAAACCATAGACCTAAACTGAACAGACGTGTAACTACCTACACGTCTTCAATAAGACTGTAGCTTGTTTGTTTCAGCTATCCCTCTATATATTTATTAGAAAATCTAAGAAGTTATTCACAAACGTAATTTATGAAATGCTTTCTTTTCAAATCGAAATCTTCTCATTTTACTAAAAACAGTTTTCCATCCAGCATTCAATCTGCGTGCAACTAGCTCTGTCAGAACAGGATACGAAATGCGCTCTATAAACTCCAAACCGGAACGGTACAAAGTCGACCTCTGTGATACGGAAAAAAATTAATGCGTATATTTTTTAAAATTTCATTTCACTTCTTTTTTTATTTCATAATCATTCATAATTGATTTTCATTTCATTCTCAAAACAAAATTTAATTGGAATTGCGCATTAAACAAACTTAATGATGTTACACATGCATTCATATTATGGATGATGCAATAGTCGTGCATGTCGTATATTTGATTATTTCCTGTTGAATGCATTTTTATAACAATTTATATGTGAAATTGAATTCAATGTGTATAATATTCATTGTTATTCAGTTATTTTTACTTTTATTATTATTTTTTTTTTTTTTTTACAAAATGTTAAAAGTGTTGTTAGATTTCAACATGAATAAACGGTTTCACATTTTTGCAGAATCGAGATTTATCAATGGTATTACCCAAGCTAAACATTAAACAATTAACTTCTCGGTTTTGCCGAGGGGGCTTGGGATTCCTCTACAAACACATTTCTACAGAGCATTATGTAGTCAAAACATGGGGTGTGAAAGGTGTGAATTTCTGACAAAGTTGAGATACACAAAGTCGTCCATGTGTGACAAGGTACCAGCTGAAAAACAATTAGGTAAAGTCAGAAAATTGCCCCGATGTTGACATATACCAGGTAAATTTTGCTCTTGGGACTGTGAATATACGTCGAGATAAGCGGGGTAGTTGACATTACCGAGGTCGACATATCAAAGTTTTTGCATTTTATATAGAAAATAATGCTTGGACCGCTGACGGACGTCGACATATCCCAGGTTGTCGACATCTCCGATATCGAGATACTGAAGTTTACCTGTACTGTAAACTATCATGGCCAAAAAAGTTAATAAATGCCCCTTTTTAGTTGATTGCAACTAGATACCATTTAGAAATGCATTTCACTCAATATTAAAGATTGCTATATTATTAAAAGGAATAAGGGCAAGATTCCTTGCTGAGATGTATAATTTTGTTGATTAAGGAGGAAGCATGGAGCATCTTCATTTATACTGTCACTGATTTTAAATTAAACTATTCTACTTTTCCTCCTTCCTAGATTTATAAAGTAAACGTTTCCAAAAAAATATATTATGCATAAAATTTCAACATGCAAAAATTCAGTCTAAAATCCATTTTTGATTATGACTTTTCTAAATATATAGGATTACCTTAAATCTACTCTGAATCTTCAAAGATGATAAAATTTGGAATATCTATTTTTAAATGTGAATTATCACAAATTTAAAATGCTTCAACAAAACTCTAAATGCTAATCTGATATTTACACCAATTAGATTAAATGATGGTTGAAATTTTTGTCAATGGAGCATAAAAATTAGCTTTGCAAAGCTTATCTGATAACTTAGTGAAAAAATAGTTCAATAGAATTCTTTTTTTAGGTCATTTGATTAGGTTTTAAGGTCAAGTGATGTGTTTCATCTCAATCATGTTATGTTCTACAGCTGAAACAAGATACAAGCAAACACATGTTTACATGAATACACCATGTTCTTTATGAAGAAGGATTAAATCTGCATATAGCACTTTAGAGTGCCTTCAAAAACTTTATGCCAAACTGTAGCCCTATCATCCTCAAGAAAAAATCCTGATTGGAATATTGTAGCCCAGCAACCAGGATAGGTCTTTTTACATGGAATACATGAGTGAAATAGGAAAGCCCTTGAAACCAACCATTTAGAAATTATGGTCAAAAGTTAACAAAATTATATTCACAAGAAGGTCAAACTCCCATTGTAAAGGTATTAAAAGAGGTAAAAAATGTAAGTATGCATGAAAACATTTTATCATATGTAATAAACATGCTAAACATTGTCCTAGCTCCAGCCAATAGTAAACATGGGCAAATTTAAGTTTTTGCAGACAAACAGACATAGAAATGAACTGGCAAACCAACAGGAGGTATTGGGCCACAATGCTCACATGAGTCAATATGGTCTTGCTATGCTGTTCCTCATCATCAGCTTTTTTAATATGAAATATGAAGATAACAAACATTAGACTGGAAGTCCATTAAAACTGTACAAATCAGACGCAGAGCAAACAATCAGGGTGGGATCAGGTGCCATTGAAGTGGTAAACATCCCCTGCTGATCATTCATACCCTCTATGGGCTCTCTCTACTTGATCGAGAAAGTTGAACACAATTCAGTGGGTAATCATTGTGTATTTATGAAAATGAAAGTTACCTCCCATCTGTTCTACTTGTTTATTCACTAGTTTTTTGGTGAAAATAAATTTGAGAATGTTGAGCATAAATTGAGACGACTATCTTATTTGGTAAAGGAAGATAAAAAAAATATTTAGTGATTCTTTGTATTCAATTTTTTTAACTTACTTCTTGATGTTAAAATATGACATTGAATACTATAACAAGAATACCAAAACAACTGCCCCCCTTTAACAATTTTCTAAGGGCCTTAGTGGTTAAAAGGAATTTTACAGTAAAAGTTGACCAAGCAGCATGTATCCAACCAGCATGCCTATTGGCATTTCACCATATACAGTTAATTCTCGATAAACCGCCACCTTTTGTGATTTAGAAATCATGGCGGTATAACGAATTTGGCGATGAATTGAATTTTCCATCTTTTAGGAAATAAGACGTAGGGTTATCGTTCTTAGAAATACCATTTAGCGTTTCTGTTCTTATTATCACATGTACATGTATTTAAAAAACATATTTTTAAATTTGAAAATACTTCAAGTAATTTTTTTATGTACAATTTCGCTAAAACAAAATATTCAGTTATGAAATTAAGACAAGTACATGCGTATGCATGTAAATCTGCACGTCTGATATTGAAAAAAAAAAATGCGGGGTCGATCGTCGTGATATATTGCCTAAATTAGTATGTAAAATAAGTTCTTAAATAAATTCATTGTTTATAAAAGCATTGTTAATGAAACGTTCACAATTTCTGACTTATACTTATCTTTAAAGCAAATTTTGCATTGTTTTTAAAAGCAGAGATCATGAAAATAATTCGTTATCGGCGAAATTTACAACGACCGCTTTCGTGGCTAAGCCTTAATTATATGATTTTATTAAACAGAAAAACAAAATTATTCTAACAGTTCATGTTAAAATTATTGTTTACTTAATTGCATGTACCTTGACTGGCTTTGCATGCTTTACAACAGGGATAGCGTCAACCAATTAACCGTGCTTCACTGACCACATGCACCTGTGGCGGTATTATCGAGATAATTGACATTTAAAAATGGACGTTTGTTTTGAAAACAGGGTGGCGGATGGCGGTATGCGAATTTGGCGTTATAAAGAGAATTTTATATAGCAGGAAAAACGTTCTTGGGAAATCATGGCGGTATTGCGAAAATGGCGATGAATCGAATGGCGATAATTCGAGAATTGACTGTATTAAAACTCTATACTTGTAGAGTAGAAGCAATGTATATTTATGAATATAAACACATTTTTGAGAATTTTTTTTAATATATAAAAATTTAAGTGCCTAACACCAAGGAAATGCACAATGAACCCAAAGTGCACTTAATTTTTCAATAGTGGACCCTGATTGAATACAAAGCCAACCTTTTGTTAGCTTTTGAGGTTTGCTCTGGTGCTAGAATGTGTCTGGTCGGTACTTACTATACCTACACAGATATCAGACTTACCTCCCAGCTCTGACTCCTCTACATCCTCCTCCCCTCTCCTCCTCTTCATTCCCTCCAAACATTTTTGTTTGTGTTCCTCAGTCTTAAGTTTCTTCTTTTCGACATTCTCAGCTTGTTGTTTCTTGCGTAATTCTTTCAACTTTCTAAAAAAAATTTAAATACTGTAAATGCATTTTATTTTGCCTTTACAATATTTAACAGAAATTGATTTTTCAACACATTTGCATAAATCTGATTTGTCACTTTGTGAATGTGTGTTATATAAACCTATATACACAAAACATTTAGCAATGTTCTTGATTTAGCAAAGGCTGCTTTCCGCGAAAGGCACTTAAAGAATTCACAGCCAAATGTAAGACCTCGGAACATTAAAGGGGGAGGAAATAAGCACCTCCTTCAAATTTACCTGGTCTTAGAACTCATGTCAATCATCTGAAATTAAGCCTGGGATTGGATACTTTAATTTGATTGACATTTAGTTTGCTGCTGTTGTGTATATCTTGTGTACCTTGTCTGGAGATCGTACCGACCATCGAATTAACTTTCAGGCTTTTGATGCCTACCGCACGTGATAAAGAAACAATCAAATCGTTCTTTTCCTTTTTAATTCATAAAAATATGCCATAAATATAATCTATCTATCAAATAATTAAATAAATGACAAGAAAAATCATGGCTATATAACATATATTAAAAATTTAATTTTAAAAGGGAGGATTTCATATCACGATTACAATCGATAATTTTAATTTCCGTGTCAAAACATGAGTTAAAGTACATTTATTCCTCCATTAATTAACAAAATAAACCGACCTGTGTTTGAAGCTAGTATCTGACATGGAATTAAATAAAATTATTTTTTAAAACAAATATGACAACATTGTAACATTGTTCAAGCGAATTTATATTTATAAAACAAACCTGTACGTGTCGCTTTTCTTCGAGACATGGTGACGAAGTTACGGTATAATAATAAGTTTTAGAAGAGAAATTACTCTGAGTATAACATCTTGCTTTGAATTTAATGTTTGAAATTAATAATGAATCCCGAAAAAAAAAATGATGCAGATGGTTCCATTCCCGTTTCATAGCTGTCGGGGAATCAACCCCGGTCCGAAGCCCTGACTATTTTTACAGACCATGCGTTGTGGAAAAATCAAGTAGGGTTTATCTTAAAAAGATATTTATTTAGGCAATAATATTTCTACTTCAACATTTTATTCTCAAAACATCGTTTCTAAGTTTCATTGTTATTTTACGAGAGTCTGTTTTATGAATCACTTTCTTCTTTCGTTTTGCGTAGACGACGTGTAATTTGAATTACTTCCCTTTTTGTCGCCAGATTACAACGACAGATTTTGGTGCTAAATGTATTTTCGTTATACCACTTCATTAAGAAACACACTGTATATAAAAAAGTCGAATTATTAAAAATATCAATTATTTTAAAAGAAAGAAATTGAGAAGGATTCTGTCTGCAACAAAAAATGCTTTATTTCGCATTTCAATTCATGAGTTAAACATGAAAAAAACGGCCTCGGTTTACAAAGTCGTAGGAAAACGCATACAGGTAATACACTCAGGTAACATCCTGTGTATATAGGTAGTATACACAAGCCAGCGTCGTTCCCTCGGGGCTTCTCAGCCACTTCGATTAAGCTCCACCCCACACCAAACTTACCTGAGGAAAACCGTACGGTTGAAAACCTCGGCCTTTAAGTGGCAAAATTGGAAATATACAGCTTACGCCCCTTCTATCTGTTACAATTAAAACATTCAGTTATAGACAATGAAATGGGCGGGTACAATTCGACGCGGACATGGGGAAAACATCGGATTGAAATTGCAGATCGAAATTCATTTTCAATCCACCTGAGCTGTTTTCAAAGCAAAGAGTGAATGTATGATCCAAAACTCAAATATGTTTCAACTCCCAAATACATATTGTTTGAGGTTCACATTAATATGAATTTTAGCTTATAATTTTTAGAATGCGAAATATCATACAAGACAAAGATTATTTTTCAGGAAATATTTGATTCTACAAGAAGGGGGGGGGGGGGGGGGTTAAAAAATTGTCGAGTCAGGTCATGGCTTAACATGACAATATATTTTATTTCTAGGATTATAAGAGTGCATGAGTGCTATACTTATTCTTACTGAAAACTGTTGGACAACTTTATTTAAAAATCGTTCAACCCCCCCCCCCCCCAGCCCCCCCCCAACACAAAGATATACATATATTTACCAAACAGAAATGAAATATTTCTCCCTTAAATATTTATGCATTTAAAACACTGGACAAAAAAAGTCAAACTGTACCAAAATTGAAATTACTTGTCTTCTGGGTCAATCAGTAATACTAATAATGTGCCTTCTAGCGTAGCTGAGGTGGATTGAAAATGAATTTCGATCTGCAATTTCAATCCGATGTTTTCCAAACGTCCGCGTCGAATTGTACCCGCCCATTTCATTGTCTATCACTGAATGTTTTGATTGTAACAGATAGAAATGACGTACGCTGTATATTTCCAATTTTGCCAGTTAATGTTCCGCGGTCTTAACATTTATATAGTAAGTTGTTCACGCAACTTGTGTATGTTTAATTTTTTTATTTTGGGTAGAGAGAGTGTTACATCAGTTTATCTAACACTTCTTATGTGATCAAAAAATACTTATATGAAAGCAAAACAGTAATAAGGAGCTACCTCTTGGAATCCCTCAGAGCTTTCAGATCCTTGAGGTCTTTGTCAGATTTGATGACCAGTTCGTGGAACATGACTTCCCCCTGACATACGCCGTCCTCAATCTTCAGCAGCTGTAACGTCATACGGGGACCAATCTCTGTCAATCTTTTTATAAACAGAAAAATTAATTACTGAATTTAAACTAGAACTGTCCAATCGGGACAAAATACCCCCTGCTGGGTTTTTCAGAAGTAAGTTTTTGTATAATAAAGATATGTATCAAACACGAATTATAAAATTTTTCTTCCAGTGACCTTGAACTTCCCCAAATGACCTTGGGTCAAGGTCATGACACACCCTTCGGTCATGGGCAATCTTTGAGTGAAATAAGAACATACCAAGTTTATCAATAAGAAAGATATGGACGGGACACGAATTATTAAATTTTTCTTCCAGTGACCTTGAACTTCCCCACATGACCTTGGGTCAAGGTCATGACACACCCTTGGGTCATGGGTAATCTTTGTATGAAATGAAAACCTACCAAGTTTATCCTTAAGAAAGATATGGACCGGACACGAATTATTAAATTTTTCTACCAGTGACCTTGAACTTCCCCAAATGACCTTGGGTCAAGGTCATGACACACCCTTGGGTCATGGGCAATCTTTGTGTGAAATGAGAACCTACCAAGCTTATCCATAAAAGATATGTGTCAAGCATGAATTTTGAAATTTTTCTCCCAGTGACCTTGAACTTCCCCAAATGACCTTGGGTCAAGGTCATGACACACCCTTGGGTCATGGGCAATCTTTTTTTGAAATGAGAACCTACCAAGTTTATCCATAAGAAAGATATGGACCAGACACGAATTATGAAATTTTTCTTCCAGTGACCTTGAACTTCCCCAAATGACCTTGGGTCAAGGTCATGACACACCCTTAGGTTATGAGCAATCTTAATGTGGAGTAGTAGATTCTAATGTCCCTCTGTAAGAAAGATATGGACCGGACACGATTGCACAGACAGACGGACAGACAGACAGACAGACAGACAGACGGACAGACAGACAGACGGACAAGGTGATTCCTATATACCCCCCCAAACTTCGTTTGCGGGGGGTATAATTATATAGAAATAATATGACTATGGCTGTGATGTGCTATTTGATTGATTAATTAAACTTTTGTTGTCTTTTTTATTGCCAAAATTCACACTACACCTCCAAGGCATTTCCTTATTAAAAAATTTTAAACCCTGCCTAAGAAAGATCATTCAGAGTGTGTAACATGTCTCTTCATTTATTTCAGAGCCATGGAAGTAAGGTCTCATCACAATAATCTGGAAATGGTGTACATACATGTAGTTTTATTAGTCCAATACAGACCATAAAGGTTAAACCTAAGGGAATTTAAGGTTTTCTCCTTTTCTATCTGTTTGTTTGTCTGTTACATTTTTTGCTACACTCTAGCAGATATTGAGTTAATTTTAGGTATTCAATTCCATATTCATTTTAAAAGAGTTACAAATCATGTTTTATATCATTCTGCTTGAGTTTTGATAAATTGAGTTTTTGATTTCTTTTAAAAGGAAACAGTTGCATTTGTTGATAGGGGAATAGAATTGCTCAATATGTGATACTTTCAATGCAATTTGATTTTTACTGTACTCATGTCATTCACAAATTAAAAATTACCCATGTTAACATAGTGGTAAATATATGATGAGATAAATTATTACAAATCATATCACAATTCCAAAATATTTACTTTTAGAAATAATTGTTTCAGGATAAAGTGACATAAATGAAACATTTGATTTCTTGTTAGTACAAGTAGTATGATTCAATAAATTAAGTGTTTCCAATTTTCTTAGTTTATACATGAAGTCACTCAGAGTGTGTAACATGCTTCTTAACCTCATCAGAGCCATGGAAGTAAGATTTCATCACAGTGACATAAGATATCCTTCATAGTATATACCAGGGTAGTTATAGTATTATTTTACATCTAACGTGTCATGTGAAAACGCATCATTTGTTTTAATTTCTATAAAATTTATACAGGTTCTATTTCCTTTGAACTCTTTCAATTGTTAGTTTCGATTTTTAAACTGATGTTTGAAATATAAAACATTTAACTAGTTCCATCTACTAATTTGATAGTTTTTTTGTTTTTGGTTTTTTTCGTGCAACATCTGTACTCTTTTAATTAGTACTCTTAAGATCATGCCAGAAAAAAGTGGGCTCTTATTTGCTATACTAAACTATAGGGGACATATTATAACCGATGTGAGAGTTTTGTTCCGAGACAAAGATTACTCAAAAAAGACACATACTACAGTTTGGTGGTATGATAAATCATAAGAACTGAAAGATAAATTCCTTTAATACAGTGTATTCTCTTCATCTCTCACCAAAGTGAATACCATGGGCATTAGTTATTTTCATTATAGCTCCACAAAAAGTTTGGATTTTTCTTATGGATGTCATTTTAATTTCGAAGAAAAACAGATCATTCAGTGTGTGTAACATGGTTCTTCATTTTTTGTATTCAGAGCCATGGAAGTATGTTTTCATCACCATGATCTTGGGAAATATGTCCAACTATAATAACAAAGGGAAGTTAATATGTTCTATAACTTGTTCATATATATTCAGATGCAGACCATGTACAACATAAGAACATTTGAATCATATTTTTAAAATTAAGGCACCTTGTATTAATACACATTTGAAACTGTCCACGTTGCTTGTCAGAGGAGAATGTCCAAAATGAACCTGTGTGTCAATAGATATAGCCATTAAATCAATATCTGATTACTGAACATACTGTTGCATCAGTGATAATTTAATACAAACTTTTTTTTCATATATTGATAATGTTTATTTCTTGTGTTATTTCATGGCTTTAAAAAATAAAGGTCACTCAGTGTGTGTAACATGGTTCTACATTTAATTCAGAGCCATGGAAGTAAGTTGTCATCATGGTGACCTAAGTGAAGTCAGACAGTATCAGCCATTTTTAATTAGTTTTGCCACAAATATTTATCAGTGGTAAAAATTAAATTTTAAGTCAGCGAGAAATTATCCAGAGAATATAACTGATAAAATATATATCAAATCAGAATAAATTTATATACCCCCCTCCCATTATTTTTCACTTTTCTGTTAAACATTAGCAAAGTATAAAATAAAGAATATGAACATATACATTTTATACAATAATTATTATTAAGAATGTCTTTAAAACATCAATGTTTCCTAATCGTCTTTAAATTTTATTGTTAAAATGTGTAAATTTGGCTCAGAACAAAGGGCAATAACTCAAGTAAATATCAGATCAGCACAGCCAAAGGATAAAAACAGTGTTATTTGAAAAATTCTCGTTTTTTGTTATCTTTATTCATTCTTTTAAAATTGCAAGTAATTATGCATATTTATATTAATATAATCTGATGGAGGCTCAAATCCTCTTTATCATGTTAGAAATATATAAAAGTAGAGCAAGTATTTAAAATAAGATTATTTTCCTTTCTATGTCTACTGTCTAATTCAACCAATTTAGAATTCTTTAAAATATATGTCTGTAATTTTTTTTTATTTATTTACATAATTCTTACTTTGCTGTGACATAGCTCATTCAGAGTGTGTAACAAGTTTCTTCACATGTTTCAGAGCCATGGAAGTAAGCTTTCATCATAATGACTCTGTCACAGTTATAACTTTTCTAGATTTAATGTACATACACCAGTTTTGGTATTACTAAATGCACCCTGACAAATCTAAGAAATCTACTTGAAATTTAAAGTAAAACATGCTTATAATTAAATGCTTGGACTGACAGTTTTGCTTTGCTCTAAGTGTGTTTTAGTGTACATGACAACTCTCTTAAAAGCTTGTTGTACTTTTTTAGACTTGTACAACTAGAAGTTACACCAGATGACACTCTATGAATCCTTATAAAGCTGACCTTACTTTTTGGGAATTATACCATTAGATATTTACCAGATGGTACTTTTAGCAGCTTTGATGTTGCCCCTACTTTAGGGTTGTACATAATGTATCACTAAAATATTTACCTGATGGCACTTTTAGCAGCTTTGATGTTGCCCCTACTTTAGGGTTGTATCACTAGATATTTACCAGATGGTACTTCCAGCAGCTTTGATGTTGCCCCTACTATAAGGTTGTATCACTAAAATATTTACCTGATGGCACTTTTAGCAGCTTTAATGTTGCCCCTACTTCTGATGTCTTGCGGTAAGACCACTTCATTATGTTCTCCATCCAGTTCTGCTTCACTCTCTGACAGGTTACCTCCCCTTTAAATACACAATGTACATGTATTAAGAGCCTATTCCATGTCTATAAAACATATTCTAAGATATATAACATATTTTAAGATCCTTTATTTATACAAGTCCTTCAATAAAATATTTTTTATTACTTGCCAGCCAAAATGTAGTTCTTAGTGTGTGCTATACAAGCTTTTGCTTGTGGGTTAACCATTTACATATGTAGCTATATTTGTAGAGCACTGAACTGGCATGCTAGTGGTTCGACATTCAATTCCAAGTGGAGACCATACATATTTATGTTAGAGTTTATGCCCATATTAGGTGACTGATGTATTCTCTGGTGGGTGAAAGTAATTGCTCCAAAAGTTTTGGATCATAACAGATGGCACTCCAGCAGAAATTCATCTCTTTTTCTGGAGGGTGTCAAGACAAAAGTGTGTGATACGTGCCTTCATATAAACCTTGAGCTAGTGGAATAACCTTTCAAACATTAGAATGTTAAACTGGCATGCCAAAGGTACCAAGTTCAATCCCAAGCAGTTTATCTGCACTTTGACTTAATATATGTATGTTACCTGCATGGTGTAGTGGTTATTGCATTTTTTCTAGAGTTACACAGTAAGGAGTTGATCCTTATATATTGCAAGAAAGAATCCCACTGCAGGATGAGGAGACAGATTCATAACTGATAAGATCAGACTTTTTACTGGGGTCCTATATCACAGTATGTGCTGGCATAAAAAAATGATTCCTCATTTCTTAATAGCCATGAGTGCTAATTATAGGTCTAAATTTGCAGCCTTCCACTGGCAAATGCTGTGATATTAGTCAATATGAGTGAAAATTTTCAAAAAGGATATTGAACAAACATATAAACAAATAAATAAATGAATTCTAACACATTAAACAATGTTCCAGCTTGTAAAGTACATGTAAACCACAAGACAAACCCTCCTTTGCATGATCATGAACAAAAGAGTCATTAGAAATTAGTATCTGAACTAAAAGAACAGATTTATAGGTATCAGTAAAAACTATACGCAAGTACTGTTTCTGCTTACTTTGTTATAAAATCACAGACATCATTGTAGCGACTAAGGTCGGGAACTTCTGCTTTAATTAACTTCTTGACCCCTTTACTGAGCCCCACTGGTACAACCTTCACATTACTGAAATAGTCAACTGATGATGAAATTCAACATTCTATAAAAGCATATACAGTTATACTCCCTATCAACATCTCAATTATTTTAAAAATACATGTAATAAGCAGAGACAATATTCATCTAGCATTACCTTTTCTCTAGTGTATGTACTACTTTCAGCATAATTTGTACTTGTTTTAGTTACTGTGTACTTGTTTATATACTTGTTTCCTATAAAACATTTGGTCAAATACAGTAAAACACACTTCAAAGCCAACATGCTTATAATAAATGATGCTCACAGCAAATGATTTTCATTCCCTTTGAGTTTAAAATATACTGTAAACATAATGGATGTAATGAATTACGTTTGTAGGCTTAGAGTAGTAAAATGTATGTCCCTGGAACATCATTATCAGCTTGTTTTACTGTATACCCAACCCCATACCGGTAAATTAAAAGACTAAGGGTTACCATTAATACATACATTCTACATTACTTTTTGTATGAAATTTGAAATAAAATGAATATCAATATATCAAAAATGTATTTGGTTATATTTGATAAAAAAAAGATAACTCAAATGCAATGATAAATTTAATCAATTTAACCTACTAGTGTCTGAAGTCAATTGTTTTATCTTCACTGTTGTAATTCAACATCACACATCTCTTTATGTTATTCAAATTTACCTGAAACAAAACAAAATGTATGCTTTATATCTACAGATTTATTAAATTTTCATGATTTCTTACTTTATAGACTAAGTAAATTAAATTTATGCAAACTAAGAGTTCCAATTCTTAAGCTATCTTTGAGTTAGCATTTATCTATTTTTACATACTACCCTGTTTATGTTTCGATCTGTATGTTTTATCATAAGATACCCACACCTTTTAAATGTTTACTAAGTCTCGTATTTCATTATAGGTAATTCCTACCTTGTGAATTAATGTTTATATCTTATCTTCATAAGAAATAACCCTACCTTGTTAATGTTTATTGAAGGGAACATGTTCTGAAACATTGTGGACATCAACTTCAGGTGCATTTCTTCTCCACTAAAATTGTTCATCACTAATAATGGATGGTGATTGAACTGTTTGGGGTCCACATTTGGCTTTTTCAGGGAAGACACAACATCTTTACACAGTGTGTATTCTTTCACTCTGAAAGTTAATGTTGGTCCCCTTGATAATCGACACACTCGAAGGTGTACATTAATCTCTGATTTTGTATATATTAAAAAATGTGACACTCCTAAATCACCAGCTATACTGACAAAGTCTTTTAACACATTCTTCTTTCTGACCTACAAAATAATTATATGTAACAACAAAAACAATTATAGTAACTTAAATTACCACTTAAAGTTGTGGCCATGGAGTGCAACCAATATCTCAAATTAGTCAAAAGCTATTCCTATCATGAAATCTGGATACTTGCTAAGTAATTTATATCATTAATTTGTAAATTTATCTCACTACCTGATGTCAGATAATCCTTAAATAAAAATATATTAGTAACTTTATTTTGATCAGTACCCAATGTTACAAAATTATTACATAATTACCCTTGTTACTTTATCTCATTACCTGAAGTCGTGAGGCTGTGTAGGGCTCCATCACATGGCGCATGTCCTTGATAAGTTGAAGAATATTTTTACCGACATGACCTCTGTGAAACACAAAAGAATGTGGGGCTTTTCTGTAGTCTTCCTCTTGTCCCTCATTCTGCTTAGCTTTCATGGAACGAATTACTTTACTCTAAAAAAAAAAAACCAATAAAACCTGCAAAAAATATTAAAAATTCTTTCCACTTAGAGGTTTACTCGTTTAATGTGATTGGTTAGAAGATAGAAAAACAATCAACATGATCAAGATTTTCAAATTTCTAAAAAGATTTTGCTGCAGTCAGCCCAAAAGATACCAAATGAAATTTGTCCAAGGTCCGACGGCTGGCATGGTAATGAGTTGACACTGGACATGTGGATGGTTCAACCGGGGTGTGCAATATTGCAAAAATTAGTTACTGTTACTAGCTCGTCGGGTTAGTGACAGTAACAAAGTATTAAAGGATGAAATTAAAGTATTGTGCAATCGATAAAAATCGAAAATTACCTTTTTCTTGGTCATTTTAGCGAATTATCTTGTAGTGTTTACAAGCAACATTTTCAGAAATCCATCGTGCACGTGCCAGATCTAAAACGGAAATGGAGGGTTGCGTTGTCAGTGATGGATAAATCGTACATAAATGAGTCGCTTTCTTAAACCTCTGCGTCCCTCCGTCTCCATGGCTTGGTGCTAAGGTTTTTATATTTCACAGTTGTCAAAACAATCAGCACCCAAGGAATGATCCTGTCCCAGGAAATACACAAGTGGAAAAATGAAATATGAAAGCGCTAGCGCCATCCACACTGCCAACCCCGCTTTTGTGTTAAAAACATTTTCATGTACATTTGAATTGTTTGACGCCAGACGGACTTTTGAGGTTGAATAATATTCGTTATTTCCATGTTTTCCATTTGCAAAATTAACAGATCATTTTTGTAAGTGTGCAGAGACGTCGGAACCGGGTGGGGCTGGGGGAAGGGGGGGGGGGGGGGGGGCTTAGCCACCCTTTTTTTCCAAAGATAGACTTAGTATAGACTTTAAACATTGCTGCGTAGGTTTAGCCCCCCCCCCCCCCCCACTTTCCACAAACACGTATAGGTTTAAAATTGGGAAGGTGGTACATGCTGTTCGGAAAAAAATTTGGTACTGAAGTTCGAACCTATACCCCCCCCCCCCTTCCTACGAAATAGGATTTTCGTGTTTCGACAATGAACATTTCCTTTTCTTTTTTTCTGCTTGTCAAGTTTTTTTTTTGGGAGGTCTAAAAAAAATTCTTACACTTAGCCCCCCACTTTTAATTTGCTTTCGACGCCAATGGTGTGTGGGTGTGGGTTTCTACCCCGACTTACATGTACCCCGACCCCAAACTGGTCGGGGTCCACCTTTTCAACTGAGATTCCTGGATCCACCATGGCCACTGATCCATTCAAAAGTTAGTGGTCAATTAACAGTAATTAAAGTAAAGTATGTCAAACTCTAAGATAAAAGCGAAAATGCCAAGATCGTTGGTTTTCAAGGAAAGATCCGGTCACAAGGAATATACATATGGAATAAGAAAGCTCTAGCACTTAAACCGTTTAAAACTTATGGCCAAGGTTTAGTGTTTCCAAAGTAGTTAGGTCAAACTTCAAGGTCCAGATTTTAGAGCTTCGGAATAAGGAGTTGATCCTTACGTCGGGGACTAATATCCCATCGTGGGACTTGGATACTGGTACAGTGGTACTTCGGATGAGACTATATAAACGAGGTCCTGTTCGCAATAGGTACCGGTGCCTGTGGACGACTTAAAAAGATGCTTAAAGGCCGTCAGTGCCAAGTGTAGGTCTAAATTCACAGTCCTAAAACAGCAAGTGGCGACGTCTGAATACTCTTGAAAAATTCTCGAAAAAGGATGTTCATCAACAAACAAACCACGATCGAACACGTGTTTATTGGGTGTTTATGTAGACTGTTAATACTAGTATAAATCTGATTTGCTATTTTGTTTTGGAATATCTGTTTCACAGGTATTCGAATGAGCCATTTGACAGCTGTTTTTCTTTCTCAGTTTCTGGCGAAATGGACGTATCATACATTTAAACAGATTTCCCTTCTTCTTATTAAACAGATTTTTTTTACAATTTCAATGCGCTTCATTGTAACAACTATTCAAAAGTTACAGCCAAATTAATGTGCATGAATTCTCTTGAAATATTAGTAATCTTTTCTTCTCCTAGCTGCATGGGTATAACCTACTCCAGCATGCTAGAGGTTCACGGCGAGATACTTTTGATTTGACGCCGCCGAGGTATATAAGGAGCGTAGGGACGTTAACCGAGGCTCTTACTTGTAGGAGTAGGGTATAACCGAAATGCACACTTATATTGGGCAAGGGTGCTTCTTACACAATTGTGAATTTTGCCCCAGTACCAGTTTCCTTTATGAGTTACTCATCATGAGTGCTAGACTATTATTCTGTTCACACAGAGAGTTTTGTTAAATACTGATTTTGTGCAATATTTTTGAAGGATGGCAACGGTTAAAAAAGGGTTTACAGTAATTTCATCGGTATATTATGTACATGTATGTAGTCTTCCAGTGGCGGATCCAGGAATTTCGTAACGGCCGGGGGGGGGGGCGCAGTAGAAAGCAGGGGGTCTTGTGGCTTTACTGAAGCCGCCAGTGGCTCTAAGACAAGGTCTTTTAGGGGGCCTGGGATATTGGACATACAAGTTTTATAAACAAAAATTTTCAAACGGGAGGGGTGCACGCCCGGCGCGCCGGCCCTGGGTCCACCTTTGTCTTCTCCCAAAGGCCTGTCGTTGATGGCCTATGTTCTTCACGGAACGACAGGCCTAATAGTAAGTAAGTAAGTAAAGGACGGCTTCTCATGAAGTAGTTATTCCGCATAAGAACCCTCCACATGAATGATGCATGCATGGATTAGGCAATCTTGTTGAAACATGATACTTTGATAATTTATGGGTCATAATGTAATCAATGCAGTCATATACTTTAGTGAAAATTCTAGATAAGAATTTTTTACAATATATATAGAGAATCATCCTCCAGGAAATATAAAATTGTTATATACTCGTAGTTAACTTTCTAATGAAAGATTTACCATTTAGAAACTTTTTTTGTTCAATATGATCTAAATCAATTAAAAGATACCTCGTATATAAATGTTAATATTTGTTCACTACCGTGTACACCAGAGTCGATAAACTTGTAAATTTTCAAACGAACATTTTCTTTTTATTCAGACCTCAGATTTTATTAAATCCAAAATACATAATCTCATGGGTGTATACATACATTTAATCATGTTGTGAAGAGTAGAACATTTCAAATGAACAAAATTTTAAACTATAATATTAAGTATGAATGAGTAAAGCATTTATAAATCCAACATTCCATTTCTTCATCTTTGTGCAAAACATATACATGTACATATATTTTGAAGGTTATCCATTTCTTTTGTTTTTGAGCTGGACAGCAGTTGTATTAGTGTACATTGTAGCCTATATTAGTTAAGCACATTATTTCAAACCAATTTAATTCATCATACCCGGTAGTTACTATATTATTGTACTATACCCATATTCAGTGGCGTAGCATCGTTTTTGAAAGTGGGGGGCCAGGCAGAGAAAAATTTTTTTTTACTTACCTGAAAAAGTTGACAAGCAAAAAAAAAAAAAAAAAAAAAAGCAATAGTTGCCCGAAGTCGAAAATCCTATTTCGTGGGGGGGGGGGGGGGGGGGGTTAGGTAAACTTTTTTTCAGTGTCAACTACTTTTAGTACCAATTCTTATACTACATTTTCGGTACATTTCTAACAGTGGGGGGGCCAAACAGGCTTTGAATTAACATTTCCTATAGTGTAAGTAAGGTTGGGAAAAAAAGTGGGGGGGCCAGGCCCCCCCTGGCCCCCCCCCCCCCCGGATACTACGCCCCTGATATTGTTTATTCTCGTGAAAAATTGTGGCATTTAGAACATAGTGGAATATTGTTGCTTCAGCAATGCTCTGTGAATTTAATGATTCTCTTGGCATTTTATGTCGCACTCACCCAATTTTATATATTATATTTCCCGTTGATAAATCTTTTGTTTAATTTCAATCAAGTTAAGAAATTCAGTTGAACTTACTGGGACTTAAAACCTGAAAAATTAATCACATATAGTATATCGTTTAGACTATTCGAGGTACTAAGTATTTGTTTTTAAACGGCAGGTCCTTTTATTTTTTAAAAGAAATTTCTATAGAAATGCAAATTTATTTGCACATATGCTATAAAAATACCAAATGCTGGAATCGTTTGAACTGGCACAGAAAACCAATTATTTGCCTTTGATTAATAGCCTTGGTAAGTACAAATAATCATGTAGCAGTGTAAAATTTAGTAGAATTAACTTGTGTGTGCTTGTTGTTGCTCTTTTCATCGACTTATTGCATTTTATAATTAACGTTCAACTGAAGGGCCAATAGTAAGATGTTTACAATGTACATAAAAAGACTGAAAGGAGACTATAAGCCAAATAATTTGATTGATTTATGGTACCTCAACCAAATTTTAGATTTGCAGATCCTGAAAATGTTGATTTCGTGTCTCTCAAATTTTCAATTTCTGTTATAAAAAAAAATAAAGAATAACAGGGACATGAAAATAGAGACAAGTTAAGAAAGGCAACAGTATTGATTAGTGTGAATTATTAGGCTCTGTGCTTTAATATCGGACATTTTTGTTGGAATTCGCTCGACACGTCTGTGACTCGGCGATCGATTTCATGCACGAGAAAGAAGGCGGTTCGGTGTGATGTCCTTACATGTTACAGATCGGATGTGGTACTATATGCTATAGGTGTGCAATGGAGGACAAATAAGGCTGGAGCTAGACAGCAGGTCAGTATTTAGTTTAACATCAGTAGAGGGTCTCTTACAACCGACTTGGCAGTTTTCTGTTATTATCGCTTTGACATTGCCCCTTCATATTTAAGATTGCATGTTTGGATTAATTAGGTTTCTATAATTGACTAAGTTCCTACTACATGTACTATACCAAAAATAAGAAATCACATACTGCCTATAAACTTAAATTGTGGAATTTGACGGCAAGAATATTGTGAGAATGCCATATTGTATACATATCCTGTGCACGCTTGATATCTCACGTGACAGGTTGCACACGGAATATATTCCCTAAAACTTTATAAATTTGAGTGTCATGTGACAATATTCAAACGGGAAACCGACTCATCAAGATTGTCATATCTAGTATCTGTATTTGGTCTCTAAAACAATCTGCTACAGGCCGTATATAAATTTAGTGATATATTGATGGTAATTGATTGCTGCTGTTGTAAATTGGTCACTGTGGCCAGGCATATTGACTGTAAGACATTTTTAAAACGAAAAAAAAAAATTATTAGAACAGGAAAAGTGAACAGGACCATTATATAAAGAATTAATACATACATGTAATTGAATTTCAATTTTATAAAGAACTCTATTCCTGATTTTAAATCTGATTGGCTTTCAATACGTTTTTTGAATGTTTTATTGGTAAAATAAGTAAATTATCTTGTTCCAATTTGGAGCTTATCTAGGGAATATAAGAACAACAAAGCAAAGAAACCAAACAATAG
Source organism: Saccostrea cuccullata (assembly GCF_032062105.1). NCBI lineage: Eukaryota > Metazoa > Mollusca > Bivalvia > Ostreida > Ostreidae > Saccostrea > Saccostrea cuccullata. The sequence goes on along the minus strand of NW_026927684.1, from coordinate 29,982 downwards.
AAACGACAATAAAACATAAATAAGATATCACAGTATATTTCTTTCTTCTTCTATGTCATCCAAAAGACATATAATTTCAATAATCATTTTAAGAACTAATATAATATAAGACTTCATGGTGATGACAAGAATATAAAAGCTAGCTAGATTTCCTTCTTTTAAAAAAATAATTCAAATATATAGAAAATCAATTAAGGGAAAAAACGTTTTTATTTTACGATCATAATAATATAATACATTTCCATTATCAATTGTTTAAGACCAAATATAATATTCCTATTTTTATGAAAAGAAACAATTTAAGGTGAGAACTGCTTAATTGGCATGAAAAACGTAAAGGCAATAGTGGTCTCGTAATTCAAACAATCATGTGTATTGAAGGACCTTTTATATTAGGGCCCTTAGAAAAACGTAAATAATGTCGTCGATCGGAACACGATTATTAATTGATGAAAGGCTGAAGAGCAGGGATCGATATGCTTTAAGAGAGTTGATAAACGTCCGCTTAATTACATTAGTGCTACGATAATTATGGAGCGGTACTCCCTTGAGTAAAAGAAAATCCATTTATACACCTTTAATTAAGAATGGTTAAAAAAATTCTTATAAATTACATTGATAAATATGGAAAGTAGAAAAAGTTATGGAACATGACGTTCAGGATTTGGGTACACGTACTTCATTTTGCTGTATTTCTTTTTGCTATACAGCTATTATATATATATATATATACACAAGTATAAATTTGGCTGTTGTTGTACCTTTATCATATACGAATGAAGTAAACATATCCAGGCGTATCAGTTTTTCATCTCCTTTATCTTAAATTAAATATTTTGAATAAATATTTGAAAAAAAATTGATAAACAACATCTAGACGTACATGTACATATTTTTTCTTTCAATCAAAACTTGCATGTTTAATGCATTACAATGTTATTCATAAGAATTTTGTGAAATTATAACACACAAAGTGGGTATATTCTGTGTATACCTGATCGTTGAGCGCGCCAATAAAAGAAGAACAATAGGCCCAGGGGCCACATCGCTCACCTGAGTACTGGGTAGGAAAACAAAAATCAGTATCGTTTCAAAAAGCTTAAATGCAAAAGTGGACACGACATACCCTTAACAGGGAGAGGGAATATGATTTGAACAAAATTGAATCTACACTAAGCATGGGTACATATTTTTTTTTTGACTGACTGAATTTTTCCTACGAGTTTGAACTTTAATTCATTATGGCCCGGCAACGGACAAATTGATTGTGCATCTTTCTATACGCCTTTAGTATTGCACAACTCCCTGTTGATCTTGCTATTAAGTCAGTAGACAGGCGTACCGGTGTTTCCTGATCCTAGATGCTCTGGCCTTTAATTCATGTCACTAGTTTCCTGACAATGAAGATGTCTGTCGGGCCGTCTTCCAGTACTCTATAGATGCTGATGACAAGGCTTCAGGAACTTGGACATTAATAGGGGAAACGAGATTTATTAGAGACATGGAATCCTTGAATTATTGACGAATGTAACAAGTTAATGAAGACATTCAGATATATGATTATGACATTATGTTCACCATTGTTGTTGTTTATTGTTGACTTTTTTGATGCAAGAATATTAAAATCCAATATTGGTTTAAAAAGAATGAGGTGTATAAGAAATTGATATATTTTCCAGCATACTTATAGATATGAGTAATAGTCAAAATTTTTCAAATATGGCGTGGGAGTGGGGAATACTTATTATACAGTGTGAAATACTCTTATGGAAGCTTAAGGTAGAGGTTAAAGATTTTCAAGTCCAGGTCCAACTCCAAAGTCAGAGGTTCAAAAATGCTAGTATTCAAAGAAAGGCTTTGTCCCAAGAAAAAATTCATTCAGAAAAATGGCAAAAGTCTTTCATGCTCTGAGGTTAAGCATTGGAAAATATTGGTGCCAAGGGAGGGGTTTTGATAGATGAAACATATGGAGATAAAGAACAGTATTCAAGATCAAAAGTCCATTAAACAATACAAAATAGGAGCAGAGTAAACACGGACTTCCAAAACATCGGAGGTGGGATCAGGTGCCATGGAGGAGTGAGCACATCCCCTGCCGACCGGTCACACTCGCCGTGTGCTCCTTGTCATGATCGGGAAATAAATGAAAAATCTGTCGTATAATTTGTATATATAATGGACTAACAATTAGTATGAAAAACGTCAGTCAGCATTTGACTCAGTGATAAATTGTATTTGCTGACAGGGTCATTGTATCGACAAAAGAACTTACGAAATGATGAGTTTAAACGAGACTGCTGAAATTCCTGTTTCATCAACTTGTTTGTCAACAATTTACCTCGTTTTAGAAATTGCTCACGCATACCCTTGCAAATCGAATCAACTGAGATATATTAACACCGTATGCAGGTGACTAGGGAATATATATCAAGTGAAATATGAAAGTTATATAATCAACTATTCACAGGTTATAGACAATTTTTTTTTTACAAATTAATGTAAGTAAAACTCTTAGGTCTATATATTAGTACTATTAGTATTGTATGAACGAAAAGTCATGTCACACGGTATACTCAGATAATTTTATACATGCATGAAATCCCTAGCACCAACCATTTAAAAGTTAATGTCAAGGTTATGGGTTTTACGGTCAAACGGATTAACAGACATGCAGACAGACGGATCTTCGATTACGTGGTCTTGCAATAATTTTCAGGAAAATAGCATGATCGATATTCTAAAATAAAAAAAAATTATGGATGATTATTTTTCTTCTACATAGTCGGTAGAGCGCTCGCTCCGTGTCGTGAGTTCGAATCTCGGCCGCGACTGACCGACGTCTGTAAAAATGGATAGAAACTATTCCTTCACCATGCGCTCAGCACTTTGAAATGAAAGTTGCGGGTTTTCAGACGAGACCTTAAAAATCGAAGTCCCATTTTAAGGCAGGCGTGTTCAAAAAAACTCTGGGGAAACAGGGTCAAAACTTGTCAAAAGACTAAATTATTTAATGGCCAATACCTTTTCCAGAAATCAAACTTTGATGGACAAAACCCTTTTCTTTTGTTTTGAACCGGAAGGTGTATCTGCAGACTCTCAAAGCCGTTATGTTAGATATGACGTCAAGAAAATGACAAATGAAGAAAAATTTTACTGATTTCGATAGCAAATGAATGGTATGGTTTACGTCAGAACTTTAAATATAGAATTCAAAGAGCAGAGGTCTTCTCAGACTTGACTTTTTCTTATGTTGGGGAATTAGGATGTCAATACAATATGCTGGTATTTTATCTTAGCAAATTTGCGTTCTGTAAGTACTATGAATGTTAAAATTGTATCGCCAAAGGCCAAAATTGCCAATTTCATTCTTTCAATCTACATGTATTTTGGAAATGTTCAAAACTGACATTTATGGGGATAGAAATATGTCTCTGTTGTATTATTTATATGCAATCATCCCTGTTAGGTGTCAGACTTCAAAATCACCATACCAGGACAAAGGCGGAGGCACGATAGGGAGTCCAGTTGTACCTTTACATTGACATTTATACGGAAAAACATCTGCTGACAGCTGCATATTATATGAGTTATTGCATACAAACAAGACAACATTAAACATACATTAATTGATCTGAATCTGAATCCTTCATTTATGCTAATAAATGTAAGTTTTTCATATACAGCCTTCAAATGAAATACTAGGTACCTCAATAATCAACTCAAATGTTCAAAATCACATAATTGTGTATTCATATCAAAATCACTTTATTGTTAATCTAAAAACCATATCATATCCAATACGCAATATGTTCGACAGTCTTCTCCTGCAACAAGATACCGGGTATACCTGCAAATGTGAGATTCCACAATACACACACACAGAGAGAGAGAGAGAGAGAGAGATAGGTGTCTTTTTAACCGATTTTGAACTAAATGAGTCAATTGTTCCTACAGAAGATGCTCTTGTTCACATTTTTTTAGTTCATGGATTCTAAGAATATAGAAAAAATATTATTAGAAAACTCATTTTGGGTTTTTTTTGCTGATGTAAATATATCGCTAATCCAATTACAATCTTCATATAGCTCTGGTGACATAATACAGTGTTAAAAGAACTGAGGAAAAAAAGAAATGAATTCATCAACGTGATTCCATTAGTGATTGCATTTCCGACTTTGATTGCTACTTGAATGCACAATCAGAAAACCTATATGCACTTTCACTTCGTCGGTCTTTTTGCTTTGGATGTTAAATTTTGAAGTTAACTAGCCTCTATGAATATTTTATCTTCATTAATCACGCTATCCACTCATTTTATAATCTTACCAAGCCAAGTTAATTTCCCTATAACCATCATTAGCGGCAAAAATGTAGAACAACTTCCTGTGCTCTCCGAAAGACTTGCCGTAAAACTTGTCTCGGTCATTCCATTTAGATGGAGATTGGTTCAGCCCGGCTATTAGATTCGGCAAGATTGTGAGGAACGGAGAAACGCAACAAAAATCTTTTTGGTTGTCTTGTTGAATTGACATATGTGAATCGATTGGAGGGGTAATAAGAATGTTATTGTAATCTGGCCTCTATTTTCAGATTGGCGCTAGATGTATTGGGTTGATGGTCAAAGATCTTGCCTGGTCGGAATTTATTGTATGATGCCATGATCAACATTTGCGGAATTTCCTGTCGTTGGAAACCATCAGACGTCACTGTGACGATTCTCGTCTTCCATGTCGTTATTGTCTTTGTACAACTGTCTGATGCAAATACTGTGGCGTCCAACGCATCTTCGGAAAACACCATAGGTCAGTTATATGTACATGTACTTAATATAGAATATGTTATTCTTAACATTGTATGCATGACATCAAAACATGTTAAAACAGTCCTACACATTCGTAAAGAAAAAAAATAGGGTTACGCAATATGTATTTATTAATAGCAATTTGTAAATCTTTATCATCATGAAGTTGAATTTATCCTCTGATAACATCCAAAGTTACCAATCTTCTTTCTTTATTGTTACTTTAGAACATCAGAACACTCTTCTAGAACATAACGAAAACGAAATTGATTAAAACATTTTTTTGGTCAGAAGCCCCCAAATTAGATACAATAATTTTCATTTTTAGCTCTACTGGTCAGAGACCAGAAGAGCTTATGCGATAGTAATGCGTCCGGCGTCTGTCCGTCTGTCTGTCTAGCTGTCTGTCTGTCCGTCCGTCTGTCTGTAAACAATTTTTCAAAATGCTACTCCTCCTACAGTTTTGGTCTGATTTCAATATAACTTGGTACATAAGTAGACTACACTAAGATACATAATTCTCTGTATCCGTTTTTGAATTTCGATGAACGGTGATGCCGTGCTTACTGAAATTAGAAATTTTTGTAAAATACTTTCAAAAATCTACTCCTCCTACAGTTATGGTCTGTTTTCAATATAACTTGGCACATAAGTAGACTACACTAAGATACATAATTCTCTGTATCCGTTTTTGATTTTGATGAACGGTGTTGCCTTTGTTTTTCAAAATAGAAATTTCTGTAAAATTCTTTCAAAATGCTACGTCTCCCACAGTTTTGGTCTTGTTACAATATAACTTGGCACACAAGTAGACTACACTAAGATACATAATTCTGTGTATCGGTTTTTGATTTCGATGAACGGTGTTGCCGTGGTTACTAAAAATAGAAATTTCTGTAAAATTCTTTCAAGATGCTACGTCTCCAACAGTTTTGGTCTGATTTTAATATAACTTGGCACACAAGTAGACTACATTAAGATACATAATTCTGTTTATCAGTTTTTGATTTCGATGAACGGTGTTGCCGTGGTTACAAAAAATAGAAATTTCTGTGAAATTCTTTCAAAATGCAACTCGTCCTACAGTTTTGGTCTGATTTCAATATAACTTGGCACACAAGTAGAATACACTAAGATACACAATTCTGCTTGTCTGTTTTTGACTTGGATGAACATTATTGCCTTGGTCACTAAAAATAGAAATTCCTGTTAAATACCCTAAAAATACTACTTCAAATATTGTTTTAGTGTGATTATAATATAATTGGCATGCAAGTAGACTACACTAAGAACATTAACAGACCTAATCAAGGATCATTATTCTATTTATTGCTGTTGTATAGTTTCAATTCCCAACTGCTTAAGTATTTTTATCTTCCTTTGCTATAAGTACAAAACCAGTAGAGCTTCGGTCTCGACAGAGACTTCTGGTTCTTAAGAAAAATCTTGTTAAGATTCAAATACATTTACTATCGTTATCAAATTTTCTTAGTGTTTTAAATAAAAATTATTAGGAAAGTTTCGAAGTATTTGGGTTTTGAATCGACTCTCAAAACATACGAGGGGTGATCAAAAAGTTCGCGAACTAATTGAATAACTTTCATAAAAGAAAGAATATTTGGTATCAATGTTAATTATATTTTAAATTAATCCTCTCCAATTTTAATGCACAGCAACCACCGTTTTGCGCATGCGCGAAGCAAGTGATATTGGCAGTCACGTGACCCCTTCCGTAGCGTTCTGTCACAAAAGTTGAAAGATTTTTCTGAGTTATCTAACATGTTTAAAATCTAAAGTAAACGATATCTTAGGTATTTGATAATTATATCATTGTTCAAATATTCAACTATTTTTTTAAGTGTAAATTGGAAGTCTTTGATAGCAAATTGCTTAATTAAAAACACATATCTTTTCAAACTTGCTTTCACTGGGCAAGATGACAAGTATCATTTTTAACCATCTGCCTTCCTTCACTAAAATGATCAATCCAATCATTAATTGAATTTATAGGAACTTATTTATCTTAATAAACCGTGTACAAATTATTATATGATACTGTAGAGGGATTTCTAAGATATACAATAAATTGTACAGTCGTTTGTTGAACTAGTTCGACTGAGACAACCATTTTTCGTCAGAAGTGACCTACATAGTGACGTCACAAACAAGGAGAAAAACTTTATTCAGCATATGCTATTTATAGACCTTGTGTATGCTATGTGTGTACCGAATTTCATTCTAATCTGAATTGTGGTTTTGTAGATATAGAGATAGTTCGTGAACTTTCTGATCACCCCTCGTATTATAAGAACAATTTGATAAATATTAATTCGACACATTTAACTTAAAATATTTAATTTTTTAAAAATATTGTCAAAAAACGGCATAATTAACATGAACGAAAATTTGGTCAATTAATATGCATGTCCTTTTTATGTGTTCTTTACACACGAAATTTAGAACAGATGCATAAAAACCTTGTGAAAATCATCCTGAAAATGATAATGAATTTAAGTGTAATCCATGTGTTTGAATGCTTATTGCATGTAATTATTGCAGTATGTGTTTCAAATAATCTGCATTTTTTTGCAGTTTTCAGAGTGTGAAGTCAAAAATATCTAAGAGATTTTCTAAGAAAACCCTCTATTATAATACTTTTGTTAAGTGGACAGTCTAAGTCATGCCGCATTTTTATAGTAAAAGGCTACATATGACCATTTATCTGATACCAGTTTTCTCTCTACACGTCTACATGTAAGCTCATAGTGATAAAATCATTCACATTTCACAAAAGAATTCTACGACAAAAAATATGGTAATTTTAAAAGCAAACGAATTTGGAATTTGAAAAATACTTAAGAACAAGTTTTAAAAATTTGCAAATGTGTAGGAGTGTTTGAAATCTTTGAAGCTGATTGTGCATTTTTATCTTTCCATTAAAAAAAGACATTACTCTGACGGAGAAGTGCCACCCTTCTTACTACACAAGACCTAAATGTCTAAATCACACGGATGGGTACGGGTGCGAATGCGGCCCAGGTTTCCACTGGAACACTGAAATGTGCATGTGTAAGTACTGCAAGTACTGTATATTCCTATAGAAAAGTTATAAATTAAAAAGTTTTATTTATTATTTGAAGTAAAAAAAAGTGAAGATTACAACAAAGGTTCAGTTGTTTATCATAGAATAGGTTGAAAAGCAGCATTCATTACTTGATTTATTATTGATAAGTTTTTAAAGGAAATATTACTAATGAAATTAGAAATGCGACTTATCATTTCATCTATAGAAATTTGTAACTTAATTATGTATGAAATCATTTGATTACTTTCTCCCGAAATTTGTTCAGAGTAAACACCAAAACAATAAAACAAGCTGCCACTATGAAAGACATAATTGATTACTTAGTATGAAGTTTGCATCCCCAGTCGGGGACCTTACGTCTCGACAATAGTTGGGTGATGAAGATCTTTCCAAATTCATCAAGGATTCCAAATTTTCTCTTTCATATCCCTCGCCAATATTGTTTGTTCTAAATTAATACTCTCTATAAGGTTACTTAGATAAGGAAATTGGATAAACTAATTTAGCGTTCGGTAATTAGAGACTGTGATCTGTTACAGCGTCAGCCATTGATTCGCGTCTAGAGTTCTCGGCGAAGGAACCGGTTCGCTACACATTATTATTGGATAAGGCTTTTCCAAAACTTCCCAAATTTACAATTGGATTCTGGATCCGGCTTAGAAAGCACGAAAATGAGTCAGCAAGCACAATCATGTCCTACAAACATGGCAAGAAAGGAGAGGTGTTCCGACTGTTTGTCGATAACTCGGCACACGATCTGTTGGTTTTCACCATTTGGGAAACAACTGTTCGAACAAACATCAGACTTGGATACGAGAGTTGGTATCATGTGTTCTGGATATGGGAGTCAAAATGTAAGAAAACTACAGGAGAATCCATGAATTTTTTTTTCTTTGTATTTTGCAATCACATACACTGTAATCCATATCTGTGATTGATCTTATGGCGGGTGGAAAACAATACAGTTAAAACTCGAGGAGTAATAATATGAACGTAAGATTTTGACATACAATGCTTTCAATGTCGTCAAAAGTCATTCATTGCATTTATTCGGAGCATAAAAATAAGTAAGGTAGTACCTGAAATGCTTTTGAAAACCAATGAACGTTAATGAATTCAAAAGTTTGAACAGTCGAATTTTTCGTTGGTGCGTAAACACGTAACAGCGTCAGTCTCATGTTTATAGAATAAGCTTATACATGATTGGTACACAATAATATCAAGTACTAAACTTTGTACAATGAATAAAAAATTTCAAATTCTAAATGACAAATATAGATATTAGAACAATAAATATATGATTACAAAATTACGATAAAACTCATTGTCCAAGGTTTGTTGATATCAACATTTTTGGTTCTCCGTTTGTAAATTTTTAATAATTAGATGGATCGTGGAAAGTCTTCGTAAACAACACAAAGAAGGAGGAGGGATCTGATCCATCTTTAGCCCTCTCTATCCCAAGGGACGGGGACTTTGTAGTGGGACAGTCCCCCAGGGAAAAGTTCCTCTCTTCAACACTCAAGATGCCTTTGTTGGCGACATCGCTCATCTAAACATCTGGAACCAGGTTTTGGATACCCGATTGATGACATCTATTTTTACTTCTTGTATATTTATGTACTGTGGAAATGCCGTCCAATGGGCCGACCTAAGGAGTGGTACTCGAGGCCCAATGAAAATGAGATGGCCGTCCAATATTGTATGTAAGTTCTGCTTCTGACACTTATTAAGGACGTTAATACAAACACTCTTTTAATCTTCATTACAATAATTTATTATGTATATTTTTTCAGCCGTCGTATTAAAGGAGAATAAACCATGCAATACAAAACTTGAAAAAGCAATCACATGTAACAAGTATTGTAGTGACGTTATTGGTAAGTACGTACACACAAACGAAATAAACATCAACACTAGTAATTTTGAAATCATGAATGTACATGTATGTAATTATTGCATCCCTTAGAAAATGTTTGATTCACTTGCAAGTAAATAAAATGTACAAAAGAAGGACAATTTGTTCATAGGAGCTCAATGCAACATGGAAACAGTGGAGAACATGGTATGGGCGCGAACTCCTGCCATAACAAATGCCACCGTACCTTGTCCAGGGCAAGAAGAAAACAAAGCCAGGAACGAAACATACGGTAGTAAAGTCTGAATCTCTGCTGTTAAAATTAATACATGGATACACTTAACTATTGTTATAAGAGGAGCTAGACCGTATAAACAGAATATTACTGTCATACTTCAAATCTAAAGTCTTTTTGTCCCTGCATGTATCTCTACTACGTAAAAAGCTGTGTTTTGCGATACTCCAAAGTCCTTATAAATGAATGTTTTCCCCAAAGAAACCAAATGAAAATTCTGTTTTGTGATTTTGAATCTGTTAGCATTGCTCAATTTTTCAGATTCGGCTTCCAGAACATGCTACAGAACATCCCAGAACGAGGGTATATGGGGGAAACCTTACATTGATGAATGTATCTCTGAAGATCTTCTTGATATGAAGCATGAGGTATGCAAATTACCAAAACCATAGAAAATGGCATTTGACACAATATTGTACACAATATATACTATACTAGATTAAATCCAAGTTGGTCAGTAAAGGTGCAATTATTTTCAATAAATTTAAATGGACTTTATTTCCATACAAAATAGTTTACCAAACAAAATATAGAAAAATATTTGTCATACGCGGAAAAGTAGGAAATTTCTCAAGGATTTATCCAAAAGTTGTTTAAATGTTACATTTTCAAATATACTTCAATTTGCTAGTCTTCTCTTAGAAGCTAAGATAAAAGGTGAAAGATGAAATGTTTCAAACTTACTCTTTGACCTCATGCTTAACAGGTGATATTTTCCTGAATTTTTTTTTAAAAATGATAACAGATTTTGGGAATGTCCAGCTCTTCAGTTGTTGATGCTACGTGGATAAATGACTTTGCCTCAGTGCTGTTGAACCATACATCTACCAATTTTTATACCAATCCTATAGATGTCGCTACTGTCATTGATTTGTTAAAGATGATAGTGAAGCTTCAGGCCAAAGCAATTTCCGTCGACGTCCAAACGTCGGAAAAAGGATTTGAAGAATTTAAGAAAGCAAACATAGCTACTCCGACTCAAGAAGACATTCAAGATCTTATAAAGGTTGTCTGTTTTCTTTGTAAATGTATATACGCTAAAACAATACGATTTTCAGCTCTACAGGTCAGAGACCAGCAGAGTTTGTGTGATAGTAAGGCATCTGTCGACAGCTTGTAAAACTGAAATCAAATATTACCCCTCCTACTTTCATTAGAACTTTACAAACAATTAAACTACACTAATTTATTATTAGTAATGTAAATGGATTTTTGATTTTGATAAGCGATGTTAACTTGATTGTTGAAAATATAAGTTTCTATGAATTCCTTCCAAAATCTACGCCTTCCACAAATTTGTTCCGATTTCAATAACTTGGAACATAAATGTAATAGACTACACAAAAATATACAATTTTATGTATCAATGTCCGTGTTGCCTTGGCTACTAGACATAAAAAAAATCTTTCAGAATGTTACTCCTTCTAGAGTTGAGGTCTTATTCCAGGAAACATAATACTCACAAGACATAGCATCCAGGAGGATGCGTTTTTTTTAATATCAGTTTTGATTTGACAAAATTTTTGAGATAGTTATTGAAAAATAACAATTTCTCTTAAATCCTTTCAAAATGCTACCCCTTCTTTAGTTTTGGCTACATAAAAATTATTCTTTAACACGCATTCTCTGTAAGCACCAAAAAATCTTGGAAACGACATGTCTCGGATTTTGATGAAATTTTCAACATAGGTGTGTCTTGGTACAAAACTAGTAAATATGGTGTCGGAAGTTCCACACGTGCACTTGGTTGCCATGGAGACGGATCCATTGAATTCGGCCATGTTTGGCCCATTTTGTCTAAATGAAAACGTGAAAATTGAGGAAATGTAAATGAATATTTCTTGGTTTCTAATACACTCTAACAAAAATCATTGGATCATATGATAACATGACATCTTAAGGTACACAGGGCATATAATCGTTTATTCTAGAAATATTCCTCCTGTAAGAAAAAGGTCATGCAAAATTACATGGTTTCCAAAAATTTGAAAAATGGGGAAATTGTAATTTTTTGAGATCTTTGAGGCTAAATAAGAAAAATTGTCCGCGGAAATTTTCCAAATCTTATATGTGTTATTATACTTGGGAATAAGTAGTGTCATTTCATGAAAAAACATAAGTGGGTTTTTGCTCCTATTTTTAGTAACATGCATCTATAAATAGATATATTTTAGAAAAATGTGAAAAATCAAATTTTGGCAAAGTTTAAATTGTCATTACTGCATAATTAGAACGTATGTTGTAAAATTTAAAATTTTAATGACAAGAGCTGGACACTACTAGCTGGTATGGACAACGGTTGAGGGGAATTCTTATTTCTATTTTTAGTAACAGGTGGCTAAATATAGATACGTCTCTGAATATTAGAAAAAATGGCATTTTTTTTCTAATTGGAAGCTTCATATAAAAAGTCCTAACAAATATAAAGCTTTCTACAATATGCTTTCAGAATGTACATGTGTTTGTTCAAAAATTGCTACAATATTGAGGATGGACTCTTGTCTCATTTAATGGCAACAATGGTCTAAAAATAGATTACTCGAATAATTGAGAAAATGTAGATTATCGCACCTTTTTACGCAATTTTTAGATGTAGTTGCTGCATAATTAGGAAATATTGTGTAAAATTTTAGATGTAAATGACAGGATCTGGATACCACTAGCAGGTATGGAAAATTGATGAGGGGAATTCCCATTTCTTTTTTTAGTATCAGGTGGCTAAATATAGAGATGTCTCTGAATATTAGGAAAAATGACATTTTTGTTCTAATTGGAAGCTTCATATAAAAAGTCCTAACAAATATAAAGCTTTCTACAATATGCTTTCAGAATGTACATGTGTTTGTTCAAAAATTGCTACAATATTGAGAATGGACTCTTGTCTCATTTAATGGCAACAATGGTTTAAAAATAGATTACTCGAATAATTGAGAAAATGTAGATTGTTGCAACTTTTCAAGCACATTTTAGATGCAATTGCTGCATAATTAGGAAATATTTTGTAAAATTTGAGTTGTTAATGACAAGATCTGGACACCACTAGCTGGCCAGGTATGAATAATGGTTGAGGGGAATTCCCATTTCTATTTTTAGTATCAGGTGGCTAAATATAGAGATGTCTCTGAATATTAGAAAAAATGACATTTTTGTTGTAATTGGAAGCTTCATATTAAAAATCCTTACAAATATAAAGCTTTCGACAATATGCTTTCAGAATGCACATGTTTGTACAATAATGCTACAATATTGAGGATGGACTCTTGCTTCATTTTATAGCAACAATGGTCTAAACATAGATTACTCGAATAATTCAGAAAATGTAGATTATTGCGCCTTTTTGGGCACTTTATAGATGCCATTGCTGCTTAATTAGGAAGTATATTGTAAAATTTGAGATGTTAATGACAAAAGCTGGACACCATTAGTCGGTGTGGACAATAGTTGTGGGGGTTTCCCAATTCTATTTTTAGTATCAAATGGCGAAATATAGATTTGTCTCTAGATATTGGGGAAAAATGGCAGTTTTTTGCTAATTTGAGTCTTCCTAGAAAATGTCTTAAATATAAAGCTTTCTACAATATGCCTTCGAAATGAACACTTGTTTGTACAGGAATTGCTACAATATTAAGGATTGACCCTTTTTTTTTATATCAACAATGGTCTAAAAAGATTCCTAGAATAATCGAAAAAATATGAGTTATTGTACCTTTTCAGGCAATGTTGGAAAGAAAAATCAATGTTATACCGTTAGTGTGGAAATTTTTGCTGTAGATAAATTTTTAGCAAATTTGCGAGTTCATTGCATTTGCAAAAATATTTTTCTTAAAAATAAATAACAAATAAGAAAATGTTAACAAAGCAGTGGTTATTCGCAAAATTTTGATACGTAAAAATTAATAAGCTCCAATTTGACCTGAATTCGCAAAATAAAAACGACGTAAAAATTTCCAGATTTACAGTAGACGTTGTGTGACTGACAAATAATTCCAATCTATTTAGTCAAATGCACACTATCTGAACGTGGGGCTCTCTTTTCTATTTATAGCACATCCACTTATATGTAGCAACTTCTCAGCAGAAGAAGAAAAATGACAAAGGATTAAAGGAGCTTCATTGATAACATATTTACGAAATATTATACAATTATAGCCTTTTGATGAGGTCAATCCCTCGATATATAGACCTTAGAGAAAGCATATCGACCGAGCACGAAGTGCGAGGTCGATATGTTTTCTCTAAGGTCTATATATTGAGGGATTGTACCGAATCAAAAGGCTACAATTGTTTTATTATATTTTATCAGTTAATAAGAAATGTCTTAAAATCCTTCTTTCTAATACTCAGTACCTTCTCATACAAGGCATTGTTATGTCATTGCATTATGACGTCACAGTAATGAAAACCAGCTACAGTATCTGTTTTTAGAAACATCCAGTCTATAAAGACTATTGTGACGTCAGCACTATTGTTGCTTCACAGAAGAACGTTTCCAATTTTAGAAACAACAGGTATATAAATTTTTAAAATAGAAACATCGAGTTTATAACACTTTTTATACTTGATCATGTGATCAGATAGTTGGAACAATACAAAAAATAATAAACTGCTGTATTCAACATGTTCAATATGTCATGAGTATAATAAAGTTTTCAAAGTAACAAGCAAATTCAAAGAATTGTGGTCCCCCGCTTTCGTTGTCTTTGTGGGTGAGATGTTATTTTTTATGACATATTGTGTCTAATATGAACACCTTATCATATGTCATTTATTTAGAAATTATCATTGAAGTTAATTGTTTTGAAGGATGAAAACCCTAATCCTGACCGTTAAAAACTTATGGCCAAAGTTAATGGTTTTTTAAAAGTAGATCAACTCCAAGGTCAAGATCAAAGGGTCAAAGTTGCTAATATCCAATGAAAGGTCTTCTAACAAGGATTACATATATGAAGTATGAAAGTCCTAGCCCTTATCGTTCAAAAGTTATGGTCTTTTAAGGTTAAAATTTTTGCATAAGTATGTAAATCTTTAAGGTCAAGGTCAAAAGCCTCTAAGGTCAAAGTTGTTGATATCCAATTAAAGGTTCCTGCCACAAAGAATATGTATGTGAAATATGAGAGTCCTAGTATCTATCGTTCAAAAGTTGTGACCAAAGTTAAAGTTTCTTAAAAGTAGTTAAAACTCCAATGTCAAGGTCAAAGGGTGAAAGTTGTTGGTATCCAATGAAAGGTCTTCTCTCAAGGATTACATATTTGAAGTACGAAAGCCCTAGCTCTCACCGTTCAGAAGTTATGGTCAAGGTTAAAGTTTATACATAAGTACGTAAATCTCAAAGGTCAAGGTCAAAAGATAAAGGTTGTTGGTATCCAATGAAAGGTCTTGCCACAAGGAATACATATTTGAAATATAAAAGTCCTAGTAGCTACTGTTTAAAAGTTGTGACTAAGGTTAAAGTTTAAAAAGTAGTTAAAACTCCAAGGTCAAGGTCAAAGGGTAAAAGTTGTTCGTATCCAATGGAAGGTCTTTTCACAAGGATTACATATGTGAAGTACAAAAGCCTTAGTCCTTACCGTTCAAAAGTTATGGTCAAGGTTAAAGTTTTTTCATAAGTACGTGAAACTCCATGGTCAAGCTCAAAAGGTCAAGGTTGTTGGTATCTAATGAAAGGCCTTGCCACAAAGAATACATATGTGAAATATGAAAGTCCTAGTATCTACCATTCAAAAGTTATGGTCAAAGTAAAAGTTTGGAATTTTTGTGTAAAAGTGGGTTAAACTCCAAGGTCAAGGTCAAAAGGTCAAATTTGGTGGTACCCAAAGAAAGGTCTTGTCACAAGAAATACACATGTATAATATGAAAGTCATAGCTTTACTAAATCAAAAGTTATGGGCAAGGATAAAGTTTTTGTGACGGACAGACTGACGGACAGACGAATGAGATTTATTGTCCCCTCGCTTTCGCGAAAGCGGGGGACAAAATAATCATGTGACTGATAAGTATAAACTATATGTAATATCGGTAGTTACCGTTAACTAACAAGCATAAAAACAATGATGATATTCAGTTCCTATTATATTTGAAATATGCGAAATCAATGAGGACTTCCAGTTATATTTATAAAAACAAAGAACAAGGTACAGTTTCAATACAAAATATTTAAAGCTCTATATTTTTCTAATATATGAAAGTGATATAGGAAATCAAAATTCACTCTTTCTGAATCATAAGAATTCCCTGCAGTAAAAATACACAAATCGTTTTTCTTGTATGACCTCCTAAATGCTAATTGTGACGTCATTAACTTGTGTATTTTCCCGTATTTTCTTAAAAAGTTGCAGAATACATCAATTTTCACTGGAATATTTTCTTTCAGAAGACATACTCTGCCACTCTCGCCCAGAGAGATTTTTAGATAACTGATATGTAATTTTTCATAGCAGTTTACATAATCCAAAAATTAAAGAGGGCGACGGTGGCTAAAGGAAAATCAGCACAGAAATGAGTCATTTTAAGGCTTTTCTGCATTAAACCTTAAAAGTGTACCAAATTAATGACGTCATATATCCTGAACGACCCCCCTTATTGTCATATTCTTTAATGATCTATCATATTCATCTACTCAATGATTGTTAAAGCCAATTTCAAATCTTTTTAAGAACATTAAATCTTTAGGGGACAATAAAGCTCAAACCGTACCTTCTTTTTGACAAAAAATGACAAATGGTTCTTGAAATATGGTGACTATCAAAAAAAAAAAAATGCCGACCACAGAAACTGCCATATAGAATACGCTCTTTGAGTCTTCGTCTATAAAAATTAAAAGTTTTTGGACAAAATAAACTTGTAGATGAAAATACAGGTACATTGTAAAAGACTAGAATTAGGACAATCAGGAATTATTTTACAGAACAATTGAAAAGATTTTTAAAGTTTTCCTATAAATGGCCTAAATATCTATATTTCGCCACGTGATACTAAAAATAGTAATAGGAACCCCCCTCAACCTTTGTCCACACTAGCTAGTTGTGGCCAGCTACTGTCATTAACATCTCAAATTTTACAATATACTTCCTAATTATGCAGCTATGACATCTAAAAAGTGCCAGAAAAAAGTGCAATAATGTACATTTTCTCGATTATTCCAGGAGTCTATTTTTAGACCATTGTTGCTTTAAAAAGAAACAAGAGTTCATCCTCAATATTGTAGCAATTATTGTACAAACAAGTGTTCATTCTGTTGGCATATTGTAGAAAGCATTATATTTATAAAGACATTTTGTACGGAGATTCAAATTAGCATAAAACTGCAATTTTCCCTAATATTAAGAGTACTTCATATCTATATTACGCCACGTGATAAAAAAAATAGAAATGGGAAACCCCCTCAACCATTGTCCACACCTGCTAAATGTTGTCATTAACATCTAAAATTTTACAATATACTTCCTAAGTAATCAGCAGTGACATCTATAAAGTGCTTAAAAAGGTGCAGTAATCTACATTTTCTCCATTATTCGAATAATCTATTTTTAGACCATTGTTGATATGAAATGAAAGAAGAGTTCATCCTCAATATTGTGGAAATTATTGTACAATCACATGTACATTCTGAAAACATATTGTAGAAAGCTTTATATTTGTTAAAACTCTTTATATGAAGCTTCCAATTAGAACAAAAATGCCATTTTTCCTAATATTCAGAGACATCTCTATATTTAGCCACCTGATACTAAAAATAGAAAAAGAGGAATTTCCCTCAACAATTATCCAAACCAGCTAGTGGTATCCATATCTTGACGTTACCATCTAAAATTTTACAAAATAATTCCTAATTATGCAGCAACTACATCTATAAGTGCCTGAAAGGGTGCAATAATCTACATTTTCTCACATTATTCGAGTAATCTATTTTTAGACCATTGTTGCCATAAAATGAAACAAGAGTCCGTCCTCGATATTGTAGCAATTTTTGAGCAAACACATATACATTCTGAAAGCGCATTGTAGAAAGCTTTATATTTGTTAGGACTTTTTATATGAAGCTTCCAATTTGAAAAAAAATTCTATTTTTCGTGATATTCAGAGACATCTCTATATTTAGCCACCTGATACTAAAAATAGAAATGGGAATTCCCCTCATCAATTATCCATACCTGCTAGAGGTATCCAGATCCTGTCATTTACATCTAAAATTTTACAAAATATTTCCTAATTATGCAGCAACTACATCTATAAGTGCCTGAAAGGGTGCAATAATCTACATTTTCTTAAGTATTGGAGTAATCTATTTTTAGACCGTTGTTACCATTAAATGAAACAAGAGTCCATCCTCAATATTGAAGCAATTTTTGAACAAACACATGTACATTCTGAAAGCATATTGTAGAAAGCTTTATATTTGTTAGGACTTTTTATATGAAGCTTCCAATTACAACAAAAATGCAATTTTTCCTAATACATATGTATTCAGTGACATATCTATATATAGCCACCTGTTACTAAAAATAGAAATTGGAATTTCCCTCAACCGTTGTCCATACCAGCTAGTGGTGTCCAGCTCTTGTCATTAGAATCTCAATTTTTACAACATACGTTCTAATTATGCAGTAATGACAATTTAAACTTTGCCAAAATTTGATTTTTCACATTTTTCTAAAATATATCTATTTATAGATGCATGTTACTAAAAATGGGAGCAAAAGCCCACTTATGTTTTTTCATGAAATGACACTACTTATTCCCAAGTATAATAACCCACGTAAGATTTGGGAAATTTCCGCGGACAATTTTTCTTATTTAGCCTCAAAGATCTCAAAAAATTACAACTTCCCCATTTTTCAATTTCTTAGAAACCATGTCAGTTTGCATGACCTTTTTCTTACAGGAAGAATATTTCTAGAATAAACGATTATATGCCCTGTGTACCTTAAAAGGTCATGTTATCATATGATCCAATGATTTTTGTTAGAGTGTATTAGATACCGAGAAATATTCATTTACATTTCCTAAATTTTCATGTTTTCATTCAGTCAAAATGGGCCAAAAATGGCCGAATTCAATGGATCCGTCTCCATGGCAACCAAGTGCACGTGTGGAACTTCTGACACCATATTTACTAGTTTTGTACCAAGACACACCTATGGTAAAAATTTCATCAAAATCTGAGACATGTCGTTTCCAAGCCCTATAGTAAATTCGTTGGTGCTTACAGAGAATGCGTGTTAATATGAAACTAAAACTAGAAGTCTCTATGAAATTCTTCCAAGAGACTACACCTTCTACAGTTAGTCCAGTCCGAAATTAAACTTGCCAAGGAGAATTATTTTATTTAATGGTGTAGCCATAGTGTTAGGTTTCCGTACTTCTTTTTTCTACTTATGTTAGAAGATTAACAGTAAAGCTCGAGTCAAATAAGGAAGATCTTTTTGTTTTGAAATATGTCTACTCCGGCTATCATTCCTACATTCATTGACCACATCCTTTACATTGTTAATTTTTTTACGCAGAAATTTATTGATATTGTCAACAATTTGTTGGAATCTAAAAATGATGCGGGTTGGAAAAATACCAAACCTGCAGGCGTGGAAGGGGACAACCTTCTCCTGGTGGTTGAGGAGTTTGCAACTGTTGTAGCAGACATATTGGAGGAACAGATGAAGAGAGGTGTAATACAGTACAAAGAAAAACCGGAATTAGAGATCAGAGAACACATTGGTAGGCATTTCGCTTATGTTGGTATCAAAATCAATGCTATAGTATGATATAATTATGTTAAGGATAAAAGATCCATTTATTTCTTTAAATTATATATTTAGCTTAAGACTATTAAGTTGTCATAAAATAAAAGTCCAGTGACATCATTACGTTGTCATAAAATAAAAGTCCAGTGACGTCATATTAAGAAATTTATTTTTAGTCTATCTTACTATTGAATACGAAGTATGAAATACATATTGTCTATACATATAGATGGGATATAGACTTTTTAAATTCTGAATTTTATTTAAACAGATGTTTAGGCCCAAGGGACAATTTAATTCAGCAAATTTTCCTTTTCTCTCAACAAAGTATAATAATACATGTTTAAAGAAGCTTTTAAGGCAAAATTAATCATTAAAGTAAATTTAAAGTATCATTTATAATTTTTTTTATAGTCGAAGGTATTTAAAAATAATTACACGTATATCTGCATTACGATATATCGACGACGGATTGTCAATTAACAATGGTTATTTCCACTCATGTCCATACGATATATCCAAATGAGTTAGAGGAAAAAAATACCACAGAGTCTGATCATGACGCATCTGTTTCATATTTGGATATTTTACTTTAAAAAGACGTGTATGGTAATCTGACAACCAAGCTCTATGTTTAAACTTGATGACTTTAATTTTTCAATCGTTAACTTTCCTTACTTATGAAGCAATATATCTTCATCACCTCCATACGGGGTTTATATCTCACTTGATTTGATACATGTACGCAAGAGGTTTCTCTACCTATGAACAATTCCTAAAACTAGGTACTGTAATTTATTGACAGACAAGTTGATGAAACAAGAATATCAGCAATCTCGTTTAAAGTCATCATTTTATACGTTCTATGGTCGATACAATGACCTTTTCACGAAATACAGAAGATGGGGAACAAGGCGAGCAGACTGCCTGTAGCGTCAGATATTAAGAAATCATATTCAATATGTGAAATGAATATTTAAACCAACTTCTCATTACTGAAAATCTGAAATTATGAGAGAAAAAAATCTCGTAAAACATTTTTCTTTTATAAAAAAATATAAGATGGTATTCGTGGGATTCGAACCCTAGCAGTAAAAATCCAAAGTATCAGACTGCTTTCAAAGTGAGACTAACGCGCTAACCACTATGCTACATGTCTCATGAATATTTCATGTTTGTGATATGACCGTTGACGTAATGGACTTTAAGTATTTCTCAGAAAGATGCGAATTTTGTGTCAAAAAAGTGTACTTTTGAAGTAAAGTGGGTCTTCGCGCCATGTTTTTGTAAACCAAAAAATGTATATTTTATTACAACGTTTTAGGATTATCTTTCAAAAAAATGGAGCTAAGACCCACTCATATCAAAAAAAGATTGTTCGAGTATGAGAAAGTGTCGTTTTTGTTCTTTTTAGTGTGTGTATGCTTTTTCATGGGCAAATAATTTCAGTGTTTGTGAGATTTTTGTAAATTGTAGAGATTTTACATTAAGTATACTTTAATATTTAGATGAAATATCAAATAAAATTTGGATATAATTGAAATTCAATTTTTTATTTCTTATCTTTCGCACTATAGACATTTCGCCTGCCTTATCCCCCCCCATCTTCTTTATCTTAGAGCAAATGATTACTGACGTTTTTCATACTAATTGTTAGACCATTATTTACACACTGAATTGACGACGGATTTTTTCGTTATTTCCCGATCATGACAATGAGCACACGGTGGATGTGACCGGTCAGGAGGTGTTGCTCACTCCTCCAAGACACTTAATCCAACCTCTGGTGTTTTAGAGGTCCATGTTTGCTCTGCTCCTATTTTGTATTGTTTTATGGACTCTTGAGAATGCTATTTGTTATCTACATGTATATAGCTTAAAATATATGCAGGTATTGATATATTAATATTATGTTTATTTCAAATTATAACTTAGTCGAATCTGCACAACTTGAGGACTTGCAATTAACTGCATCCTACAGGATATTGTGGCGAGTTAGACCTATGGCTATTCTTGCAACATAGACATACATGTAGTTACAACAGAGACAAATTCTAGTTGCAATCTAATTCAATGAAACATATGGAGATAACAAACAATATTCAAGATCAAAAGTCCCCAAAACAATACAAACTAGTGCTAATTGTAACGGGGACCGTTACAGATGTTCCCCAAACGCTCCCCAACTCCCCTTTGGTGCCATATTCCCTGTAAGCTTTATTTATTAACACAAACTCTATGCATTTGAAATTTTAACAATGTTTACCCAGAAATGTACCATGCTCATTCAAATTTTAGCATTGCACGTGTGCACATGTGAAGGCATATACGTAATGACCATATCATCTTGTCTACACAATCTATATATTTTAATATACTAAATATTAAAGTATTTAATCCAAAAGTATTAAAAAAAATCGCTTATTCAAGTGTATTTTTGATTTTACCCATTTCACGTGCACGCACGTGCATACATGAGCATGGTGACCATACCTTCTTGTAGAAGTTCATTAAATCTATCTATGTTCTAAATCCCATCCCGTTTGGTTGAAAACCAAGGGAGTTAAAACTGTTTAAAGTTTCAGCCAATCAGATTGCAGCGTACGTATACGTACATGTATGCATGTGCATGGAGACCATACCTTCTTGTAGATGTCCATTATATATATCTATGTTCCAAATCCCATCCTGTTTGGTTGAAAACCAAGGAAGTTATAACTGTTTAAAGTTTCAGCCAATCAGATTACAGCTCACGTACACGCACGTGTATGCACGGCATGGTGACCATACCTTATTGTAGAAGTCCATTTTATATATCTATGTTCCAAATCCCATCCTGTTTGGTTGAAAACCAAGGGAGTTATAGCTTTTTAAAGTTTCAGCCAATCAGATTGCAGCTCACGTATACGTACATGTATGCATGTGCATGGAGACCATACCTTCTTGTAGATGTCCATTATATATATCTATGTTCCAAATCCCATCCTGTTTGGTTGAAAATCAAGGGAGTTATAGCTATTTAAAGTTTCAGCCAATCAGATTGCAGCGCACGTGCATGCACGTGTTTTCATGATAATTTCTATGTATCATGTTGTAGGATATCCTAATGCATGGCTATGTTCAAAATTTCAAAGGATCTCCTCAAAAAACAAGAAAGATATTGAGACTTTAGTTTCAGCCAATCAGAGCAAAGCGCACGTGCATGCGCGTGAGATCTTGCTATTTTGACCATTTCATATTGTCTATATTACTAATATATCCTTACATTATGAGTTTCAAAGCATTTCATCAAAAATTTAAAAAGTTACGCCTATATCAATTAAATCGGTCATTTTACATGTTGCACGTGCGCGCTCTTGCAAGCACGTGCGCGCAAAATGACCTTTGTTCGGCAAATCTACATAACATGTCTATTGACCCTAAAAACATTTTACCTTAGTCGGATGTGTAGTTTACAAGATCACTCAAGGACAAAATTTTCCCAGGAATAATAATAATAACTAGATGCGTTCTTGTTGCTGATGCAACAAGCAGGTCTTCCGACCGCTTTTCGTTAGAATTCTATGCTGCGTCATCCTATGAAATAGATTTCAGAATGTAATTTTTCCGTTTACGTTCATTTACAGCAGCCTTTTAACATACCTCATGATTATTACAAGTATTCCTCAAAATATCTCAAAAATAGCTTTTAAAAATCGGCAAACTCTTTCATACGTAATATAAAAGAGATAAAAGTCATTTGCAACTGAAAAAAGACATAAACAAAGAAAAAAAATTTGATACGGCCCCAGCGGGACTCGAACCCCCGACAGTAGGACAAAGTTTGATTCTGTCATATCTTTTCAATATATGCACGCATCAAGATACTGAACACATATTTGGAATTCTCATAAGACACACTATAAACCATGTAAATCCTAAAGAAAAATATTGAAAAACAAAAAAGTTGAAAATTGGGACGTTTTGAATTCACTTCCGTTTGCGACCGGAAGTGCCGACGACGAAAAATAAAGGTCGTTCACCATAACGGAGTTTGATGTTCTATCACCTCAGTGAGTTTCACTTTCATATGTTCAGCTGTTCTCGAGAAAACTGCTGGACAAAATGCCTTTTAAAAAAAACAAAAATCCCCAAAAATCGCGAAAGAAAGTGAATTTTAAAAAAAATGAAAAACACGTCTGGAGATATTCACATGATACATTTCCCCTGTGAAAATCTTTGAAATCCGTCCACGCACAGCTGAGATATCGGCTGTACTATGAAGAAAGAATAATAATAATAATAATAGAAAACAGAAGGAAAACAATAAGGTCTTCCGAAGGAAGTCGGAAGACCTTAATAATAATAATAATAATAATAAGAAACAGAGTAAAAACAATATGTTCCCCAACTTCGTTTGGGGAACATAAATAGGAGCAGAGCAAACACGGACCTCTAAAACGGAGGTATGAGCATCCTCTGCTGACCGGTCACACCTGTTGTGTGGTCCTTGTTATACAGTGTGTAAATAAAGGCCTAACAATAAATATGAAGAACGTCAGTCAGCATTTGCTCTAAGATAAATTGTGTTACCTGAAAAGGTCATTGTATCGACCATAGAACGTATGAAATGATGACTTTAAACGAGATTGCTTATACTCTTGTTTCATAAACTTGTCTGTCAATAATTACCTCGTTTTAGGAATTGTACATAGGTAGAGCAACCTCTTGCGTATCAAATCAAGTGAGATATAAACCCCGCATGGATGTGATAAGGTATATTGCTGCAAAGGGAAGTTGACGATAGAAAAGTTAAAGTTATCATGTTTATCATAGAGCATAGTTGTTAGATTACCATTAACGTCTTTTTCAAGTATACAAATATGAAACAGATGTGTCAGACTCTGTGGTATCAAAAAGTTCGATATACATTAGTGAAAAGGTTTTTCGATGGCATATAAATAATTTTTTCAAAGATGCACATTTTAAAAACATTAACATTTATCTTTCAAGATGAAGAGACCAACTTTCGTCATGTAAAGAAAACGCTCCAAATTGTGACACTTTCCAATTAATCGGCAAATACAAAATTTAATATAAAATTTGTATGTACTATTGACTGTATTCCAAAAATATTAGAAGAAATTCAAATACTAGTAGCCTAAGATATACTAGTAATATTAAGAAATAAAATTTTATTCTTCATCCAGAATACAAACTAGAGATACAGAGGAAAGATTCGATGAGAGAGTTTATGTTCCCTGACGGTTCTGATGGCGTGCTGTTTGGATTGAATGGAGAGGCAGGCGAGGTCCGATATTTCCCTTCTGATGGCGATGCCCTGGGCAACATGACTATTTCATCTGGTAATTTTTATTCTGCAGTTTCTATAGTACATCCTCTCCCAATTTATAAATTCTTTTCAATAGATGCTTGGTATTTTTGAGTAAACACGTGTACTGGTTTATTACTTTTTGCAACTCTTTATGTTTATGTTTATATAGAATTGATGTTATTTAAATTTTAAAAATTGTTGTTTTTTTTTGTTTTTTTTTTATACTTTTAAAGTATTGAAAATAGCC
This sequence comes from Saccostrea cuccullata, assembly GCF_032062105.1. Classification (NCBI taxonomy): domain Eukaryota; kingdom Metazoa; phylum Mollusca; class Bivalvia; order Ostreida; family Ostreidae; genus Saccostrea; species Saccostrea cuccullata. Next base: position 4,645 of record NW_026927684.1, on the reverse strand, counting down.
ATTGCAATTTGATCCCCTTATATAAATAAATTGTGCATTTAAGATTATGTAAAACTATCTGGATTCCGATTCAGGAACTTGGCAAAATATCTACCGAATCATGCAGGGTAAGTTCTTATTTTTATACCCGGGATCGAAATCTGGAGTATATTGTTTTTTTGTCCCGTTTTTCTGCTAATTTTTCTGTTTACATGTATCTGTTGTAAACTTTAACCTCACCCATAACTATTGAGTGGGTGGGACATATTTCACAGGTGTATTCTTTGTAACAAGACCTTCCTTTAGGTACACACACTTTTGAACTGTTGTTCCTGGACCTTTGGAGATTGACATGCATTTGACGTTCAACCCTCGCCATAAGCTGCCTACGGGGCATCAGTTTTTCACAAACACATAATATTGTTTCTTTTTTTCGTAGATTTTTACTATTTTATGTACTCAGTGTACAGTATTTAAATCTAGTGATTATGTATCTTTTGCAGCAAAAGCAAAGAAGATAATGTGAACTCAGCCATATTAGCTCTTTATATCCACAATACAGAGAACTATACACCGTATAACCTGAGTACGCCAATCAGATACCACGCGGCCTACCTAGACGTAAGTTTCCTCTTTTGATAAATCGGCGTCTTTTATAACCCTTCAAAGTGCCTAAAATATTTCTATTTCTTTTTCAGACATTTAATATATCAAATGCTGAGTGTGTAAGGATCGAACACCCAAATCGGAACAAATCAAGGTTGCTTATACATTTCACATCATTATTTTATTTGAAATATGTTGATTTTATAAATTTTAATAAGAATCATACTACTTGTAATTTAGAGTTTCATGACCATTGTATTATAGAAATTATCCAGATCATGTATAAACTATAAGGACAGTTGTTTTCATATTAAAGTCAGAGCCAGTGGTTTTGGAGTAGGGATCAGTGTATCCTGGTGTCAGACACAGGTGGAGAGGGCTACTGTGAATGCTATATGCCTGGTGTTTTTGCCCTCATTACGGACATGTATAATGTTAACGTGAGTGGATGCTTATAACTGATCCTATATTTATCCATGGGGAAGAAAAACAATGACTTAACCTCAACTTTACAAAAAAGTATTTTGTTGATCATATTTTAATACCGTATACTTTTTAAAAATTTTGTTTTAGTGGGATAGAGGCATTAAAAGACCATTCTTATGAATATTGCGTCATATGCAGGGTGCGCATTGACAACTGTTATGTGCCTTGTCAGCATCATTATTCACGTTAGATTCAGGTAGGTTACCAGACTTAAAACAAAACTATATGATGATTGTTTTTGTTTATTTGATTGTTTCCTTACAAATAAAAAAACTGAATATGTTTCTAGATCATCCACTACCACTGCATCACTCCATAAGAATTTGGCAGCGTCCATTGTCATAGGTCAGGTGGTATTTATGGCGGGTATAGACAAGTACGACAACCCTGTGAGTAAATAAAAATAATTTGTTGTTATATGTATATTTCATTTAAAAAGGCGAGTGGAATGAGATTTAGAAACTGCTAAATCATAATTGGAATAAAACTAAAGAAAGAATACTCTTCTATCCTTTTTATCTTTTTTTTTCATGATATGTCACATTTTTGCGATTTTATTACATTATGCATTCCTGTCCAATTTCTCCTGGTTGATGAACGAAGTTTTTAATCAGTATATTGTCATCAAAATGCTGCCCATTCTCACTCTGTAGCTCACAGATAACGGGTCAATGATTCGTTATTACGTCCTCGGCTAAAGTAAGTCCTCAGATTAGTTAATATTTTAATAATAAAAGAAAGAAATGCTTATTTTCGTAATAATAACAATGGAGTATCCTTTCTTGCAATAAAATTTTCACAGAACACTCCCCAAAATTTGCATTCAAAGTAATAATTGTTTCGTAGTAATTTATAAAAGGATGATTAAAAACATTTTAAACAGATCCATTAACCCCACGATTTGGTACATAAATCATTTCTGTGTTGAAGGTTTAGTACTAATTTCATTTGCACAAATTATTTTAAAATAACATAAATTGGTCATTAACCTGGCTATCTTATATTCAAAATAAAAACCGAATTAATCAGTTAAAAATTATTCATTTGTCAGTTTTTCCCGGTGTTTTGGTGGGCGCCTTTGTTGGATCCCAAGGAGAATCCTATTATGCGAAAGATATGTACGTAAAACTTTTCTTCTTATGATTTTTATGAATTTCAATTTTGCAACCTCAAATAAAACTTCTGAAGAAAAAAATACCAGTGTATGTTGTTTGCTAGGTGCTGGATTGCCTGGGATAACATTAGGTTGTTTGTTGCCCCTGCGCTTGGATTACAAGCAGTATGTCACTGAATCTGAAATCTTTCAAATTATTTTTATAAAATTTCATTACTTGATATAGATCTGAGTAGTCATACAAGGTTTTATTGCATATCGCATCTTTGTTATTCTCGTGAGGTTTCTGTAATGGTGATGATTTTTGCAACCAAAGAGCACAACGAAAACTTACACAAACAGTGAAAAGACAAACAGAATTATCCTGTAAGTATAAAGAGGCATTGCAACCGTTATGATACAAAGGTTGAAACACTGATGACACATTTAACTCCGGATAGGACATTGTCCAGACTTTTAACTACCATGTCTAATTGTGATGTCCAAAATATACTTTATAGCTCTTGTCGAGATTTCTTAGCAGTATCACAGAGTCTCATGTTGAACTCACACATATGTTCATTTTTAAATATATGAAGTCCTAAAAGTTAGAATCCCACAGAAGATTGGTGAGAGTTTTAGTCCTTAGTACTATCCCATCTTTCTCCCATGGGAGAAAAAGTGTCAGATGGAATATTTACTCCCACTAGGATTTTTTAAATAAATTTGTACAAATGGGATAAATCCCACAGATATTGACAATGAGTAATTTTCTCCCATACATTGTTTAACATGGGATATATCCTATACAGCTCAACGCACTTTTTAAACTCACATGGTGCTTCACAAATTAATGTCACATTTTTCTTTCAATAAAACTAAAAAATATCGAGTTTTAGTACGAGACATAACCCTTATATTATTAAATGTTTCATGTTAAAGGTACATTCTCTAAAATCATTATCTAAGTTTTAAAAGTCAATGTTCTAAAAGAAAACATGTTTATAAACTTTATAAACTGTAAGACTTCTAATAAATTTCTAGTATATTTATTCTTAATGAAAGAAAATTGCCCTGTGCTTCTAATACTTGGCAACTAGCACGAGGCAAAGGTAGGCTCATTTATAACTAAATAACTAAAAATCTACAGGACCATTCCAGTCCCCTTACTTTTTTTGAAAATATTTAACATGGTTGAAATATCCTTCATCTATCCATTTACCAGTTTAAATTGGCTGTCTTGCAGCTTATGAAATTGAAGCCTTCTTATTCCAGAAAAATGACAAAATTAAGTAAATAACTTTTATAAATTTGTTAAATTAATGTGAAATATATATATGGATAGCACAAGTGTATTTTATATGATACCAAATTATTATTTTATCTTTCAACATAGCAAATTGTAAGATATTGAAATAAGAAAACAACAAAGAAAACAATAAAGACATATGGAATCAATTTGAAATAAATATCAGATATACCAAATTATGACATATTATAATATCAAAGTCCATAAAACATTATACAAAACTATGATGTTAAATGTGTTGATTCTATCGCAGGTATTTACAAATTAATTAATCGAACTTTTTTTGGAAACTATTTGGTTGATATGTTCTTGCAGCCGAAAAATGACAAAACTGCTTAAAGAAATTATGTGAAAGGATGGGATAATGAGATATTATTTATCTTTTAACATAGTAAATTGTAAATATTGAAAAGAAGAAGGATATGGAGATATCGAACAGTATTCATATCAAAGTCCATAAAACAATACAAAATAGGAGCAGAGGAAACATGGACCACCGAAACATCAGAGGTGAGATCACGTGCCATGGAGGAGTGAGCTTCCCCTGCTGACCGGTCCCCCCCGCCGTGTGCTCCTTGTCATGATCGGGAAATAACGAAAATATCCGTCGTCAATTCAATGTATAAATAATGGACTAACAATTAGTATGAAAAACGGCAGTCAGCAATTGACTTAATGATAAATTGTATTTGCTGACAAGGTCATTGTATCGACCAGATTTTCTTGTTTCAACAACTTGCTTGTCAATAGTTTACTCGTTTTAGGAATTGTTCATACGTAGAGCATGCTCTTGCATATCGAATCAACTGAGATATATACACTCCGTATGCAGTAGGTGAAGGTATATTGCTGCATAAGTAAGGGAAGTTGACGATAGAAAAGTTAAAGTCATCACGTTTATCATATAGCTTGCTCGTTAGATTACCATCAAGTAAAATATCCAAGTATGAAACAGGTGTGTCAGACCCTGTTCTATCTTTTTCCTCAAGCTCTCCAGGATATATCGTATCGACGTAGGAATGGAAATTACTTTTGTTATATAATTGACAATACGTTGTCGATATATATAAATGTCGAGTTGAAGGCCATAGTAAGTGTTTTCTTCTTTTCACGCATAAGATTTTGCACAAATTCTGCTTCATATGAATACAAAAATAGGTTTGCCAATAACG